>NC_134832.1:23967235-24301525 GCF_004210375.1 Tachypleus tridentatus | reverse complement strand
AAATGGTTTTCTTTGTGTGTTTTTGAAGAGTAAATGCTTTTGGATCTAATAAAAATGTCCAGACCAAAGTAGAACATGAAGAGAGCTGTTGTCTGATGTGTCACTGATTCTTATTTATTTCGTGAATAGGAACCAACAACACGTTAGTTTTGGTTTTAACATTCATTCACTGATAAATGAAAAAGTAGTGAGCAATGGGTTTAGCAATCATTGCAATGTTCTTAAAGTGGATTTCCAACTAGTAAGAGTACAGTTGCTATGGCATAAATCATGCAAATTTAGCATATGTTAGGGCCGTAGACATTTTTATTTGTTCTTTAGTGTACAATAATTAACATCTTGGTTATGCGAGATTTATATATTCGTAACTGTGATTTTACAATCACATGCTTTTGTGGCCAGAAACTAATTCTCTAGAACTCATTAATATTATTAGACATTCCTTCTCTCTCACAGTTTTAAGTCAAGACTTGAAGGTACTACCTTAAGAAAATTCTCACAATCTGAATAAAAAGTACCACAGCATTACCAATGAAGGTTGTTCCAGTTTATTCTAATTATTAATGTTAACAACTGCTAAATTTCCTATCTACAGAAGAGTTTAGAAGATTGCCTGATGTAATCAATTTGAATAATTATAAATATTTTCAAAAAAATGTTTTAAATAAAATACCACTTTTATTTCAAATCATAAGTTATTACTCAATATTAGTACTAAAAAGGAGTATATAATGACGCAATCTGCGGAATTAGACAAAATATTGAAAAATATGGCGACCAATATACGCTTCTAAGCCTACACTTCAATCAATTTTACATGCACTACTGGGATAGTATCATTACTAATAGTAACATAATATAAAATTAACGAGACATTTCACTCAGTTAGGCCTAACAAATCCACATAACTGGATGCGAACGTGCAACAGTACATGATTTATACAACATTCATATTAAAGTAACATGGACCCTTATGTCTTACGTTAGCACCTAGTACTGCTAAGCCTAAAAAAACAGCATTTACAAGTCTAATTAAAATATAAGATAACAATTTAAAACAAACATAAGGATAAAAAAATATGCATCTTAAGGTTACCTGAAGATGATGATCTTCGTTATTTTTTGGAAAATTTGATTTTAACTTTGTACCGCTACGTGAACTGAACTTCACGAGTCACGGTCAATACCACAATCTCACGCACTACCAGTACACCCGGCTGCATGCTACTACTGTAGCGCTATCTATATACAACATTATTTAGGCCTTAAATTGTTTATTTGTATGTGTGTGTTTGTTGAATTTCGTGTACAACTACTAGAGGACATATCTGCGCTAACCATCTCTAATTTAGAAGCAATGGATTAGAGCCTAAGGTTGGGATTATTCATTTACTAACTAAAACCTGAATTGACCGTCACATTATAGCCACCAACCTCTAAAACAGTGAATATGTTTGGTGACGAGATTCGAAATCACGACCAGCATATTGCGAACTTGCCAAGCACAGGTTATTTTTGAGATATACAGCTACAGTACTTTCGAATTCACGAAAGTGCTTATACATTTTAAAGTGAAAGTTTAACTTCATGTTTCCTTTTTTAATCAGATGATCAGAAATATTTCATAAAGTTAACATTCTTACATAAATGTCTCTTAAGTCACTGTGATTGTGACGTGGGTTTTATTAATAGTATTAGTTTTCATGTTCTTGTCAATGCGTAGAGGCAGAGAGAACAATTCCTACATAATTCAATTACAAAACTTTATTTTTTGTTTTCATCAATATTTAGAAACACTTGCAGCTTTTACTTTCTTTATAGAAAAACTAGCAATATTCATGTTGATTTGTTAATTAACAAATTATTTATATCGTCGACAAAAATCATTTACAATTAGATATAAAAGTTACAATTCATGATACAGTACACATACAATGAATTATGAAGTAATAAAAGAAATTCCCCACTTATCACTACAACGACACATTCCTAAAGAAGAAGAAAATTAATTATTGTTAATAACGAAAATCTTGGTGCCACGGTTGATTACAGAAGTTTCAGTTTTAAAACAATAATCTTAACCTCTAGATAGTCAGCATAAAAAAATGCAGGTACTACAACTTTGCCATCTTCAACTAATTTCATGAACTATAATAAAGCAATAGCTGATATATTTGCGGAAAGCGATTATTGTCCTGATTCATAACTTAAAAGCCCCCCAGTGACACAGTGGTATGTCTGCGGACTTATACTGCAATAAACTGGGTTTCAATCCCCGTGATTAGCTTGGTGTAGCTTTGTACTTAATAACAAATAAACATAGCTAAAAGGTCATGCATGGCCTGGCGGTTAGGGTCCTCGACTCGCAATTCATGGATCGTGAATTTGAGTACGGTTTCACTGAACTTGGAAATTCTTTCAGCCGTTGGGGTGTTATAAAGTTATGATCAATACCCCTGTTTCTTGGTAAAATGTAGTCTAAGAACTGGCAGTGGGTGGTTTCGACAAGCTGCCTTCCCTCTTATCTTTCACTTCTAAATTAGGAACGGTTAGTACAGTCTCGAGTAGCTTAACGCAAAATACAGTAAACAAATATGCTTAAAATAAAAATTTTCAGACGGAAAACACACTAACCTTCCATGATAATGTATACAACAACATGAACAAGTAAGTATTTCCTATTGACGAAACATTGTTATATGCGACTTATTTTACATTAAATTAATTAATTAGAGCAAGTTTACGACATTCGACTTTTTAAAATAACGCTAATTATGTGCAGAACATTTATAAGAAAATTTAAAAATATTACCCAAATATACCTGACTAAAGATATATCCTGTACTTATTATGAATGTCTAAAAATGTTAGGTAAAACAAAATTATAAAGTTCAAAACAATTTATAAAGAACAGTTACAATACAGAATAAAAGAGAGAAGCGAAATATTTTATTTATTTGTTTATCTTTTAATTTACTTCGTTCTTTTTTTCTCTATTTTAATTACTCTTTATAAAATGTTTGAGCTTTATTAATATTTGTACCTTTTATTTTTTAGTGTTCAGTGTAGCTTGCTGAATACGGAATATGTATATTCCGAAACGTTCAAGAATGAAATGTTTTCACTATATACACAAATGTCAAATGCTCGTTGTTGTTGCCATTGTTCTACTGTTCATTAAATTTCGATTTCCTATGAATAAGTTTTATTCAGCATTAGCTCGAACAGTGATCTCTTCAAGGAGTTATTTAAGTTCTGGTGTTGTTCTACAGATAAGTGCAGTTGGCTATCGAATTATTGGAATTATTAGCAAAGTGAAGGTAACTAGAACTAGAATTATAGCTACCGTTGCTTCCGTTGTGTCAGTTCCAAGAGAGAGAGAGAGTACACAGTTGTCAACATAAATTAGATAACTAGTTGTGGCAGTGCAAACAATCTTAGCTAAGCACAGTAGCAGAAGTTCAGTGAATTGTTATTTGAATTTGGTTGAAGAAAAGGTAACAAGTCCTATATTACTAGAAACCGAAACTAACTTAATGGTTTACTAATTTTGAAATTCATAATATTTCTACATTTTTCACAAAATCTCTCGATTGTTTGTTTCTTGAATTTTGTAAAAAGCTACATGAGGGCTATCTGCGCTTGCCATCCCTAATTTAGCAGTGTAAGACTATATAAAAGGAAACTAGCAATCACCATTCACCCCAACTTTTGTGCTTTTCTTTTACCAACGAATAGTAGGATTGATCGTCACATAATAACGCCCCTACGGTTGAAAGAGCAAGCATGTTTGATGTGACGGGGAATCTTTTGATAGTCAACATTCATTAACAATCTTGGTATTCTAGGATTACTTTTACAAACTTTCTAAATTTAATACCATCACTATGTTAGCAATTCCCTCTAGCAAAAAAACTAAACTAAAACATTGTAAATATAGTTTACAACACTGCCCTTTCTGAATTGTGAATTTCCTTGAACATATATAATACAATAAACAAAATTCTACATTGAACTGTTCATTTTTAGTTGTTTTTTTAGTTTTGGTCTTCAAAGCCCGTAATACGCAGATAGGGTGACCTCTTGTTCTTTATTATCATTGACTTTTCTGTCACTGGGAAGTCCTTCATTAGAGCAAGTTCACTGGTGGTTCAATCCCTATGGAATCTTTGAAAGTGGACTTGATAAAAATCCTGGGCTTTAAAGAAGGTTGATATTTACTTAAACATTATTTTCTAGAGTTACCTGTTGGGCTGCTCTTTCATTGACATGTTTTTAAAGACGATCATTGTGGATGACCATTAACTTGGATTGCCTATCATTCTGGGTTCTGTAAACTATATTATTGATTATTTTCAATAAAAAACACATGGTCCTTCTAAAAGCTCCATACTTTGAATTTCATTTATTGTTTAATATGTATATTGTACAATCATATCATACCGCTTTGATAGAATCCACTCTTTACAGCGTTTACATAATAAAAACTTGTATGATCTTAATGGTGTTTCGTAGTCCCTCTGCATATTTGTTTTAAGACTCTGCCGAATGACGTTTTTCTGAAGAACCAGTTGCACTTTAAGTAACTTCTTTCCCAAGCATACCTAGCTTCAAGTACTGTTGTTCAATAACTCGTAGCAGTGAACTACCTTAATCTCACATTTTCTGATGTTGAATCACGTAAATGGCTAATTGATTTAACAGTGTAGAGTTCTGTCTCTTCACCAAAAGATAGATGAAAAGCTGTTAGTTTGTTCTTTTTTATTACAAATATCTGCAGTTAATTCACTGAGAAGTTTCTTTGTAAGATCAGTTGCTTCCTGATTACAAACAGAGTATGATTCTGGCTATTTGTTCAGATAGTCCATGATGCATTTATTCTCACAGACTGCCAAGTACATCAACAGCAACATCTCAACTAGTGCTCCAACACAATACTGTTGTACCTTACCCGTGCTACTTCTTTCATGGACCTTTTTGCTCACAGCATGTATAACATATTTTACAACAATTCTCTGGCACCGAAGCCAATAAAAGCATTCTCTTATTTGCTCCAGTGTCTTCTTAACACCTAAGTATCCAGCCGTTGGATGAAGTGCTTTTGTATATATTCTCTGGAAATACTAACTGCAGTTTGTTGTTTTTGTTCACTGAAGCCTTCCTGTGTCCAACATAGCTATCACTTTTGTAATCATATTGAATTTAACTGTGATTAATACGTCTTGCCTTAGTGCTATATTAAGTAACTATTTGCCATTATAGTTTTTATGCACAATTCATGACCCACTCAGTATTTGTTTTGGAACTCATAATTTTTATATGAGCATCTTTCAGTTAAATGTTGTCCTGCATAAGTTTTATGTCATCACTTGTGCTGTCACATCTTGGATTATACTTTGTAATCGGTAGTCTGTACTATATTGTACTTCCTTATTTCACAATGTTTAAACTTTCATTAACGCATGATCTTCGGAAATTGTATTAGCGTTTCCACGTTTCTAAAGTTTGTGAAGACATCTTGATAACTTCACCAGCTTCTTCACTGCCAAATGATCTGTTTGAAGGGTAAAACGTTTTGTCCAAATTAATAATGATGGAGATGAATTAGGCCTTCAACAACACTTAGTAACTATTTCTGGGTTGTATAGTATCGTTTTTATGCTGTATTAATTGCCTTTCTATAGTAAGCATCACACATTCATTTCAACACTACATTTTCATAATACCACTCGTAATGTAAAAGTCACTATCATCTGTTTCTGAAATATGTGGATCTTTAAAAACTGGGTATACTAATACAAGAGTGGGGATCAATTCTCTCTTAAGCTTGTTCACAATCAGTAGTAAAAGAAAACTTAATTGTTTTTCAAGTAATTTGAATATTGAATGAGTTATATGTGAGAATATTTTTACAAAATGATGTTAGTAAGAGCACAGTCAGTAATTCGTTTTATTTCAATCGGGTTCTTTGATTGTCAATTCTGGCCAGATTCAATCTCCTGTTGCTCTGAAGACACTATTCTGCTGGCTGTGTGTCTCAGGAAATTCAATTCACACTTCTTGGGATTCAGTTTAAGGTTTTCATTTCTCAACCAATCCAGATCCTTCCTGAGCACATCACAGAGCCTTGGCATATGCAATTGTATTACCCAAATAAATTTGTCAATATTCTCAGGTAGTTCAAATAGAGCGCACTCTATTAATCAATTAGCCCCTGCTAGTGCAGCGATAAGTCTACAGATTTAGAATGCTAATATCAGGGGTTCGATTCGCCTCGGTAGGCTCAGTAGATAGCCTGATGTGGCTTTGCTATTAGGAAACACACACACACATTAATCAATTAAATGTAGGAAAGCATTACATGATCTAATATATTATATTGCCATAATCCATTTTCTGCAATAAATCCTATCTTCACTCTATCTGCTTTGTCGACTTGTACTTGCTAATATCTTGTTGTTGTTGTTGTTTTGAATTAAGCACAAAGCTACAAAACGGACTATCTGTGCTCTGCCCACCGCGGGTATCGAAACCCGGTTTTTAGCGTTGTAAGTCCGCAGACATACCGCTGAGCCACTGGGGGGCGAATTGGGTTGAGACTGTAACTCTGTGGGTGTCATTGCATCATTTGAAAGACTCCATCAACCTTTTTCTTAGCTATGTAATTTTTGCATAGGTAGAATTAGTGTTTGGGGGTCATTATTTTCTTGGTAGTAGAATCCTTTACCAAAAATCCATAACCACATGATGGATCACTATCTGATGGAACTTGCATTATTGTATCTCTTTTGCAAATATCTCCTGTTGTCTCATCGAAAAATACCCTTCAACTATTACACTGGCTACCCTGTGCTTCATGGTAAATACTGTGCTTGAGGTAAGCATCTTTCACTTTTTCCCGCCAGATGTACAACGTACACATTGCACCAATATTTTAAATTTGGACTCATCCATCCGTAACACCATTTTCCAATTATCAGCAGTCCAGTTTTTGTTCATTTTTGGTTAAGTTTTGTCTTTTAACAATATTTGGACGCCATAGTAAAGGTTTCTTTTAACTGCTTCACACGACCAAATATTCCATTCTCGTTAAGTCTTCTTGAAACGATAGATCTGGACATTTTTCTGTCATTTGGCACATGGTCGTTTATCTCATGCTTGAGATCAGTGGTAGTCTTTCTTCTGTCCCTTTAGTAAAATAGAAAAGTGAGCTGGATGAGTTTCTGTTACTTTGATAATTGTGCTTCATCCTCAAAAATACTATAAGGAGCGAAATCCTTTTGTATCTTCTCTATCTGGATTGTTCTGACTGATATATATATATGCACATGTAGATCGGTCACCTTATTTACTAACAGATTAGACCAACTTTCGTCTTGATTCCACAAGGCGCAATAAAATGTCTTATCTGATTGTAGTCCATTCGCCAGGAAGTGTGGTTTGCATTTGGTTGACAGATGTCAGTATAGAATTGTAGTTAAGTACGTGTTAGCTCATTCCAAAAATGCTCAGCTAATAAGATCCTGTAATATTCCTTATTTATTTTATTCTACTGAAATATTAATCTTCGCACCACACAATATGTTTCCAGTTATTCATTTTCTCAATCATATGTGCTTTCCATTTTCTATTTAAGATAAGCAGACTCAAACTTGTTTTCAGCTACTACATGGCATATTTTGAAATGTTCTTTTATATATTAGAATTCCAATAATTTTACAAGAAAGTACTGAGCTCAAACACATTCTAATTTCGTTATACTTTACAATCCTATCCAATAGCCTTTTCTTCTTTAGTCACTCTTTATACCTTAGAGGCTACAGTTTTTACTGTTGGCGCACATATTTCACATTTGTTTACCACTGCTGATGTCTGTATAAAGAACATAACTGAGCATCTATTAGTGGACACTCTCCATCGTAACCTTCTGATTGTTTGTTTGTTTTTTGAATTTCGCGCAAAGCAACTCGAGGGCTATCTGCGCTAGCCATCCCTAATTTAGCAGTGTAAGACTTGAGGGAAGGCAGCAAGTCATCACCACCCACTGCCAACTTTTGGGCTACTGTTTTACCAACGAATAGTGGAATTTACTGTCACATTATATCGCCCCCACGGCTGAAAGGGCGAGCATGTTTGGCGCGACGGAGATGCGAACCCGCGACCCCGCGACCCCGCGACCCCGCGACCCTCAGATTACGAGTCGCACGCCTTAACACGCTTGGCCATGTCGGGCCCCGTAACCTTCTGAAAAATTAGAAAGATCTTTGCAAATAATCATTGTGTTATAAATTAACCATTGTATGACTAAATTTCTGGGCTAATTATTTTTCCGTCATAGACATGTTGTTTTACTTTCGATTGTGCTACAAAGCCATAGAACTATAATGAGCCATAATTCTATTTTGATATTTGTTTATTGAAGCTTAAAGAATCGTTACAGTAACAGTTGACATATGTCTTCTATGCCAGTTCAAAGTTTTGCAGTTACGAAAATTTATCCTTTCTTGCTTTCACTGAGGCGAAATAGCACAATACTTGCTTTAAGTCTAATTTTTATGCCGATTCATATACAAAATCATATTTGTTATCAGTCCAATCACTTTGATTTCTATATTCTAAGAATCCATGACTGAAAGTACAGATTAATGTGTTAACCACATCGCACCTAATATGTTCTAATTTTTGAAACATAATTTGTGCTATCATACTCTGGTAATGGTAACATACAATTTTATTGTTTGTTCGTCTGTTTTGAATTTTCGCGCAAAGCTACACAAGGGCTATCTGCGCTAGCCGTCCCTAATTTAGCAGTGTAAGACTTGAGGGAAGGCAGCTAGTCTTCACCACCCACCGCCAACTCTTGGGCTACTCTTTTATCAACGAATGGTGGGATGACCGTTTCATTATAATATCCCAATGGCTGAAAGGACGAGCATGTTTGGTGTGACGAGGATTCGAACCTGCGACTCTTAGATTACGAGTTGAGAGCCCTAATTATCTCACCATATCAGACCATCACACACTTTTAGTGATTTCTTTTTCTTCTTTTTTTTTGTAAATGTATTATAACTTAAATTTGTAGAAGTACCTCCCCAGCAGATTACACGATAGTGTAGAATAGAATCAAAGCAGGCATAGGCTATTTTTATTTCATTGAGTAATAGTATTTTTTTAATAATAAAATAATAGTACCACGTTTTGAAATTTCTCTCATTGCTTTAATTTGTTCTTTCCATCTAAAATATAATATGTTGCTCTTTGGTGTCTCTGTACACTTTAGACGCTAAGAAATCGGATTTCACTTTCTGTGTTGGGAAGAGTACAGACAGACCATTGTGAAGTTTTGCATTCAATAACAACAACACAATCTGTTGCTACTGCAAGATATTTTTCCTAATTTACATCTACAGTAGTTGTGTTATTCTGGATTGTTTACATTTCTTTTGAAACTTTTAAAGACATTTTCATATAAATTCTATTCTTAATATTTAAACATAACTTTTTATTAAAATACTTTTACCTATTTAGATATATTTTATATTATTATTAGAACTTCCTTTATAATTTAATACTCAATATTGTGCAAAACTAGCTATTTTTGCATCAAAAATAATTTCACAGAAACAGTTTAAACAGATTAAAATAGTAACTGATCCCTTGAGTACTCCCGAAGTTAACTTTCATTTCAATGCCTGTGATTTTATACGATTTTATTATTGTTAACTGTTCAATGTTATTAAATTATCTTGTGATATTTATTGAAGGTTTTTCACATATCTAAAAAAGTATATGCTATCATCATTTATATAATAAGTTCATTTATTAATATATCATGTAATACATTTTCTGTTTTCTTTTTATCTGATATTACAATTTGACAAAAAATGCATTTAAAATAATATGTTTAAGAATTTTCTTTAACTACCGTTTTAAAAGAATATCTGATATAACTGATAATAAAACATTTCATCTGTAATTATTTAGACTACCTTCACTATCTTTTCCAAATTTGGTGTAATGATAGTACATTTTAAACTGTTTATAAAATCCAGTTTGCTACTGGTATGTTATTTAATATGTTGTTATAACATAACATAATATTTCTGGACAAAAAAGGACTTTTTTCCATCTCATCCTTTAAACTTAACTATTCAATAAACGCCCCCCAGTGGCTCAGCGGTATGTCTGCGGACTTATAACACTAAAATCCGAGTTTCAATACCCGTGGTGGGCAGAGCACAGATAGCCCATTGTGTAGCTTTGTGATAATTCCAAACAACAACAAGAAATTAAATAAATATTCTTAAAATCTTAAACTCAGCCCTAATAAGTCATATAATTATCACGCTTTCTCTTAAACTTACTTAAATTTATCATATCTACAATATCAGAAATCAACCCTTTCCAGAAGCCAACCATTCTGCTAAAAAAATTAAACTGTCTTAGCTGAAAATTATTCATACCATGTCAAAATTTGTACTTGTGTCTCCAGTCCTACTATACTTGCCGTTAAGTATGAAAGGAAAATGGCGCATCAACGCTGTCTATTCCCTTTACAATCTTAAACACCTCAATCAAATTCCCCTCTAACTTTTCTTTCTTCCATCCAGTAAGATAGCTTATCTCACACATCTATAGATATATATTTTTACAATCCTTATATGTAATCAAACTTATATATATATATATAAGTTTGATATATATATACAATCCTTATATATATCAAACTCTTTCTGAAAATCAAAATACACCAAATCTACACCTTTATCCTTATCTACATATG
The DNA here is from genome assembly GCF_004210375.1 of Tachypleus tridentatus. NCBI lineage: Eukaryota > Metazoa > Arthropoda > Merostomata > Xiphosura > Limulidae > Tachypleus > Tachypleus tridentatus. The sequence continues at coordinate 24,290,742 of NC_134832.1, read as the reverse complement.
CAGTAAAATTTTCAAAGTATGTCAAAAGATTTGTATTATATTTTTTCTCAGTAAAACCATAATGATTATCCAATAAAATTCTCGACTTTGTTAAATAGCTTTGCAAAGTATCTTTTATTAGACTTTATAAAACTTTTTCCCACAAATTATGTAAGACTAATGAACCTATAATTATTGGGACAACTTTTAGTATCTCCCTTGAAATGAGGAGTAACATTAGCTAACTTTCAATCCTTTGACATCTGCTCACTATTCAAGGACATACAAAAAATAGTATCAAGTGATTCACATATCCAATCCTTAACTTCTCTTCAACACCCTTGTGAAAATATTATATGGTAAAAGAGCCTTATCGTTGTTTAAACTTCCAAAGTTTTTCTTATAAAAGATCAGAATTAATGATAGTATCTTATTCGAATTTGTTTTCATCTATCAACTGTTCAAGAAGAGGAATACTGCTCAAATTTTAATTACTGAAAGTAAAGAAAAAGCAGACTTTGATAAACCACCCATTTCGTAATTATCACATACAAGCCTTCCTTTATCATCCCTTAACTGTCCTACTTAATTCTAATATTTTGTTTACTCTTAGTGTATTTAAATAAATCCTTTGTGTTAATTTTCATTTTATCCATCAACATTCTTTCATACATCCTCTTTTGATGTACTAGTTTCCTGTTAGGCAACTTTCTTGAACTTATAAATATACCGTCATACTAGTCAATTTAAATGCCTTAAAATTATGATGTGTTAATGTTATCGTTTATACCTTTTGTAAGCCAGCCTAGTTTTTTACTTGCACTACCTTTTTCTTTCTATAAGGAACGTGTTTATCTTGAATATTTGAAAATTTATTTTTAAACCTTTCTTCAGTGTCGTTGGATAACTCAACTGCACAATTCACAACGAATAATTCTTGTTTCATCCAGTCAAAATTTACTTGTTTTAAACTTATAATCAGAATATTATTATTCCAAATATCTATATGCAAGAAAACATCAAACGTATTATAACAATGATCACTTGGACCCAGATGTTCTCTAATTTTCACGTTCTCAACCATTTCTATATTTGAAGTTAATAAATCTAAAATAGCATTCTTTCAAGTACGTTTGTTGACCAATCAGTGAAGAAAACAATTTTGAACAGTTTCAAAAACCTTTATTCCTCATAGTTTGATTTTAGCATTTCTCAGTCTATAAGACTGAAATTAAAACTACCCATAATTATGATATTACGAATCATTGAAATTTTAATCTCATTGTAAACTTTCTCACTGATTTTATCAGTATAAAATTCCCCTTAAAAGCCTTTTTCCTTGATATCTATGTGATTAAGGCACTCGACTCGTAATCCAAAGGTCGTGGATTTGAATCCCCGTCACACCAAACATGCTCGATCTTTCAGCCGTATGAGCGTTATAATGTGACCGTCAATCCCACTATTCGTTTGTAAAGGAGTACCCCAAGAGTTGGGGGTGAATGATGATGACTACCTGTCTCCTCTTTAGTCTTACACTGCTAAATTAGGGACGGGTAGCGCAGATAGCCAGCGTGTAGCTTTGCTCTAAATTCAAAACAAACCAAACCGTTGGCATCCACTAACAGAAACCAAAAGAATTCAGTCTCCTTGCCACTATCCTTAATATTTTAACTTCAACCGAATATAACTCATACTTTACATATAAAGCCACTCCTCCTCCTCTAACTAATATTCCATCCCTACTTAATAGCCTTTAACCGTGTATGTCAAAGAAATTTCTGACACTAAAATCATCTACATTTAACCATATTTCAGTTACTCCCATTATCTCAAAATATTCTCTTTTTACCAGTGCCCTAAGTCATCTAATTTATTTCTTATACTTCTAACATTACAATAGTAACAATTAAGCCTATTCTTATAACTACTTCTGTACTGATTTCTTACGTTAAAGTTTCCTCTACATCCCAGTTTTATTTTATTCAGTTAATCTTTGTCCTCACCACTATTTAGACCTAGTTTAATGCTTCGCTTACAGCTTTTAATAGTTTTTGCAAAAGAAGAAGATCCTGTCTCATTCAAATGTAAACCATCTACTCTAAAAAGTTCCCTTTCTCATTCAACTGATCCCACGAGTCCATCCAGTCAATTTGATTGTGCTTACATATTAACCTAAGTTTAGCATTTAGTCCTAGTGACATACTTATAATTTCATCTCCTCAATTGATTCTTGGCAGTATCCCTGACACAATTAAAGTTACGGCAATTTTCTTTAAATGCTTTTATCAACCCCTTGCACTAATTAATTATCTTCTTTGACTTCCTTTCCCAACATCATTAGCGCCCACGTGCACAATAAAACTGCATCATTGCTAGCTCTCATTATTATATCTCTTGCTCTGTCAGTTATATCCTCCACCTGTGTCTCTGGGTAGCATAATCTAATTACTTTCTCCCTTTTTGCCCCACAAACTATTGACATGCATTATCAAGTGATCACCTATAGCTTCCTTAAGTTTATCATCACATCCTTTTCTGACCCTACTGTCTTCCTTCCCTCCAGCAGTTCCTTGTCTGCTCAAACCAAGGTCTGAAATCTGTTGTTCAATATAAATTCTATTGGAATAAGCTTATTATAGTTAACTTCACTATTTCAGGCCAAATAGTACTTTCTAATTTACTGAAAGTCATTGTTGACTGATGTATCCCTTGTATGTAAAAGTCTAAGCTCCCTTGAAAATCCCGATGACATTTCTCACATTTTACACTTTTGTTTATCTATTACCTCTACTTTAATTAGGATAGTTTTCAACTTGTACTTAAGTCTACAAACTCCACATACACATTGTACATCTTCACTATTACTAGTAGTAATACTAGCTTCCTTAAAAATACATACCAGTTAAGCCGCTTAAGCCTGATGCTTTAGAATCAAATAATTACTTTTACAGTTTTTATCACTACTTTATGTTCAAACTAAAATAATTGAGTTTATCTTTAAGTATACAGAACATCAGAAGTGACAAATAACTATTATTTATGTGACGTTTACATAATACTAATAATACAATGTATTTGCCTGATTTATAGCCTACCTATAACTTACTCCCCCACTCGCACAGCAGTACGTCTACGGATTTACAACGCTAAAAGTCAGGGGCTCGATTCCCCTAGGTGAACTCAGCAGATAGTCCGATGTAGCTTTGCTATAAGAAAACAACCAACCAACTTAAAATTTACCAGTAAGTTTGTTTGTTTTTGTTCCTTTGTCGAATTTCGCGCAAAGCTACACGATGGCTATCTGTACTAGCCGTCTTTAATTTAGCAGTGTAAGACTAAAGGGAAGGCACCTAGTCATCACTACCCATTGCCAACTCTCGGGCTACTCTTCTACCAACGAATAGTGGGATTGACTGTAATATTATAACGCCCCCACAGCTAAAAGGGCAAGCATGTTTAGTGCGACGGTGATTTGAACCAGCAACTCTCGGATTACGAGTCGAGCGCCTTAACCACCTGGCCATGCCGGGCCTATTAGTAAGTTGAATTATAGCTAAGTCTAAAGTACTGTTAAACGTCTTAAACCTATTCTAACGTTGCCGGTTACACTACTAAACTCTAAATTAAAATATTAACCCTGTTTTGTTTTTATTTACCAATCTCACTAGATCTAGTTATTATTTTCTTTATACACTTATCTGTAGAACAAATTAAGGATTAAATCTCATAAATATCTTTATTGTAGTTTTAATTCTTGTTTTATTTCTAGTTATGGGAACGTCCTTACTTCATTTTAAAATGTATATATTAAACTGCTTTCAAAATTTGTTGAATTTCGTAATTTTCTCCAGAAATCTTATTAATTACACTTAGTAATTTTTAAAATTAGTTTAAATCTGTTTTTCTTATAGTAATTTGTATTTTTTATAAGACTATTTATATAATTTCTATAGTTTTTTTGCATTCAAATTCCTAGCTGAAACAAACTGAATTATTATTGTCATATGTTCTTTGTGATTTATATATGATCCCCACTTTAATGAAACTGGTTGGCAATAACAGCAGACAACCATAAAAAGGGTGAAATATTATAAGTAAAATGTTTTTATTAACTAATATGCTTTTAGCTTACACACTTCTTCAAACTTAATAATTATTATGTCTGGGATTGAGTCGATCCAAATCGAGTAATACCTTACATTTTAAGTAGCAGTCAATACACGAGTCTAAACATTGTCAAAAAAACAATTGAATTAGCTTAAGTAAATCAACAAATGTGATGGAGTTGGACCCTGTTATAGTCGTTAGCATGTGTTTGTGATAGATGATAAGATTGGGATTTTCTGCTTAATTTGACTGGATTTAAAGCATGTAATGCAGCATAGCTACTATAATATATGATACTACGTTCATATAACGACTTATTGTTAGCTCTCCATTGTGAGATAAAAAAGGTTTTATAAATGAAATACTATTCATGAATTCAAGTTTTATTACTACTATTATTTGTGCGCACAGTCATGTTTTGTTGAGAAATTCTCCCTATTATTTTGCAAAATAAAATTAACGAAAAAACATTTTTATTATGGTATATAATAGGCGAACAGCGAAGATCCTAAATTGTTACTGGAAAACAGTAAGAGTAAAGTAACTAAAGACTCGTTAACAACTGTTATCAGTTTTATTGTAGTGTAATATCACATAGTTTTTCCTAATAAGATATTCTCCCTCTCCCTTTCGAATTTTGAACTTTGGATTATTTCCTCTTTTATTCGCTTAATAACATTTTTTATGTAACGAGACAACTACTCTTTTTATTAAATCAAAAAAACATAAAATAAATTTTACCACATTACTGTTATTATTTTGCAGCTGTGTCGTTTGCTGAAACACCATTGCCCATCGTATCTACGAGATCCAAAATCTGTACCATCGGATTGCACCCTACTTATGGTTGAGAGTGTTCCTAGAAAATCAGTAGTTTGAAAAGCCTACGCAGGAAGTGATCAATGGTGGACCACACGTACATATCTAATGACTGTCATGTCTACGGGACAATGGTAATAAAAACATTGCCTTGTCTGATAAGATTTCCTTGGCATAGTAAAAAAGTTCTGCTCGATAATGATGAAGCATCAAGCAGCAATGACTGTTTATTCTCTCACCACCAGCTGTAATTGCCCAACTGCCCAAATACTACCACACTATAAAATAAATACCACATATCTTGTCGTCACTTGCAGGCAATTCAAGGACAGGTTAATTATCCGAGGTGTATCTACTGTCAGATAATTGTTCAAATATGGATTCATTGGGAAAAAAATACGATTTCCCAAAAAGACGGACGGTACGATAGTAAATGTAGTGCCCAATGTAATGGGCATATTATATTCACTAGAATAAGAAGTGGCTTCCTTTTAGCTACATTATCATTGTAGCCTGCGCTATAAAAATAACTTCTAACGGTATTGGAGTACACTTTCCCCTGTACGTCAATAGTAGTAGCTGTTTGACTTGAGTGATTCTCCACAGTTCTATTTTACAGCTCAAAAAATCCGTTCTTTTGACTTTGTATGCTTGGACTGTGCAAAAACTGTTGTGTTTCAATGTGATTGAAGTGCATTTTTGCCCTATTCGTTGTGAACATTGGTAATACAGTGATGTGTTGGTTTCTTTCTAATTTCGACTATCATTCCACCGTCTAATTATGCGTGAAAATGGAGTTAATTTCTAGGACTTTTTTAGCGGTATATATGTTTGTATTCTGTAGCTTTTACCAAGCAATACCTGCAGGGGCGTAGATTTTTTACACCCGATGGGGGGATGATTTTTGCAACCACTTATGTGGACTGTTCAATTTGCAAATTGATAATCTCTGATTGCATGAACCTGAAAGCTGTAAACATGCAGTCACAGAGTAATCTTGTTGCCACGATACTTGCATGTATACTTCGGCCTACTGACTGATACTTACGAACTATCGCTTAGATCGAAAAACTTAGAAGCACGCCTATATTAAAAATGTACATTTCGGCTACTGAAAAAGCCTACATCTAGGCCTAATTATGTAATTCGATTGGTAAGAACACGAGAATGACAAGAACAAACACACAATTTGTAGGCCTGAGATGCAATAAAACAATTCAACAGACCAAACTGTAGGGGGGATGTTTGTATGCACTATACCCCCCACCTAAAATGAAGGGGGATATATCCCCCATCCCCCAGGATCTACGTCCCTGAATACCTGTATTAATACATCTGGTTTATTACAGATGAGTTAAAGCGGATGGTAGATTTGTATTTCTGATAAGTCTTGTACATATAAATGTATATTTTTTCCACTTGTATCAAATCATGATATAAGCCGTTTTCAAAATAACAATTAGATATTGTTAGTTAAGAACCTTGAAGGACACAACATTAAAATTCGGTTATTGAGCTTTATTAACTCAGCTTTTATGCTTTATGATTACTTTGTTTTACTTGGAGTTTCATGAAAAGTAATTAGCAATTACCTTTTCCAAAAGCAATTAGCAATTACCTTTTCCAAAAGCAATTTTAATAACAAAAGTTGATACAGTGTGAATGTATTGAGGGAAACGCGTCGTCAACAATGGATATGGTGGACATAGTAGTGTAGTTGAAACAATATTATAAACACAAAGGAAAAGTAGCGTAGTGTTGAAAAATAATAAGTTAAATACAATTTATTTGAATTAGGTAACATTTTAGTCGTTTCAGACAAAAACACATGCATTTTGACTACACTTACTTTACATGATTTTGTAACATTTCTTTTAGAAGTTTTGAGAAGATATTTATATATTTTTGGGAATGATCCCAACTGTGTGTTTATATTTATGTTCTGAAAATTTGTGTGTACTTTTAATTTAAATGTTTCATCTTGTATGAATTTCAAGAATGAAATCTGGTGACATATTTAAGTTTCGTACACCTTGTAGCAGCTGTTGAAATAATTAACAGTAATAAATACCATCATTTCCTACAAACAAGGTAAATGAAGTCGTCATCCTTGTCATATAATATTTTTTATTAAACATTATTTCGTCTCTCCTTCTTGTTCATTAGCAGAACTGGATTTTAGTAATTTTGATAATTACTAAATACTATTATAAACACTTTGTTTATTTACTAAATAAAGCTTACACCAAACCTAATTAATGCTATTCAGTAAGCAAAGCCCTTTAGGTTATCTGCTGTGTTCACCGCGAGGAATCAAACCCCATAGATTTATTACTGTCCCACCGGGGGACTACACCGAATTTTCCTTGCCAATAAACAAAATATATATTTTTAATTGACAAGCAATCAAAGAATCAGTACCATGACAGACATATTAACATGCTCTATTGAGAATTCCTATAAATAGAAGTATACCTCAATATTTCCTTATCCTCGACAATCAAAAAGACTTTAAAAAGTCAATTAAAAATTAATGGAGATAATAATAAGTCCTAGCAGTAACGAGGAATAATAAATGACTTTGAATGAAGGATTTGTGCATGCTAGTGTTGTGACATGTCGCTGAAAATACGTGTTGTGGTACCATGGTGAGAAATTACCGTCTATATATTTCTTTTTGTGGAAATTCCCAACCATTCAACAGTATAACATCACCGCGGACAGAATTATGCATGAGGAAGTATATTACAACCTTCACAAAGGAAGGTTGTTCGTTCTTATAAATAGACTGTTAAACAATGCATGACAAAAAAATGACAACATTTCGACGCCTTTAATCCCTTAATACTCTATTTAAAAAATCAAAAATCAGTAGAGCATAGTGTTTAGGACAGCAACAAGTCCTGAAGTCACAGTCCAAACTAATACTGAGCTATCCTATCATCAGCAAAGTGAAGACTGTGATGACTCTTGACATACTTACCAGAGCTGTTAACAATATCACGAATATGGTTTTGTGGTCGACGAATACTCATGAGCCACCAACCATATCTAAAACATAGCAGCTAGTTTCTTAAGAAAGATGGTTTAAGAAACTATAATGAGAGTAGTTTTATTAGGTTACAAATCTGTCATAGCTTTCAATCAAGTTAAATGGACTTTTGTTTCTTTGGTCTACTTAAATGCAGTTTTCGAATCCAACGCTCATATATAGCGGGTTTTTTATGAACAGTTTGTCAATGTGTGTATTTCAGATTATCCTCTCTGTTTTTCACAGTAGTTTTTTTGCAATTAGCATTAAGATATTGCGCAATATTATGTGATCATTGTATCAAACTGAATATAACCAGCAATAGAGGAAGCTGTTTCAAGAAAAGTGCGAGAGCTTGATCTGTAAATAAAGTGCGAATAACGTCAATATACCAAGTTTCTAAAAATAAGCTCATACATTACTATTAATGGTATTGCAGTGTTCCTGACAGGTACAAATGTGTAATTTACTATCTCGAGTACAGTAAGTGTTGTAGTGAGTTTTTAATAATTCATAATACATTTTTGTTCTTTTCATTTGGTTTGAATTTCACGCAAAGCTACACGAGGGGTATCTGTGCTAGCTGTCCCTAATTTGGCAGTGTTAAGACTAAATGCAGCTAGTCATCACTACCCATCGCTAACTCTTGGGCTACTCTTTTGCCAACGAATAGTGGAATTGACCGTCAGTTATAACGCTCTCACGACTAAAAGGACGAGCATGTTTGATGTGACGGGGATACGAACCCGTGGCCCTCAGATTACGAGTCGAGTGCCTTAACCACGTGGCCGTGCTGGGCCTCATTGGTTTAGATGTTTAGCTTAATGAAGCAATGTCCACTGTCGGATCAACGGTAAACTTGATGGTTTAATCTGCAAAATAGAGGGTTCGATACCCGTGATGGGCTCGTTGTGTAACTTGGTGCAGTCATGAAATTTTTGCTCAATTAACGAAACTTTATTGAATAGTCATAGTAAAAGTATTTTATTATCCGTTTTTAAGAATGTTTACTTCCAATTCTTTGCCACTAGAATATGAAATTTGACTCTTCTTAACTTACCATTTCTTTTGTTTGTGTTTAAAGTATGTCATGATACACTTTCGTCTGTTAAAACGTCAACACATAAAAGTATTTCGTGTTTTTATTAAATAAAAACACAACAATATAAAGTGAGATATTTGTTGCGAAGAAATATAATTTGGTGTAAATGTATGATGTATTAACTACTTGAAAACAAAAAAGCAACACCGTGTTACTTTATAATACTTTTAATTGTTAAAAGGTGTGTTTGTTTGTGTACTTAAGCACAAAGCTATACAATGGGCTATCTGTGATCTGCTCACCACAGTTTTTAGCATTATAAGTCCGCAAGCATTCCTCTGTGCCAGTGGAGGAACTTGTTAAAAAGGGTAGTTTGTTTTTTTAATTTAGTGCAAAACTACTCGAGAGCTATCTGCGCTACCCGTCCCTAATTTAACTGTGTAAGGCTAGAGAAAAGATAGCTAGTCATCACCACTCACTACCACTGAATGGTAAGATTGACCGTAACATTGTAATGCCTCCACGGCTGAAAGGTCAAGCATGTTTGGTGCGATAATGATTCGAACCTACGACACTCAGATAACGAGTTGCCCACGTTGGGTTTGTTAAAAAGGAAACACGATAGTCATTTATTGGGCGTTCTTATATATATATATAAATATTTCAATAGCTTTTCAAAGGAGCAAATGACTGTTTCGAAAGTTTATAAATAAACCTGTAACATTATTTTCAAAAGTGTGTACTAGGAACTGAAGATCTGTACATAACTCACGATTTATCTCTTTCCAACAACGTTAGCTGAAAGTTTCAGACATTTACGCACATCTAAATCTTTTAATTTCTCAATAACACCAGTGTTCTTTCCATACAGAAAGATTATTCGAACTTTCAAATATTCACTTCACATTTCTCAACAATGGAAATCGTTTTCCAGGATTTTACTCACTTTTTAAGACTGTAGACAACCTTTTGATTAAAAAAAACTCTTTTGATGGCGTAAGCCTTTAACGAAATTTTGATATACCATGTAATTTGAAGATAATACTGGTATGAGTTCCTTCAAAGTGTTTAGATAAACAAAGAAGGACTCAGGTTCCAAAATAGAATCGTTAGAGACCCTATACAGTTACTTTCTTTCACTCAGATAAATACTAATTTATGATCGTCTTATACATTTAAGACAGTCTTGCTTATTGTTTTTATCAATTTCATATGTTTAGGGAACATTAATAAAGGATGTATAAATTTTAAGTATACATATAGAACTGGGTCCTGTCATTTAAAATAGCAGAAATCCTATAAAACAATACATATGTATATATAATAAATTAATCAGTGTAGCTTTAAAATCTATTTTTAAAAATATATTGAACATAGTTTGTTAAATCTCAACTTTCATTGTTTCTTTTTAAATTAGTTTGCGATTTTCTAGTAAAAGTTATAGTTATATTAATGCCTTATAGATGACAGCAGTATAATATTACATTAATTGACAGTATAACTTCGGCTCCTTTATGTTCAAACAAACCAAAGTTAAATACTAATGAGAATATTTATTGAAATAAACCAATATTATCTCTCTAACTTTAGCTTGTTGCTTATATTTTACACCGATATATTATAGTTAAAAATATCTGAGAATGATTTTTCAGATATTTATACATATATTTATGTTGTTGTTTTTTTAATTATAATATTTTCAAACTTACATATTAAATTTTCTATACATTTTCATTCAAAAATAATAAACCTACTCTCAATCACTGACAAATTTTGATTTTAGAAAAAAATTATCTCAATATTTATTTCTGCTCATATAGTAATGTTGCTTTCAATCTTCTTTTCTTTTGATCATTTTAAGAATTATACTTTAGGTAAATTTTTCAGAATTAACGTTAAGTATTTTTTGCTGATTAGTTTTTATCACATCATAATAAAATCTATGTATCCATTGTTGACCTAGGATTTGGAAATAATGTTCTGTAAACTAGCTTGATAATTATTATAAGATTTTTTTCTGCACCATAACAGGTAATTTTAATCTTGCTTTTTTGTGGTTGTAAATAAAACGAATAACGTTGTGTTATTAATACTTAGTAAAAAGTTTGATTTGTAGATGACTTAAATAAAATTGATAGTTATTTCAATTTACTTGGTTAATTTAGTTCAAACCATATATAAAGTCTAGATGTCTGTGATGTCTGTCGTATTACCTACCCAATTTGTTGAAACCTGATATTAGGCGAAAGACCTCGTCAGTACTCAGTATGATAGACTTAGTATAATTGACATATTATACCACATTCTTCTTTGCTTTCACTTAGTGTTTTTAAAATCAGGTAAGGCTGTACCTTTAATCCTATAAGTATTTAACCTGGCCTTTTAGCCAACTTACACATAATGGCTAAGACCATTTTTAGTAGTATAATTTTTTCCTTCAAAATTATTGATTATTTAGTATAATGATATCTTGTTCTAGCTACCTTAGTCCTTCCTTCTTTTGTTAGATAAAATTTTTTAACATCAAGAATATTTAAGTGTAATTTGGGCTAAGGTTAAAACTAGTTACAATTTGAATATCTTTTGATGGTCAAAGTATGACGTCAACTGAATCTGTTAGCTGCCTAATGCTATCGGAGAACAAAGTTGTGAGGTGATGTTGACCTCTAAACAAAGAAAGCAAGTTGATATTTTGAATTTAGGCGCTTTCTTTGTATTAGTTCGCTCCGAGTTTTTGAAAAGAGTAAATCTTTTACACAGTATTCATCTTTGAGGTTTTCTGTCTTACAAAAAGGAAGACTTCAAAAGTAATTATTACATAATTTGTAGTGAAGACTGTCTGTCTTCACACGAGCATTGAGTTTTCTTTTTTTATGAATAGATGTTTTTGCTTACTTTACTAACTGTTTGTCTATCTTGTTCATTTTAACATGAAATAAACACTCAGTTCATATATATTTAGTCACAAGGGGTTTTGTAATCTTTCCTAGTTGGATATGCTGCTGCATTTATGGATAATTTTATTTGATACTTCTCGAGTAGTTGGTTTTAAACTAAAAATAACCACATTCCTATCTATGGTTCTGGACTAATGAGCCTATTACCGATCCTCTGTTAACATTATTTTTGTTCCCAGTACAGATTTACAACATTAAAAACCGTGTTTCGATACCCGTGGAGGACAGAAAGCAAGTAGCCCATTATGTAACTTTGTGCTAAACTACAAATAAGCATTACTCTTTTGGATGTTTAATTGTTTTCAGTTTATACTAGTTTGCTAGATCACGGTGACCAACGAACTTATCTTGTCCTGTGAATCAAGTTGGAAAATAGAGGTGTGCAAACGCAATTTGGTTCTTTTGGCCACACATACCACAAGTGACTCAGCTCACTGTATTGGTTGAGATTTTAAGATCAATCTTGAACTTGGAAAACGGAACTCTCTCCAACTTTTGTATTTCTCTTGTGTTTGTATTCAATTTATTTTAGTAAACTTGACTTTGTTGCTTGAAATTAGTTTTATTTTAATTCAACTTTGATTTAACTTTTAATATAGTTTATTACTAGTTTTATTTTATTCAAAGTAAACTTTTATTTGATTATTTTGGTAGTGTTGTTTGTTTTTAGGCATACTTCTTCATAGTTAGCATTATATTTACAGAAAAATGTATAACTTATACATAATACTAATAAGTCTAACAATATTTATTTCAATATATTCATTTTTATTAGAACAGAGACAAAAACCTACCGCTATCCCACCGGATAAGGTGATAACTGATGGTACAGATGTATCTTGAATCGTAAGTCAAAAATCTTAAAAATCAAATGAAAGACCTGTGAATCTTAAATATTAAAAAATACTATTATTGTATTCATGAACCACCTAAATATAATAATAATAAATTTCAGGTCTTCTAGCTAATTTATATCGTTTAAATGAATTATTTTCAACTTGAATAATTATTTTCTGGAATTACACTACAATAATCTGCTTAAAAATGAATGCATGTTTTATTTTCAACGATCTTATTTAAATTAGGATGTTATGTTATTATTATTATAATTTATTTCATTTCACATGGTAATAACAATGTAATTATATACGTTTCGTTCAAAGGTACAACAGTTGCGAATTGTCTAAAGACTTATGGGTATTGAACAAATTTCAAATCAGACCTAAGCAATATACAAACTTTGAAAGCACTTTGACTGAGCTTTCAACAATTAACAGTAAAGATTTTCTAGAAAATTGTGTGACTAAAACATTTACAACTTAGGTTAATTGGTAAAAATACTATGATTGAGAGTTTATAAGATTATCATTTGAATTTTAGTTGATTCACCTCACCCATCCGTCCCCACCCTCTTGGTTCAGCAATAAGTCTGCAGGCTTATGACGCTAAAATTTGGATTTTAATATCTATGATGGACACAGAACAGATAGTCTATTGTATAGCTTTGTGTATAATAACCAAACAAATTAAATTAATTGATTAAAAATTTTTTTTCAGATTTTTCTTCTGTGTCCAGCAGCCCAAACTATCAAGAACAGCATTTTAAAGGTTACTAGGTTTTGCACAGTAAGATATTGCATATAAAGTTATATTAAGATCCGGAGAACAATTAGTTAAAGTTTGTGTCAGCAAGTCATTGTTAATATTACGAGTATGTGTACATACATTTAATCCGTCTATTCACAAAGACACGTGTACATAAGTACCGAATCTGTACATACATATGTACGTTTTTGTTTTTCCACGTGCACACTTGGCCAACCAATCGAAACTTTAAATAACTGTTAGTTTTCTTCGAAGCAAGAAACACTACAACTACAAAGTTGAGTTGATATCTTAATATGAAAACTTGTGTCAAATAAACGCATCAAAGTAGTTTGTTTCGAAGTTACATCATTCGTGTAGCTCTCAACTTGTACACTTTCTCGCAATTACATACAGATATAAACGTTTTGATGATTTCAGCAAACTTAAAATGAAACATTTAAAAAACGTTGTAGATGTTAAAATAACTCATTCGATGTGTTTTCACAAGACGTTGTTCCAAATTTATGGCTCAACACGATACGTCAACATCTTTTTTTTTGACAAAATAATTTCCTTATGTCATTTTTGAAATTCCACGAATCACAGTTTTAAACTACTACTAATGTATATTTTACTAAATTTCCTTCTTCTACGTGTACGGGTTAGCCCAGTGGCAGAATTCTATATTTTATTTGTTGGAGACAGTTTTAGGCTATACGTTAATGGATCATGAAAAAAAAAAAAGATAGGTGGCTTTGGTTGTTTTATTATCTCATTTATGTTCCCATCACCTCAGGTTGTTACGCTTATATACATGTATAATTAAGTTTATGATTTATTCTGCTTGTAGTAAGGTTCTATGGCACGGAGTTGGTGTTCATTTTGTGAATATATTTACCGCTCAACTTAAAGCTAAAATTGATTACGATTTCTGAAGCTTTAGATCACAAGACAAGCTATTAAACTTCTACAATATCTATCGTGACTTTGGGTACTTGGTAAGTGAGGGTGAACATGGGCTTTGGAAAGGTAATTTTTATTTTACTTTTATTTTTTTCAGGCTAGATTATATTAAATGCTTAGTTTTATACTAGTATTTGTCATTTTTTAGAGTTCATTACGTTTTATATTCTTTTTTAATTTGTGTTTGTTACTACTAGTTTTCTGCGTATGTACTATAAGTAGTTATTCATATTTCTATATCTTTTTTACTCTCCATGTATGTACACTCTTTTCTTGCATGTTTCATGTATTTTTGTCTATATTTTCTATATGAGGGTGGATTAATAAAGGGGAAAAACTAAAATTTCTAAATTTCGGAATAGATGAGTAGGGGTTCAAATCTCTCCGATAACCCGAAATATTACCTGCGCTTTAATATATAGATGCTTTATAACAGGGGTGTGCAACATTTTTCGTCGGTGGGCCATATAACCAACTTCATCAATCAAGCGGGGCCACTTAAAAAACAAGCTTATTCGTGTACATGCACAATAAATTAAAAAAAATTCTCAAAATGCAAGCAATAATATTTTATATTTTTGCATGAGTGATCATTTTAGTGCGACACTTGAAATTTAGAGTCCTTGCAGAGCTTGTCAATATCAGCTTTGACAGAAGTGGTTGCCACTCTTAACTGACTGGTCAAATGTTCATCAGTCAGCTGACTTCTACATTTGGTTTTGATGAGCTTCATTTTGGAGAAAAATTGCTCACAGCAGTAGGTGCTACCAAAAAGGGAGGCAATTCTTTGTGCATGACGGGACAAATTGGGAAACTTTTCACGTACACAGAGTTTGTAAAAGTCTAGCAAACTGTTTTCAGAGAATTTCCTTTTAGTGTCCATGTCAGCCTGCAGTTCAATGAGTTCCATTTGGCAATCATCAGGACTGTCTTCCACTGCCAAATCAAAAGGTTGAGCGAACAATTTCAATCTAATTTCAGTTTGTCTGAAATCTGGAAATCTGTTTGCAAACTCATCACGCAGCTTTTGTACACTGGTTCCATATTTGGTGCAATCCAGATTAGGAAATTCCAGTTTCCTGGTTGCAAGACATGTAAAATGGGTCAATATGGCTCTTCTCAACTGAACCTGGAAAAGTTCCAATTTCTTCTCAAAAGCACAAATATGCTCAAACAACTTATTCACAAGTTGACTTTTCCCTTGTAGTTTTAAGTTTAAATCAGACAGATGCTGTGTAATGTCTGTGAGGAATGCTAAGTCATTCAGCCAGTTCTCATTGCTCAAGAAGTCCACATTCTGACGTTTGCTCTCCATGAAGAACTTAATCTTCTCTTGCAGATTCCAGAATCTCTTCAAAGTAGCAGCTCTACTAAGCCAACGTACAGCAGAGAAGTACAAAACATCTGAATACTCACTGTCCAGCTCATCTAAAAAGTTTTAAATTGTCGATGATTTAATCCTCGTGTTCGAATATAATTTACGCATTGGACGACATTTTTCATGACTTCTGCAAAATCCAGAACTTTGGTGCACAAGCTCTCTTGGTGAATAATGCAATGGCTTACAACTACGTCTTGTGCTCCAATTGCAGTTAGAAATTTCTTGGTGAATCCATTTGTCCTACCTGTCATGGAAGGAGCACCATCTGTTGTAACACCACATAATTTATAAGGATTCAGTTCAAACTTTTCTACAACCTTAAGCACTTGTTCACAAATATCCTGTTCTGTGGTTGTGGAGGAAAGGCTTGCCATATCTAAAAACTCTTCGAAAACATCAAAGCCTGCAGTAACAGCTCTGATGAAAATGACAAGTTGGGATGTGTCATTGATATCAGTGCTTTCATCCAAAGCCAGACTGAAAGCTTCACACGAATTCAATCTCTCTTTCAAAGTTTCTTTGATGTCCTCTGAAAGATCTTTTGTCCTGCGTGAGACAGTAAAGCGGGAAAGGCTAGTTTGCTCCACCAAATATTTTTCTCTGGACATGCATATTCTGTGAATATTGTTAAACAATTTTAATAAATTCTCCATCACTGAAAGGCTTTCCCTTTTCTGCCATACATTCACAAAGCTTAAAACTCAGTTTTGTCACCAGTTCTGAATTTTTCTTGAAAGTGGTAAAAACACCTTGTTGCTTTTCAATGGATGTTTTAAATGTTCAATTTTGTCCTTTCGTGCCTGACCAACAATTTCATCAAACTGGGAGGAGTGCTTAGTTGCGTAATGTCGCTTAATATTGTACTCTTTCATGACTGCAATTGTAGTTTGACAGACGAGGCAGACAACACCTTGATTATGTGGGACAACAAGATATTTTGTGCACCATTTACTGTTGAATAACCTTCCCTCATCATCAATTTTTCGTTTCTTAACTGCTGACATTTTACTAGCCCTGAAATCAAAACAAAATTATTCTCACGAAAATAGCAAAGTAGAAAAAAACATAGAATTTATTTACACATGGAACCTCTTATGGACAGAAACACATGTTTCTAAATTGGCATCCCGATCATAGCCTTCCGGTACTTAAATTAATTGAGAATAGCAAAATACAGTGTGACCTCGCCTATTCGCGGTTCGCCATTCGCGGCCCCGCATATTCGCGGGTTATGCGCGAACTGCGTTTTGTAGGTCACAGAGACTGAAAGGGCTTTTCGAGGAGATTTCTGTTGTATTTACTCAATCAAGCCGTTTTATCAATTGTCGTCTTCACCAAACAAGATTGGACTGCTATTGGCTGACTGCCTCAGCTTCCCCAACAACGCAAACGGCAAAGCACAGCCCGGTAACGCACGGTACAATTTAGTGAAATACATAACAGTATGCAATATTGCTACATTATTACTGCATCAATGAGTATAAGTATCATTAGTGTTTGGGAAGCATTTCATATAGTATATAATTGCATACATATACGTTTTAAAACTGCGTCCAATATTCGCGGTTTTTTCGCTATTCGCGGGAGGGTAAAGAACGTAACCCCCCGCGAATAACGAGGTCACACTGTACATAGAATCAGATGCATCTGAAAGCAAAAATTTTAATAAATTCAGTAAAGTCACAACAATATGCTAAATAATAATCAATTTACCTTCAATCTCTTGTAGTAACTGTAAAAGGTAATAAAATTTTCACCAATAATGAATGACGGACAGCAGAGGTTAGGGAAAATTGTCGCCAGCGGGCGAAGGCGAGGTTTAGGACATGACGTTGAGTCGTAGACAATAGTGCTAGTGCACGTCACCTATTCATGCCCTAAGGAGGCCGACCAATCGAATTCGGCCTGCTCCTCTCTAGCAAAGATAATTTCAGAAGTTTGTCGAGTCGAAGCCTGGGAATCCCGTAGGATCGATGCTTTTAAAAATATTCCATTTGCGTTGGATTACAGATCAGGCCACATGGTTAGATTACAACAACTAGGGCCACACTAAATGGCTTGGCGGGCCGGGTTGTGGCCCGCGGGCCGCCTGTTGCACACCCCTGCTTTATAAGAAAGATAGTTAATGTAGTTGGTCGGTATTATGGTTCTGCTGATTGGCTACCTTTTCTCTGGTGAGTAGTTCAAAATTATTTTAATAAATTCCGTCCAGTTGAAAATGATGTTTATTAATTAAGTAAAAATACAAACGTTCATTTTTTTGTGCGATTTTCTGTATGTATCATCATATATGTCAGTTTTATCTCAATATATTGATATAAATAAATGATTTTATTGTTCTTAAGACATTAGACACGCGTTTAGGGAAGTTATCATGGTTATGGTAGCATTAGTATTTACATTGCCAAATATATCTTAATATTTATTTTCTCACGCTTTCCCTTCAATTCAATTTTTAGCTCTGTTCTTAGAATAATAGTAATTGTGCTAAGAAGTAGAAATAATGAAGCAGTATCTCAGAATGTCCTGAGTTACTTACAATGGATCTACATCTTTTTAGCTCAAATTATTGTTGGTTCTATTTGTTTATTTTGAAATTCGCGCAAAGCTACACAAGGGCTATCTGCGCTAGCTGTCCCTAATTTAGCCATGTAAGACTAGAGAGAAGGCAGGTAGTCATCACCACCCACCACCAACTCTTGGGCTTCTGTTTTACCAACGAATAATGGGATTGACCGTCACATTATAACGTCTCTACGACTGAAGGGACAAGCATGTTTGGTGTGACTAGGATTTGAATCCGCGACCCTCAGATTACGAGTCGAGTGCCTTTACCATCTGGCCATGCCGAGCCACAAATTATTGTGCTACAATAAAATGCTGGGCATCAACCAATCATTAACGGGCGTGGTTCTTTCATTAGTCACCAAGAAAACACAACAAAAAACCCTATATACCTATTTACTTTAATAATCACACGTTTGTCACAGAGGGCGGACATTTAGGATAGGTTCAAATAATTTGTTAGGGTCCGCCTCCTTTCAGGGACGTACATTGCTCTAGGCTTAGGACAAAAAACGATCTATGTTGAGCCTACAAGTACTGTGAACGTGTATAAAATATAATAAAATAAAAATATTACTGATTCCTATAATTATATATTCCCTAATATCTAAGTAGACCAGATATCAATATCTACAGATCAATAGATTTTGATTAAACTATAATAACTTTTTTACTCAGAAATTTTAACAGTGATGGATGATTTGAAATGATGTTACAGTGCATGATGTCTTTCTTGCAAAATATGAACTTTTTCACATAATACATCTCACTGCTCTTTGGAAAAAATTAAGTGAAGACTTATTTTTCTCTTATTACCGAAATCTTTATTGTTGTTGCTTTAATAGGAAAATTCTGTTAAATATAATTTATTTGGTATTTAGCACTTTTAATCGAGGCATCTTGTACAGCATATTGACTAAACGGACAGATCAGAGGATTCTAGGCCTAAGAATCACGTGTTACAGTTTCG
Source organism: Tachypleus tridentatus (assembly GCF_004210375.1). Taxonomy (NCBI): domain Eukaryota; kingdom Metazoa; phylum Arthropoda; class Merostomata; order Xiphosura; family Limulidae; genus Tachypleus; species Tachypleus tridentatus. The sequence continues at coordinate 24,271,338 of NC_134832.1, read as the reverse complement.
TCGGAGGAAAATTATTCTTTGTTTGTTTGTTTGGGAATTTCGCACAAAGCTACTCGAGGGCTATCTGTGCTAGCCGTCCCTAATTTAACAGTGTAAGACTAGAGGGAAGGCAGCTAGTCATCACCACCCACCGCCAACTCTTGGGCTACTCTTTTACCAACGAATAGTGGGATTGACCGTCACATTATACACCCCCACGGCTGGAAGGGCGAGCATGTTTAGCACGACGCGGGCGTGAACCCGCGACCCTCGAATTACGAGTCGCACGCCTTACGCGCTAGGCCATGCCGGGCCCCACAAGACAATTATTCTATTCATATAAAATGGTGTAAGTTTGCGATTTAAATATTTCAGTCCAATGTGTTTGTTGTTGCTGTTACTTCAATCTAAAATATGTCATTAACTGGCTTGTATTGTTTAACCACATTTAAATTATGTTATTTCAAGCCATCATTTAATCTACATTCATTCACACATTAGGCAACCATTTAAATAATTCAAATATGATATCAAAACGCATCATGCTTTTTTTCCTGTTGTTTTTGTTTTTTTATTCACAGAAAAAACGTAAGCTGCCGCCTGATTATAATATTTTAAAATAAGACATAATCCACCTGGCTCGTAATACTTTATTGCTCTACAAAAGCTAATATGCTGCCTACCTGTTATTACCCTTGTATCATTATGTAATCTGTCTGTATTGTTATGATTGAGTGAGATAAGACAGAATGTGAACTGTCTGTATTGTTATGTTTCATTGAGATAAGACAAGATATGAACTGTCTGTATTGTTATGTTTGATTGAGATAATACAAGATATGAACTGTCTGTATTGTTATGTTTGATTGAGATAATACAAGATATGAACTGTCTGTATTGTTATGTTTGATTGAGATAAGACAAGATATGAACTGTCTGTATTGTTATGTTTGATTGAGATAAGACAAGATATGAACTGTCTGTATTGTTATGTTTGATTGAGATAATACAAGATATGAACTGTCTGTATTGTTATGTTTGATTGAGATAATACAAGATATGAACTGTCTGTATTGTTATGTTTGATTGAGATAAGACAAGATATGAACTGTCTGTATTGTTATGTTTGATTGAGATAAGACAAGATATGAACTGTCTGTATTTCTATGTTTGATTGAGATAATACAAGATATGAACTGTCTGTATTGTTATGTTTGATTGAGATAAGACAAGATATGAACTGTCTGTATTGTTATGTTTGATTGAGATAAGACAAGATATGAACTGTCTGTATTGTTATGTTTGATTGAGATAAGACAAGATATGAACTGTCTGTATTGTTATGTTTGATTGAGATAAGACAAGATATGAACTGTCTGTATTGTTATGTTTGATTAAGATAATACAAGATATGAACTGTCTGTATTGTTATGTTTGATTGAGATAAGACAAGATATGAACTGTCTGTATTGTTATGTTTGATTGAGATAAGACAAGATATGAACTGTCTGTATTGTTATGTTTGATTGAGATAAGACAAGATATGAACTGTCTGTATTGTTATGTTTGATTGAGATAAGACAAGATATGAACTGTCTGTATTGTTATGTTTGATTAAGATAATACAAGATATGAACTGTCTGTATTGTTATGTTTGATTGAGATAAGACAAGATATGAACTGTCTGTATTGTTATGTTTGATTGAGATAAGACAAGATATGAACTGTCTGTATTGTTATGTTTGATTGAGATAAGACAAGATATGAACTGTCTGTATTGTTATGTTTGATTGAGATAAGACAAGATATGAACTGTCTGTATTGTTATGTTTGATTGAGATAAGACAAGATATGAACTGTCTGTATTGTTATGTTTGATTGAGATAAGACAAGATATGAACTGTCTGTATTGTTATGTTTGATTGAGATAATACAAGATATGAACTGTCTGTATTGTTATGTTTGATTGAGATAAGACAAGATATGAACTGTCTGTATTGTTATGTTTGATTGAGATAAGACAAGATATGAACTGTCTGTATTGTTATGTTTGATTAAGATAATACAAGATATGAACTGTCTGTATTGTTATGTTTGATTGAGATAAGACAAGATATGAACTGTCTGTATTGTTATGTTTGATTGAGATAAGACAAGATATGAACTGTCTGTATTGTTATGTTTGATTGAGATAAGACAAGATATGAACTGTCTGTATTGTTATGTTTGATTGAGATAAGACAAGATATGAACTGTCTGTATTGTTATGTTTGATTGAGATAAGACAAGATATGAACTGTCTGTATTGTTATGTTTGATTAAGATAATACAAGATATGAACTGTCTGTATTGTTATGTTTGATTGAGATAAGACAAGATATGAACTGTCTGTATTGTTATGTTTGATTGAGATAAGACAAGATATGAACTGTCTGTATTGCTATGTTTTTGCTTCTTTTTTTTGTCGCTTTCAGATGTTTTCTGAATTTTCTTTCAGTTTTTTGTAACTTCAGTTTTATGTTTTCTCAGTTCAAAAAATGACCATTTAATGACACTTAATTTGAATATTGAAATCTAAGACTTTCTTATTTTAGTTATACAGATTTTAAAAATTCTAAAACTAATTTCATTTTTACCGTTTTTTTTTAAAGCCTCTATTTTCCAAAACAGTCTCTTTTCACGTTTGGATAAGCGAAAAGTTGACGTGAGAAATTACGTTTATTGATCTACATAGCCTAGCAAGGTTTCATTGAGACAGAGTGAGAAGAATATCGCAAATTATTTTCTCTTGTTTGAGCGCACGTTTTCCAAAAAGCTATAATTTCTCTTTCTTGACGAAAATATTTAGTCTATAGTAAAGGTTACTAATTCGTTTGATCAAGGACTCTAAAAGCATGTTCACGAAATATAAGTTGGTGAGAATCAATGAATCTCAGAACGGCTGGTATGGGTATTAACACTTTTACTAATAAACCAGAAAACAACGTTTCAACCTTTCCTAGGTCATTTTCAGGTTAACGCTCTAAACTGTTGTATAGTGTGTAAACTTTATGTTACATTGTTGTGTGAGAGAGCAATTAGATCAAACACTTAGATGGAATCATGTCGCTTTGAAATAAAGGAGGTGTTTTAATATCCTTAAGGTAGATGTGGGTTTCTCTTCATAGCAATTCGTGAGAATTAGTAAGTTTGGGTAATTTATAGATTTCGTTCATATGCGAGACAAAAACTTGTGAAAAAGTACTTTTTTCTAGGTAAAGTGAGAGCAAAGTATCTAAAAAATGTGTCATTATTTGTTAAGCATTGAATTAAATGTTCGTTATTCACAGAATATAAATGAACTTGTAGCAAACTGAAAGCATGTCGACCGATCGACCGGTGTTGCAAATCAAAATATACAATTGATTATTTCATTAAAATGTAGCTATTTATTCATTGTTCAAGTTTCTACAAGGAATTTGTTGCTATGAGTTGAATATTCAGTTTTTCGCGATGAAAGACATTATAAGCAGTTCGAGGATGAACTTCAAGATAAATTATAGCTTTTAAACATGGTTCTTACTAAAAGTTTAGGTAACTTCCCTTTTCAATATATGTCTGAATCTTATTGTTCCCTAACTTGAAGTCTGTGTGTTTGTGTGTTTTTTATAGCAAAGCCACGTCGGGCTATCTGCTGAGCCCACCGAGGGGAATCGAACCCCTGATTTTGCGTTGTAAATCCGAAGACATACCGCTGTACTAGCGGGGGGCAACTTGAAGTCACATCACTAAGTTATACATTATAAACGTAGACCATTGAAAGTTACATCTGGTGTTTGTTAAAATTCTGAATTGTTTCGTTCCACAAATTTTCACCTGGTACATAGTTTTGTGAATATTCTAAGAGCTCGAAACTGTTGTATTGTGTGTAAACTTTATGTTACATACCTGAGTGAGAGAGCAATTAGATGAAATCATGTTGCTTTGAAATAAAGGAGGTGTTTTAATATCGTTAAGGTGTATGTAGATGTCTTCTTATAGCAAAGCCATATCGGGCTATCTGCTGAGTCCAACGAGGAGAATCGAACCCCTGATTTTAGCGTTGTAAATCCGTAGACTTACCGCTGTACCAGCGGGGAACAATATCCTAAAGAAATTAAACTTTGAGATTGATGATATTTTATATAAGTAAGATTGTTGTCAATGAACTGTTCGTAATGCTAAGTTATATCAAGTTTCATTTCCCAATGTACGAGTGGTCTGCTAGGTTTTCAAATAATCCTGTCGAAAATTAACCACATAATATACATACAATTAACAGCATTTTCCAATGAATATAATTTGTTTGATTTCAATTTTTAAAACGTATTTCTAATAAAACAAAAATACGTAACAAATCAGTTCATTACACTAATCAACTCATGCTGTTGAAAATTTCGTTTTAAAATAAATATAAATAAAGCATCTACATAGTAGTACTAAGTGATTTAATTTTTTTTTCTGTATTCCTCTATCATTTCAGGGAATTAAGTAAATTTTGATCCGCGATGACGAGAAATTTTAAATAATCACTTCGATCTTATTATTTTGTTAAGTTTCAATATTTATCTTATCAAGAATTTTTTCTGATTAATTTTAGCTGTTTCAGGTACATGAAACCCTATATTTTCGAAGATGCACAAAATTGTGTTATTTTGATTTGATACTTTGAAAGATTTTAGGATGATATACGATATTACAATTGCCCTCATGTCGGTTATATTACACATTTTGCAACTAAGGATGAAAATATTTTTATGTAAGTTAATCACTTCAAATGATTAGTTGAACAGTGTAAATATTCTAATTATAAAATACTCAAAACGTTGATAAATTAGCATAAAAAGGTGTGGATTCCACAGTGTTATTTATAAACACATCTTTTGTTTAAGGCCGTGAGGGCCATAGCAAATTTTAAACAGGCAGCTGATTGAAAATTGGAGGAGTTTGCTGAAATTTGTATTTCTTTTTAAATATTAATGTATGAGAAACACGTTAAAGTAATTTATAGCTTTGATATGGCTGTTTCTCTTCAGTTAGAAACTGCTAAAAGGCATAATTTGACAACTTAAATAGAGATGAGTGTAGTACGGATATGGAATATCAATATGGCACCTTATCACAGATCACAAACATCTCAGTTCGAGTCGTTAGCTTCATGGTGTAAAAGTGTATAGTTAATCATTCGAAAAGTATTTCCCTCTAGCTGCTTTTACGATTGTTCTTCGTTAACTTCGGCTCCATGACTGACTCAAACATTTTTTTTACTTTAAAATGCAATACATGTATAACAGAAAAAAAAACTGAGACACAAACAGTGAGTTATTTTACTGTTTTAAAGCTATAGGATTGTATAAGTTATTTTACTGTTTTAAAGCTATAGGATTGTATAAAGTTGATGTTTTTTGCGTATTTTTATTTCCGCTTTTTTATTTTATTTGAACCTTGTTATAGATAGTTCACTTATGGTTGGAAAGGAATAAGTAGTTCGGAAGCACTTCTTTTATTCACTTGATGAATAATTTAACATTTCATATATTGCTCTGTAATTCGCATTTATTTGTATCTTAGATAATACACTAGAAGGAAGGCAGATAGTCAACCTCACTCACCGCCAACTCTTGGGCTAACCCTTGCCAACGAATAATGCTATTGACCGTATAGTATAACAACCCCCACCAACTGAAAAAGCGAATGTGGTCAAGGAAAGATTTTGACCCTGCGACCTGTAGATTAAAGTCGACCTTTGCAGTCACCAAGTCCAGTCAAGCTGTATTTAATTAAATAAAATATTTTCAGTTGCTCAAAACAAGTTTAATGTTGTATAGTTTCAATAGTTAACAAAATGGACATCAGAATAATGACAATCTAAATAAAACGAAATACTTTTTATAATAAAAGTTTCCAGTTTCTTTTTACGTGCACAACAAAAAGTAGTTTATTCATGCTGGAACATGTAACAGTTATGTCGTTCTGCTTGATTTATAACTAAAGAAGGAACATTAGGTAGATCATCAACATGGTCATCTTTTTATGTGTCATTGTCTTTAGATAACTTCGTGCTTAAAAGGTCAAAGGTTGCAAGCAGTGTTATATAATAACGTAAAAACGAGTAAACAGAAAATTCTCTAGCGTTTGCTCCCCTTTCTATGTAAAAATATTATGTTTCCATTCAAAAAGGCAGAAAAATTGCGTATTGTCTATTTGTATTTAAAAGTCGCATACTGTTAATAAAAATTTCAAAACAAAAACGGTGTACGTTTGACAATAAAATTCTGTGCACTTGAACTAGTATCTCTAAAGTCTATATATCTGTGATGCATAAGAATGCTGTTTATTAATCTTATACCGAACAATCGGATTAAGATAAAATAATAGTAACCTGTATTTGAAACTTAGTACTTATGTCCAAATGTTTAAAGTCGGTTGCGTATTCAGCGCAAATGGTGAACTTGATGATTATTTTAGTTGTGTTTTCTCTACAGGAATAGTTGTTTTGTTTCTTAATGTACGTATTATTGATTAAAGGAACTAAAGATGTATAACTTTATTCAAAACCTTTTAGTTTGATCAGATCACCTGTTTTCATCTTACAATTCCAGATATGTACTAGTCCTTTTCTTCCTTCTTATCATTCACCTGGAAGGCCAATCTGATAGCTTCTCGAAATAACAAATCTAGTCGCTAAGTTGAATTATGTTGGGCACAACTGTTGGATGGATTTTTTAAAGACAACTCTTCCGTCTTATGAATTCCGAGCATCTGAATAGGTGACACTGAAGTCCATAGCAGAGTACAGCCAATCAAGGAATACATTAGACCTCTATGTCACAGATTATATTTACAATGTTATCTTTGGTGAAATGACAATAAAATTGTAATATAATAATTAAACAGTTGGTCTAATGCCGAATAATACATTAGATATAATACTATAATATCATTAACACACCTAACTTAATTTAGTCTGGTGTATGGTGAGTTAAAAAGACTTCAAAACCCTATAAATAAAATAACTTTGTTTAATGTGCCGATGTTTTGGGTCATTCTAGTATGATATAAATACCATATTAAAAGACGGCACATAAGATTTAATAAGTGAATAATTCATTTAACTTTTTTGGTTCATTTGGTAGTTTCAGAACAAAGCCACATTGGGCTACGTGTCGCTTTCACCGCGAATGTTTGCATTGAAAATCCAGCAACTTAAATATATTTTGATTCTGGTATACCAGTAATCTATATAATTCTAGTTGTATGGCATACTGATTTTGGTTGCAATTTGCTTTTTTTCTTTATTGTGAGAGAAGATGCTTTAAAAGACCTTTTAACCCAACTGATTTCAGATAAATAACAGTTACAGGAATTCAATAATTAAGCACATGTCAGCTATCAGGAAGATGTTATTATGAACCAAACATTTTTCTAGATGTTTAACTTATTGCAAAACAGAAATACGATATTCTTTAAATGAAATTAATAAGTTTGTTTCTGGTAAACAATAACGTGTGAGATAAAGTTACGATACGATCAAAAAAGGCGAACACCATCAGTGTCTAAAACTTCTCTGCAGCCATGTGCTGACTGCCGCAGAGAGCAACCGAAATAAATTTCTTGTTATTTCTGTTGTCACGAGCGGGTGCTAGTTTCCATACATCGTCTTCCTATCCCTCTTCCTGATCCTTAACCTTCCATCCGCTTAAAGATCAAAAGATAGATATGTTACACTTTTTTCTCAAATACTTCTTAAGGTTTTAAGTATACTTTATAAAATGTTGTATAACCTGACCTACCGTGATCTAAGCGTGAAAGTACCAATTTGGCGTTATTATTCTCCTTTCTTCAACTAAACGCTTTGGGTTTTTTTCATTTCCAGTGTTGTTGTTTTCTAAATTATATATCCAGCTGTCCATTTTCACATCTCTTTATCTCACCTGTGTATATAATGTCTTCATTACGATGTGGGTTCGGGCACGGCATGGTCAGGTGGTTAAGGTGCTGAACTCGTAATCTGAGGGTCCCGCGTTCGACTCCTTGTCGCACCAAACATCCTCACTCTTGTAGCCTTTACATCGATGGAGAAGAGGAGCCAAAGAGTTAATACTGATTGGTGATTACTAGCTGTCTTCCCTCTAGTCTTACACTGCTAAAGTCGGGACGGCTTGCGCAAATAGCCCGCGAGTAGTTCTGCACGAAATTCACAACAAACTAATCTATGTATGGAAGTCTGTTTCTTGAAACTTTTTTTGACTAATTACGAGTAACCGATGAAAGAAAAAAAGAATATTCAGTAACTCAATTAAGACGTGATTAAAATCAAATTAGATAGCTTCTTTTAATATTTTTGACAACAATGAATATCTGAAGAAGTGTTATTGTACTTTGTTTTTTATTTCTTCGCCTAAACGACTAAGTTGGAGCACCACATTTCAGTTATATCATCCCTAATTTTCAGTTGAGGACCAGGAGGACAGCAACCAGTCAACAGCTCCACCCGCTTGAAGTAGCTACTCTTAACCAACTATTGGGATTTACTGCCATTCTTGTAGTGCACCCACTGTTGAAAATAACCTCCCGTCTACTAACCACTAGGCCACGCCTGGACAGATGTGAATCTTGTATTTATTTATATTATTTATACTACATGCGATTTTTAAGCAAGTATATTAAAACACATTGACAAAAAAGGTATTACAACTAAGTTATTTCATGGAAGTTATAGAAATTATTTGACTTTTAGATTTCAGCTATGAACTATTGCCATGTGAAATAGATTTCCAGCTGGAAGGCTAAATGGCCAAAGTATTTTTGAACGTTAACGTTCTTTTATTTGTTGTTTCAGGCAAAATGTTGAAATGTTCAAATTTTATAAGACAGCTCAACGATCTCTACTTCAAGCTGAATTTATAAACAAATGACACTCTCAATATCTACAATACAGCTTTATTAACATCAAGAATTTTTTTCGCATGTTCAGATTATGTGCACATTATAAATTGATTGGAAACGTCAAAAACGTTAAAGATGGTCAATTTAAACAACTTTGAAAAATATATTTATTCGATAACCCTCACAATAATGGTGCCTTTTGAAACTTTGTAGAATTGTTCTTTTGTTCATAATCCAAATTTCGTTATCACTAATTCATCCAATTGTTAACCCATTAACACAGCAAATAAAGTTTTAGCTAGAGGCTCATCCTTGGCTCTGCCACATTCAAAACTGCATCTCGTGGACTTCGTTACTCATTTTGAGACCACTTTACATCAGCTATAACAGGAACCGTGTGGGCCGACGGTGTTTTAACATTTTATAACATTAGGACTCATACCAGCAGCATTGCCCTTGATGCTTTCTATAACTGCAATCAATACACACACATACAGATAAAAACAACAACAGTCTACTCAGCAAAAATGAGAAGTGTGCCTTGATGTAATTTGAATAAAGCAAGAATGTAATTATTACTAGGACTGACAAAGCTATGGGGTTCTAGTCCTTAACAAGGACTAGTTAGTCTCTAGGTACATGAAGTGAAACACATTCTCAATGATTCAATTCAATTACGGAAACTAAATTATAACACAGGCTAGAGATGGTTATATTGTCTTTAAATTTTAACATACTCTACAGTAATTCCTGTACGCTGGATTCGAAAGTGTTATATATTTTTTCTCCATTACTTATAGATTTCCCATAAAATGTAATATGTACTTTTATATAAGTGAACCATTTTCATTGAAATTGTGTTACATTTTATTATGCTTAAGATCTTGACACCCACAGGCTATAGATTTCTCTAAACCAATCTCTGCATGAGAGTCTTATCGATCGTTCTGTAACCCGCGAGAAGCACATCACTAATACATGAACGATCAACAGACCGCATGACGTGTAATTTCTGGATAGTGTTTGTTTGTGCTTGTATTTTACATTATTTTCTCGTTTTATTATTATTTATTGGTCGCTGTGGTAAGAAGTTATGTAAATGACCCAAACATATTTTCTTTCATATTTGTTGTAAAATTGATCCAAGTAAAAGTTGTTTTTCTTCCCGATTTATAAAAAAATTCCTTACGTGATAGAATGACATTTTTTTTCAAATTTGCATAGCTGAATTGTGGAAAATCCATTATTATAACCAAAACAATTTTCATGAAGTTTTAATTCACAGGCCTGCGTTATTCAGTTTCAACTACATAGTTCTTTGATACATTGTTTAGGCAGAGTATTCATGATGAAACTTTATAGAATGGACAGCAGGTGCCTGTTGTGGAGACACAAGTGGGGACGACGACATTTCGAAAGTTTTCCTGAAGACGAAAGGCGGAAGACTTTCGAAACCTCGTTCTTTACACTTATGTCTCTACAACAGGCAGTTTCTGACCATTCTATAAAGTTTCATCACGAATTTTTTTTAATTAAAGAAAGCAACATTATTTTTGAATTTCTTTTGTGCAGGTAATTTATTATTTCATATTATACAGTGGACTCACCATTTAATAATTGCATCACATTTTTCATTTCATCAAAGATGAAATTTAAAATATTACTTGTAACGTAAGGACATAATGCATTTATTAATTCGCTGCACTCTCTGCTGCGGACTGCAGTTTAGCTTATTTAAGGTTTGGTCTGTTTTGAATTTCGCGCAAAGCTACTCGAGGGCTATTTCCGTCTTTAATTTAGCAGTGTAAAACTAGAAGAACGGCAACTAGCCATTACTACCCACCCGCCAACTCTTAGGATACTTTTTAACAATGAATAATGGGATTGATCGTAACATTATAACGCCCCCACGGCTGAAAGAGAGCGAGCATATTTGGTGTGATGGGAATTCGAACCCGCTACCCTCGAATTACGAGTCGAGTGCCTTAACCACCTGGCTATGCCGGGCCGCTTATTCAAAATAAATCACAACCAGAGACCAAAGAAATAGTTAAATCTCTTATAATAGTGATGTGTATATAATATTTGTGGTTTGTAAATCCTTTCTAACTTGAATTAGGCATTTTGCCTGCGGCCCGGTGTGGTCAAGCGTGTTAAGGCATGCGACTCGTAATCTTAGGCTCGCGGGTTCGCATCCCCGTCGCGCCAAATATGCTCGCCCTTTCAGCCGTGGGGGCGTTATAATATGACGGTCAATCCCACTATTCGTTGGTAAAAAAGTATCCCAAGAGTTGGCGATGGGTGCCTTCCCTCTAGCCTTACACTGCTAAATTAGGGACGGCTAGCACAGATAGCCCTCGAGTAGCTTTGTCTGAAATTCCGTAACAAACAAAGAGCATTGTGCCTATTTTTATTATTCAGTATTATAGAGTTAACCAAATGTTCAATGATTATAATACAGATTTTTTTTCATCAAAGGCATAGTGTCATAATATTATTTATGCATCTAAATTAACTTAGGTTACTACATGGCAAATTAAAAGGGCTTAAAGACTCAATATATTAAATATATATATGTATATTAACAAATAAAAACAGGAATAAATGTTTATAACCATATCGATGAAAAACAGGGAGGAAAGGATCGTGTGCTTGTCATCATTTATAAAAATATCAATATCAGAGACATTTGCCCCCATATCTGAAAACACCATCAACAGAGAAATAGCGTTAGTAGCATATTTTAACATCATATCTTTAAATACTCCTAATAAAAATTGGATTTATTATCATACCTAAAAACACCGCTAACAAATACACAAAGATAGAAATAGTATTTATGTTCATACCTGAAAATTCTAACAGAACTAAAAGTAGTGTTTATTTTTATTCCTAAAATTTCTTATAAAAATATAAAATAAAATTAGAAACAGCGTATTATGTCATACATTGAAACGAATTAATACCATCCAAGAAGAAATGACTGTAAAACAGAAAACGTTTTACAATCAGATTAGAGAACATTACTACCAAAGATGCAGGTTTTAACACAAAAGGATGATAATAATTAAAACGTTGAAAGTGTAGTAATGGGTTCACAAAAAGTATAGGAATTGATATGGTGTAATAAAACTCCTTCATACACTTTTGTCATATAAGGTGACATGATATTATGGACCACTCATTCATTTGCGGTGACATCCTATTGGTCTGGCATATTCAGGTGGTTAGAGGGCTCAACTGGCAATCTGAGAGACGCGGGGTTCGACTCCTCGTTGTACCAAACATTATTGCCCTTTCATCCGTGGGGGCATTATGTCGTGACGATCAATCTCACTATTTGTTGGTAAAAGAGTAACTAAGAGGTGGCGGTGAGTGGTAATGATGATGTCACGTAAGGGACGCTTAATGTTGCAGTTTATGCTGTCGTAACGTCGACGAAACTTATGCATCCCATAAATCATAAGAAGAATTATGTGATCTGCAGGCTACAACACAACATGTGAACTCCAAAAGCAAAAAATAAAAATCTTTATTACTCTTAATTTTGGATCTATTAGCTCTTGAAACAGACACTCTCGGGTGCCTTGCGGAAGTACATCTGGTAAAATACTTCAATTTATAAGTGTTCCAACGATCTATAATTATAGTCAGTGTAATAAACTGTAATATTATTTTACTTGTACTCTTTAAACGCTGATGTTTCCAGGATATGTTACTGAAGAGTTTAGATGAAAATATTATTCACATTTTTGCTATATTAATACATAAATAATATTCTCAAAGTTTTGAAAAAAGAACGAGAAAAAACCTTTTGAATGTAAAGAAAATTTATAGAAATATATTTGCGGAGACCTAACTCTATCTTAAATTAAAATTTTATTCCTTTTCTCTCATGTGACTACAAATATGTAGGTTCAAAATGGATTTGTATTGGCGTATAGTCACACTATATAAGAACATATGAACTTTCTTCCAGATTCGTTTGTTTGTTTGTAATTAAGCTCAAAGCAACACAATGAGCTGTCTCTGAACTGCCGACCACGGCTATCTAAACCCGGATTTTAGCGTTGTAAGTCTGCAGACATATCGCTTAGTAAATTATACTTGTCACTTAAGCAGTCGGTAACGTTTTTCTTGTCATTTTATTGAAGAATGCCATTTCACTGTCACATTATTTAGGGATGTAAGGTTCTTCTTGCTATCTGAATTAGAAATTTGGTAAATTCTTTGTTGTCATTTATTCAGAAACGATGTAAAATTCTCTTGATATTTTCTTTAAAATGTTCTAAGGTTGTTTTTTTCCTATAAATATTAGAAGACTTTCTTTGTTATTTATTGATGAATGTAGTAATACCTTTTATGTCATTCATCTATGAATGTAATGCCACTTTTCAGTAAGGAATATTGTAAGGCTTTTAGAAATGCATCATTTTTTCAGATTTTATTTAAAAGCGTAAGGTTATTTTCATTATTCATTTTGGAATGTTATAAAATTTTTCTTTTAATTTAACTAAAGATGTTGTAACGCTTAAGATTTAAATTTAAAATGGAGGATAAAATAATTTATGTTTGACAACTAGTAGCGCACAAAGGTATTATAAATGTCCCTTAAATTACCTTGACTGCCGTATGCATTAATTTTCTAGTCTCGTCTTTTGGTACTTGTTACTGAAGAACAACCTAACGTTTAAACCAAGATATGACTATGAAGTTGCAGTTACCTTTAACCCCAACTTGCATCAGAGTATTTTTTTTTGGCGGACTTGGAAATGCACGAGCAACTATACCGCTCATCCGGGCAGTCTCACGACAGGCGGCTGCTAGGGCAAGAGGGTGGATCTTCAATTTCACTACAGTAAAGCACGCGCTTTATAATGAAAACACTTCACCTTAGGCTACAGAGATCCGTGTCACGCGCACAATGAAAACGAAATCAGTTTATTAATAGAAGGATGCAGTACCCCGATATTAGGGCTGCACTAAGGGGGATCTAGATGTCGGAAAGGTCTTGACCTCCGGACCACAACGTGAGTGGTAGAAATATTTGCTCATAATCCTTGACACTTTGCTGACCCATGATAGGTATAGAGAAAAGTATGACTTCAGCTTTTCTTTGTTTCTATGCAATAACTTCGTATTATATTACGGTTATCGTAATGTTTCATTCGAACATTTAGTGCATGGACGTTTGCGTTTATATGACTCTTACATCGTTATCAATGCCTAAGTAGCCTATTTAGAAAAACAATTTATTCACCTCGTTTTATTATTCATGCCCAATAATTAATTGCTTGTTGCTGTTACAGTAAACTGTACCATAAGAATGTCCATAAAACAATGATTTTTAAACACATTTCTTATTTTATATCCACTTGACGGTCAAATGTAATTGAACAATCACATCCGTATTTTATCCGTTTTACTGTTAATTAATGAAATGCGTACATAACCATCATTTACAAACTTCTATTTCAAACTAGTTTTTTTTTTAAACGTTTACGTATCCCGAAGATTTTTTCGTTTAAAGCGACAAAAAACAAATAAGCGTGTGAATGAAGTTCTTTGGAAGCCTCAATTTATTCCTATATTTGATTTTTCGTATCGAACCCAGCATGGCGAGGTGGGTTAACGCGTGTGACTCCTAATCTGAAGATCGCAGGTTCGCATCCCCGTCGCGCCAAACATCCCTCCCCTTTCAGCCGTGGGGGCGTTATAATGTTACGGTTAATCCCGCTATTCGTTGGTGAAAGAGTAGCCCAAAAGTTGGCGGTTGGTGGTGATGACTAGCTGCCTTCCCTCTAGTCTTACACTGCAAAATTAGGGACGGCTATCACAGATAGCCCTCGAGTAGCTCCTCGCAAAATTAAAAAAAACAAAAAAACTTTCATCTTGAATATTTTTCATGGAACAAAACATACAGCGGCCTCAACTATTTTGGGTTTCTCGGTTTCAGGATCTATTTTTTTCATCGATTTGATCTCTCATATCGAGTAACTTATCCCAAACAGTGTATGATGCTTCTAACAACAACAATAATAATAAACATTTATGTTCTATTTAACACTACATTCACATTTATTTATTAAACAAACGGTGAAAAATAACAATAGAACGACTTTAAATTTTTAATCTGTGTGATAGAACAATTTCAGGTAAGGATTAAATACATTTCATAAGCACAAGATGGCGCTCTAAAAACCTTACCTTGTAGTACCATTTCAGCTAATAAACATGGAATACGGTCTGACAAATTAAAAGATATTTAACAAGTTTTGACTCCTTAACTAAAAGCCTAACAATTTAACAGAGCCACCCCCAATACTAAGGTCGATCGGAGCATGAAAACTTAGCTATGTTATGAAAGTCCCCTCCTAGTTGCTCAACAGCTTCTGACGCTAAAATTGGATTTCACTATACGCGACGGGGAGACTACAGGTAACTCATCGTGTAGCTATGGCTTAACAAATAAATTTATATAATTATTTTGATTAAAAATATTGATATTATAAAAAAAACCTTTTCCGAAATTAAACAAACGAAAATTGTAAATTACAACTGAAAACTCTGAAATTTCGGTTTAATTCTTTCTTACACAAACATTCACGATACATCTTGCTTTCAAATTTATAAGTTGACGATAACAAAAACTGCGGAAATTAATTTTTGTTGCCAAAAAACTCTTGTTTCTTGATGTTCTAGAAATTTAGTAGGTTTAATGTTTAACTGGTAAAGTTTAATCGGGTTTTGGTTTTAGTGATTCAAGTTTCAATATTAAAAAGGTGTTTGACTCAAGAGTACCAACTTAGCGCTATTTCAAATCTATAAAAATGTTCACAAATATATTTACAAAAAGTTAACTTATGGATATTGTATTTTGTTTATAATATCTTGTTGGTGTAAATTGTATTAATCACCTGGTCAACAACTTAAGTTATATCTCTTTGCACTATAGTACAGTAATCGGTTGTTGCAAGCTATATTCACGTGAAGAAACTGATATATTAAATTATGAAGCATTTTTCATAAGCTATGAAATTAAAGATATTACAAAATACCTTACCAGAAAAGGCTCATGATTTGACCTTTTAGCTTAGTTTCTGGTTCGATTGGAACTAGAGAGAAAAAATAATTACCACATAAAAGATAGCACTGAGATATGGTCTTGAAAGCTGATCTTGCTTGTGAGTGGTAAGAATAGTTTGGTTCTTTTTTGTTAGTTTTTTTAAGTGCCCGAATAGAAAATGCTCGTAGGTGAACTTTTTATCTCATTCGATAGGCCACTCTCATGATAAAGAGGAGTTACCGCAGACAATGTTAAACAAGAAAGTTTATCTGAAAGTTATAAAAATATGGCTACCCCTTACTATAAATAAACAAACGATATTAGTGAAAACGCAATTGTGACATCACTTGGACAAATAACCTGTAAAAGAAAAAAGAGTAAATAACTACAGTTGCAACATAGAGATTACTTTATAACTACGTGAGACAATCAAACTATCCATGAGTAAAAAGAAATCAACTTAAACTATAAAAAAAAAAAAAAAGAGACTTTCAAGTATGTTGGGAGTACCGACGATTGGTGTTATGCTGAAACAATATAAACTTAGTCAATAATGAATTGTTATGCTGAAACAATATATACTAAGTAGAAACAATACAAATTTATTTAGTCAATAATGAGTTCTTATGTTGAACCAGTAAAAATTTAATCACTAATTATGAGGTATTATTCTTGATCCAGCACTGATATGTCAGTTATTATTGTTTCTTTATGCTAGAGCAGTATTAACCTAGTTAATCAATAATACAGTTACACTGTAATGTTGGAACAATATTAATTTCGCGTTATTCCATTTGCCTTATATATTTGTTTCATCACAAATGCGTTGCTATATTAAAAATAATAGACTGGAAATTGAAAGTCTTTCCTTCTATAGATATTTATATTACGAAACACTTAAGGAAGGGAGGGAGGGACCAGTACTAATCTATAAACATTCAATTCCATTTTTCTCTTGTTTTTTTCCCTCACTTCCCTCACTAATTGCTTCCGTCAACCAGTCTATGCGAAATTTTTCTGCAGGGTTATTAGTTTGGACTATGTATGGTATTAGTCACACTGGCTAGATGTATCTATCGAAATTAGCCCCACTAATTTATACACACACCAGTACTTATGCAAACGGCCATAGACAACGTAATACATCAAATCCTCTTTTATCTGATTCCTTCTGGGATATGATTTACTACTACTTGAAGACGTTTCCTGATAGCAAGATGAACTCTTTGTATATCTTTAGTGTTTCATTTGTGTGAATTTCATGATTTTGCAATGATAAACTAGAGAGAACACCATCCACCGCTAACTCTTGGACTACCTACGAACAGTGGCATGGACCTTCACTTTATAGCGCCTCAACAGCTGAAAGGGCGATCACGTTTGGTAAGATGGATTACGAGTGAAGCACCATAATCGCCAGGCCATGCTAAGCCTCGTTATCTTTACTAAAGACAAAATATTTTTTTCCTATCGATCCTATTTCTTCTAATACCATGTTCCAAATACAAACTTCAGTCATGTTCAGGTTTCAAAAAGAACTTCAGAAATACGTTTACGTTTTAACAAAGAGCTATTTGGGCTTAGTAACATTGTCACCAGTAGTTTTATAGCTTGAGGCTGGAAGGCACCAAGCACAGTTACAACATTTTATTATTCAGCATATAGAGTCAATACAATAGCTCACATTCATGACGAAAAATTTAACAAAAGCATGAGGATTTTCATCACTTGCCCTTTTTTGTGGTTGAACAACAAATAGATATTAATGATAAACTCTTTATTGAGACTGGTCTTGATTCAATTTGCAACATTAAAATTATTTTGAAAAATAGTGAATGACATATAACTACCTCATTGAAAAGGGTAGCTATACCCCTACATTTTACGCTAAATAGTAAGAGCTGTCCTCACCAAAGAGTAAGGATAACTCTTACTGGTCAAACAGTATTGCTTGACCAGTCATTATTGCATTAACATGTTGAAATAAGAAGTGAGTTGACTGTCTAGTTATATCACATTTTTATATTAAAAAAGACGTAATTATTGCACTGTTTCTCTAAAACACTATCGAGTTGGCCAAACATCATTGCACTGTTATGTTTAAATAAAATTAATCTTTATTACGTTGTTTATTAAACAGAGTATATTTTTGCACATAATTATAAAGTTATATATATATAATACAGTAATATTGTATAGTGCAGACATTGTTGTATCGAGACATAACTGATTTTGCACGATATTATTGCACTGTTAGGTTAAACACGTGTGATTTTCCGTTAATATATTGAAATAGAATTGTATGAAATAGCACTGCGTTAGTTTATTGAAACAGAATAGATTTTGTACGTAATCATTTTCTTGTTCTTTTAAAACAGTATAAGTTAGTCATTAGTGTGTTGTTATATTGAACCAGAATTCATGTTACCATATTATTACATTGTTATCTAAGGATTGTTACTTTGACTTGTCAGTAATGCGTTGATATTGTGAAACATATTTGGATTCCACCAGTCATTACTGTTTCGTAAAGAGTATTGATATGACCAGTCATTAGTGTTTTATTATGATAAACTAGTATTCGTTTCGCTCATTACTATTGTTTCCCTAAGTTGATACATAATAAATTTGGTTAGTCATTATAATTTGTTCGTTCTGTTCAAAAAGGTAATACTTAGAAAAAGTCATTATTTCAAAATAAAATGGCGGACATATCATCTGACTGGTTCGGGAATAGATCTACCTGTTATAATGACTGCAGAGCAAAACAGACATATATAAAGAGAAAATTAAATGACTTCAATATCAGATTGTTGTGGTAATAAATATCTCGATATATTTTGACATGAAACAGTAACATTAAAGTACGTAAATTTATAGCTTGGAAAAAAAATCATGTAGACCTAATATCGGTGAATGTAACTTATAATGATATTTATCAAAACTTTTGGTACAACGTAAGAGATTACTTTTTGTTCAGTTTAAATAGAGAGCTGCACAATAGGCTACGTCCGTTGTTCCTATCGCATGGATCGAACACCGAATTGTATCTTCATAAGTCCTCTATCTTACCGTTGAGCCTTCGAGGACGTAGACTTAGTTAACATAGTATCACTTCTATACTATAAAATAAATAAACTTTCCTACTGCTGTTTAGAAGTCATTGGTCAAGACAAATAAATGATAGCAAAAAAGTTATTATAGTGTTTACTTGAAGTAATTTCTATGAACGTACAAAAAGTGGCTTTTAATTAAATAGATATCAAAGGATTTTGTGGCACTTATCGCTACATCATAGTTTAGCCAAAGGCGAAAAGATGAATTACATACGTAATAAAAAGAACCTGTGAAAAACAACGAAAATAGCTGTATCAAAATGCACGAGTTGAGATCCTATAAAACATATTTACAGCTTTTCAAACCTTAATTATACCATGAATACACATGAAGAATTCTGGGAGTCAGCCACAAAAAGTCTCGTAGTTGAAGACCATAGTTAAATTAACAGTTTATGAAATTCTCACTTTGATTTTACTTTTCTTTTCAACCAATAAATTTAACACTCCTTAATTTGGCGAAATTACTCTGATTGTTAAACACGGTTTTGTCGAAAAGAAAGAAGTGGGTGATCTCGCTTTGCTGACTTCATGAACTAACAGAAACTTCCGTCTGTACTTCGTTTATTATTCAACTTATTGTTTCATAAGTGCTATTACTGATACGTCATAGATAAACGATCTTTTCCGTATATATGTAAATTTCGCCATTATACAAATTTTCTACTTAATCATCGCCTAGTGAATCACAGTACAACATGTCACTTGTAGTGTTGAAAGTGAAAATAAGGCCAAGGTTGTTGTCGTACTTAAATAAAGGGACAGGAGTTTCAAAGCGGACCATTAAAAAAAGAAAAAAGACAATAGAATCCCAAACGAATGTAGAGATGCGTGAAACAGGAACTGCACACATGTTTTTAAGACCTTTCCGTTTAATACCAATAGTTATCCCACAATTTCTCAATAAATATTTTAGTGTTATATATTCTATGTATGTTATTACGTATTTTTCTATTTTTGTTTTCATATTTATTTATTTCCATATATGTATTCACACTGAGTTTTTCTCTTTCAGTAAGATATAATGAGTTATGACGTAATAGAAAGTGTTGGTAGTAATTTATAAAACTATAGATGATTATAGATTGATTTGTTTGTTTATTTTAGAATAAAGCTGCACAATGTTGCCGGGCAAGCGTAGCCCGATAGTTAGCATGCTCATACTGTTTATCCCAGAATTCATGGTTCGCGGCTCGTTCCATAACCACCCTTTGCACTTTGAGATGTAATATTATATAAGAATGAAGATCAAATTCCACTATTCTGTCAGACAAAAACAGTCTAGGAGTTGTCGGTGGGTGTTGCTTACTGCCTGTCTTCCTTCTAGTTTATGAATTACAATTTAAGAACGGCTATAAGTAATATACAACCCTTGCGTGGCTTTGCTAGAAATTTCTGAATCAAACATACAAAACTTGCACTTTATCCACCGTACGATTCGCATCCAGAAATTTAGTATTATAAGCTCTTAAATTAACCACTGAGCCACAAGGAGACAATATTTAGTTTAAAATGTACATATATATATTTGTTTTGTTGGTTATAGGTCAACTTAGATATAAAAGAAACTTAAGTTACAAGATATAACATTCCCGTATAAACACAACTATAAATGAATTGTACGTATACAATCTGTTTCAGAAATACAAAAATTAATTGTCAAACGAGTACGAAATGTAAGTAAGATTGGAAAATTTTCTCCACATAATTTTTGATAAAGTTGGAAAATTGGACTGACAAAATTATTTTTTATAAAAATATATATAGTACGGTTACCATTTCTTTAACCTGAATGATTAAAATGAACAAATAGACAATAGACACTCAAATCATGTTACTTAATCAACCATTTACTTATTTCAAAGCCATTATTAATCCTACTGTGTAACACGTTTCACTTTAACTATGCTTCTCAGTTCCTCAGTGGTAAATTTAAGGGCTTGTATTTAAAAAGCAACAACGTTTAATACTCGTAGAGAGCATAGCATACAGAGTCCATTACACAGCTTTGTGCTGAAAACACAAAAAAAACTTTGACAACGTTGTTTCATCTACTCTCTCGAAAACAAATATTACTAAAACTGTTTTATTAAATATCCTCTATTAAGGTTCACCAAGAATCCAACTTAAAGCAAGTAATTGTGAAACCTACAACGAAATTAATTCATATAAAACAACTTTGCCACCGATGGTAAAATATATATCGCATAATTTTGAAGTGTGTATGTGTGTTTTACTTATAGCAAAGATACATCGAGCTATCTGCTGACCTCACCGAGGGGAATCGAATCCCTGATTTTATCTTTGTAAATCCGTAGACTTACCGCTGTACTGGCGGGGGGCTAATTTTAAAGTAGTATATCCTGCGAAACATTACACCTTAATATCTCTGTGATCACCCCTGGAGGTAAAAAATATTAAACTATGATCCACTGTGGCATCTGCAGAATTTCAAGAACTGCAGTTCTGAAACGCACGTTTGCACACCTCACATTTAAACACACAATCACCAAGTGACACTTATATTTAAAGTATAAGGTTATGTTTGCATGATGAAAATATAGGAAATAAACGTTCTTTGATTTATTATTTAATTTCTAATGTATTACATATATATATATATATATATATATATATCAGAACGGCTGATATGGGTATTAACACTTTTATTGATAAGCAAAGAACAACGATTCGATCCTCCTAGGTCATCTTCAAGTTAACAAGACGGTTACCTGATGATCACAAGTTGGTGAAACCAGAATCTGGTTTCACCAACTTACTGCTTCATAGCTATGTTTTAAGTGACAAGATGTAGATATACTGATTGCA
Organism: Tachypleus tridentatus; assembly: GCF_004210375.1. Classification (NCBI taxonomy): domain Eukaryota; kingdom Metazoa; phylum Arthropoda; class Merostomata; order Xiphosura; family Limulidae; genus Tachypleus; species Tachypleus tridentatus. The sequence continues at coordinate 24,249,441 of NC_134832.1, read as the reverse complement.
GTGGCAAACTAAAAAATAACTAACATCTGCATATTTCTTTAAAAATGCTAGTGATTCATTGACTCTTCTTTTCTGTTTGATGAACATTTCAAACAACTTTTTCAGTTTAACTATATACAACTTTAAAGAGCAATTTCAAATGTACTCATACAGTCACAATCTTTTTCTTATATGAATATTCTAAAAGAAAAAAACGAAACATTTGGTGGCACTAAAATCCACTACATGGCAGTATGCACACACTGCAGTAATCGTTAACGTTTTAGGATCGATAAAGATGAAAACTCATATCGGTTCACACATGTTGACAGTCCATTTATGTTACGAATATACGCTTCAAGAATTAAAAGTACATAAACCACCTAAAATAATTAGTTGTAAACCACACACAAGAAAATAAAGGAAAAGAAGTTTTCTACATACAATAAGCAAATAGCAGATTCAGTAAAACTATCTGTAAAGATAGTACAATCTATATACACAATCTTAAAAACATTCTGATAAGTTAGTTGGTTGAAATTCTATATGAGGCGACCTCAGATGACTGTTAGCGCAGCATCTTTTCTATCGGGAAGACCAAGATTGAATATCTGCCATTACCTTGAAGACGACAACACAAACAAAACGTATAATATAACGTAGTTGGTAATTAGCATCTAGTACACAATAATATGAGTAACTAATTAGTGATAGGACTGACGGTCGTATAGAAGACTAATCATGACAAGGATCCTTATACGATTTTGAATCATTTTTGAGTCATTGCAGTAACATAACAATCCTAATTAGTTACTAGAAAACTCAGTCATACAAATACATCAGAAATTTCTATACTACAAGCGTCAAACAGACATCTCAGGTAATCCCTAGGTTGCACGTGTATTCGTAGAATAATCTAGCTAGTTCCAAGATTTTGAAATCACAACAAAATCTTTGCTAGTTTCTAGAAAAGAAGATGGTGAAAAATTAATATCAGGTATAGTTCTCAAAGCACAGTTTATAGTTCTTAGAGTTCAGAGACGTACAGAAATTTTACACAATTTTAAATACAAACAGTCATTTAAACTTCTCAGCTAGTTATTATAAAATGCCACTCAAGTACCCCAGTTAATTCTCAGAAATACTAAACATACAAAAAGTATAATCCGTTTTTTGAAGTGTTGTCACATAATGCTCTTATTCGTAGATCAGAACATCAAACAAAAATTTCAACTGTTTCCTAGACTTCATCTTAAGACTACAATTATTGCTTTTTTCAAGTTATAATCATATAAAAATATTCAACTTATTTTCAGATGATACAGTGACTCAGACTAGGTGTCAATTTCTGCAGTTCATTAACCCTACAATAATTTAACGAGCTGATCTTTTTATCATATAAAAGGGCCCGGCGTAGCCAGGTGGGTCAAGGCTTTCGACTCGTAATCTGAGGGTCAATTCGAATCCCCGTCGCACCAAACATGCTCGCCCTTTCAGTCGTTGGGGCATTATAATGTTACGGTCAATCCTACTATTCGTTGGTAAAAGAGTAGCCCAAGAGTTGGCGGTGTGTGGTGATGACTAGCTGCTTTCCCTCTAGTCTTACACTAAAATCCTAAAAACAAACGGAAAATTTAAGTAGTTTCTTTAAATAACTCAAACACATAAAATATCTTATAGTCATACAACTTTCTAAGCTAGTTACTAAAATATGAAGGCACATAAAATTTGAGGAAATTCTGAAATAATGCATTCACACATTAATTTGAGCAGAAAAAAAGGAAAATAAAAGGTACCAGTAATGATTTAGAAAACTTTACTAAGAAAGAGCAGATTTAATCTAAATCATTTTATCTAGGGACGTTCAACTGCTAATCTGAGAGTCGCGGGTTCGAATCCCAGTAACACTAAATATGCTTATCCTTTAAGCAGTGAGAACGTTACAATTTGACGGTCAGTCTCTCTATTTGTTGGTAAAAAAGTTGGCGCAGATATCCTTCTTATAACTTTGCGCAAAATTCAATACAAACAAACGTTTTATCTAGAACTGACACCAGAATGTTTGAACACCCTGTGCGTATATTTATTTGTTAATTTTGTTCAGTACTTATCTGATAAATTCACGAAGAATTTTTGAACTAGTTTCCACAATGCTCTAACACTATATTTATCCAAAAAATACCTCGTATAAAATTTCGACATCCTCGAAGGTTATTAGATCAAACGTTATTAATATTTTGTGCCTTATACAGTTATTTTAACGAGGATGATGAAAGTGTATTAGACGAATCTTTATTAGTAGTTTGTGTCTCATACAGCTATTTTAATCACTTATGTATTCAACTCATCGGGCTATAAACAGTCTATGATCAAGTTAGTATCCAGGTGTGAGGAGACCACGGACATCATATTGTATTTAAACCGTTTATTAACATATACTGCTAATTTTCACATCACTATACCCATATTTGTGGTTTATATGCATATAAGTTTCTTTGTTGCAAATCTGACCCGTGAACCTTGATCTCTTGACATCTGTGCTGTTCTACATCCATATGTATGCATGGAGTCTGTATAGTCCAACTAACAGAGCTGCATCTTTACGGGTAGAGAAGAATTAGTTGACCTAAATCTCTTTTACACGGTACAATACTATATGCACGAAGAAACATATAGAAAACCGGATGATTCTTGTTTTACCTCATCATATCTTATCTTTTAGTTTTTTTGTTCTGTCCTTCCTATTCTGTGATAATCATAGAGATAAGGTGTGCGTGTTATATTTTTATCTACTTTTTTAAAAAACCAATGGAGTCTTGTATGTTAACTTTAAAATATACAGGTTTTTCGTTAAATATTTGGATTGTCAAATGTCATCTAAGTTTTTAAAATTCAGTAGTAATAATTACTTTTTATTTTGAATTGGAAAGGTCAAAGGTCAATATTTTATAATTGAGCTTTTAAACTTGTCTTAATTTTAATGTAATGATTTTGTACATTATCTTTGATGTTTTCCTCATATTTTTAAAAGATGAGAGAAATAAATATCTTAAATTTTAGCCTTGTTGAGCAGGGTACGTAGGAGAGCGTAGGAGGAAAATTATACGCAAGTCGGGCCACTGTCCAGTGACTCGTTTGTTTTATAGAGTTCTGAGAAAATAATGAAATTGAAACTGCACCCTGTTTTTCTTTAATTAATCAGGAAAATAAAAAGGATCTCATGAAATTACTTTCATTAGGTTTCACTCAATAAATCTGCCAAAATAATTAAAAACGCGTCTACGAATTAGAACTTGGCTGATAACAACTTGAAAAATGTATTCCCAGCTCGTTGCAAGAAGACCTTTTGTGTTTGTCTCTAATGTAATAAAAAGTGAAATTATATAAACATGTTGTTATTGTTGAGTGATATTCAAAAGATTGCATCATCAGAATAAAAATCGACTTTTATTTTTTTTATTTCTTTGTAAGTAAGCACAAAGGTACACAATGAGCTGTCTGTGCTCTACCCACCACAGCTATCGAAGGTGGGTTTCTAAGAGTTGTAAATCGACTTTAAAAATCAAAACTTTAGTTATCATTTTGACGGTGACTTAAACAACCATTTGAAATCCAACTATATGCACAAAGGTACAGGTGGGATAAACGGCCAGGTGAGATATTCTTAAAATTCATGTGAAGTCATTCCTAATTTTGAATTGCTGACTTGAAGTAAGGTATATCATAACAATAAAAAACACTTCTTAAAATTGGTTTGCTTGTTTGTTTTTTAGATTTTCGCGCAAACCTACATAAAAGGATGATTACGCTTAGTTGTCTCTATTATTTTGGAACTGATAAACTAAAGGGAAGGTACCTGCAGCCAATTGTTGTGTTACTCTTATCAGATCAGATACTGGGATTTGACCGTGCTTCTTATAAAGGCCCAGTTCCCAAAATAGTGTTCTTTTCGTGGCAACAGGATTCACAGTTCTTACATGCTATCTACTATACTGTATAGCTGAACCCAAAAACACTTGAAAAACGTATTTTTAACTTACTGCAATTTGTAATGACATTGGTATTTCAACCTCAGCGTCAGTTCATACGACGTGTGGATTAAATGGCCAGATCATACACTCATAAATTTTAGCTATCACTAATTTGTAAGTATTGACCAGACGGGAGGGAGAAAACCAGAAAAGTCTTTATTTGACTTTGAACAAATAACATGATTTCGTTTTATCTACATAATGCTGCCCCACATGGCTAAGTGGTTAAGGCGCTCGACTCGTAATCTGAGGGTCGCAGACTCAAATCCCTGTCACACCAAATATGATCGCCCTCCCGGTCGTGGGGGCGTAATAATGTGAGTGTCAATCCCACTATTCGTTGGTAAAAAAATAGTCCAAGAGGTGGAAGCGGATGGCGATGACTGGTTGCCTTTCCTTTAGTCTTACAATGCAGACAACTCTCACGTAGCTTTGCATGATATTCGAAAACAAACAAACTTATATAATGCATGCAGAACTGAAAGATTTCATCAGCATAACGACGCGAACTTGGGATTTTCCGATTCATAATCCGGTACGCTAACTACTATCCCAAATTTGACAATTTAGAATGCCTTACAGTAACATTATAAACATGTTAAAAAATAATACATCTGTGGAAACTATTAGTACAAAATCAATTTAAAATCACTTTTTCGTAGATTTATGTTACTTTAGTTTTTATATTATAAATTTTCTTTAAAAACGGGAACGAAAAAACGTTGATATTAAAATGCAGGCCCTGAGAAAACGAACGAATCTCATACACGAACAGTTAATTTTTCCATAGTTCCGTGTATTTTATAACGTCATACCGGATGGTTAACAACTGCTGTAGTGGAGGTTATAGAAAAAAAAACAACTTAAAAGCACGTCATCATATTATTTATCCACCAGATAAGAACGGGCTCATAATGCACTCTGGCGGAAAACAAGTGGTTCGGCTTTCTTTATATTTTCTCTCCTCTTACGATAAGAAAAAAAAATTTTTGGTAAACTCTGACCTCAAATATGATGAGTTTCAGTGTACAGTTGAAAAACAAAAAGAAACAGAAAATGAAACAAGATCTCTCTTTTCGGTAATAATTGGAATAATTTTCAACGTGCCCAGTACATATTAACCGTTTCCACCAGTTAATATTTTTTTCTTCCTTTCCAAGCAAATTTTCGTTGAGTAAAAAATATTAACTTATTGGGCAGACGTATCTACAATAACAACTAAAATTCAAAAATCATTAAACTTATCTCCTCCAGGTTGTTTGTTCTAAAACGCTAGGCTACTCGATAATGAGTCTGTCCTTAGCTCACCACGAGTATTAAGACTCGAGTTTTAGCGTGGAAGCAGTGGGTGACGATGGTAGAGTTAAAATAATCTTACTTATTGTTTGTTCGTTATTTCTTTTTGTTAGTACTATGAAAGTAGTTAAGGGCAGCTTTATGTGAGTATCCGAGAACAAATAAAGAAAGATTTAAATGTTGAGGTTGATAATTCTGTAACTTTGTTTAGATGAGTCGACCATGTTAAGAAATAGGAATTTCATGTGTTTGTATTCATGATATCTGTAAACACTTGAGGTGAACACTGACGAACATGTTAGGTGAAAAATAATTTTATTTTGCAGACTAATGAGTTAAAGCAGGATACTTTGTGTTGAGGACTAGCGCAGAGAGCGGTTAACTGTATAAATACTTATACTGTATAAACATTTAGTCCAAACCAAATACAAAACTCCAATAACATGCTACCGTAAAAAGTTTCGAGATCAGATCGTTTTTCCTTCTTCTTAATCAAACGAAAAACTAAGATGTTGTTTGTTTGATTGTTTGTTTGTTATTGAATTTCGCGCAAAGCTACTCGAAGGCTATCTGCGCTAGCCGTCCCTAATTTAGCAGTATAAGACTAGAGGGAAGGCAGCTAGTCATCACCACCCACCGCCAACTCTTGGGCTACTCTTTTATCAACGAATAGTGGGATTGATCATAACATTGTTACGCCCCCACGGCTGAAAGGGCAAGCATGTTTGGTGCGACGGAGATTCTAACTCGCGACCTTCAAATTACGAGTCGAACGCTTTAACCCACCTGGCCATGCCAGGCCCTAAGATATTGTCAACGGAACAAAAACTAATATCGGATAATCGTATTTGAAAAACATAAAAGAGGAAAATTCATACTTATTATTCCATTATGTACCATATTTATTATGTCTTTATCTATCATATTTATTATGTCTTTATATATCATATTTATGCGGAACATAGTAATAACCAGTAACGAATGACGATCGTCATCAAACGTCACTCTCGCTCTGCTCTTATGTAAAACAATGCATTACAATATTACTCCGTGAATGACAACTAATATGACAACTTATGTAAAACAATGCATTACAATATTACTCCGTGAATGACAACTAATATAGTCAGTGTTTGGGTTGAATTTCAAAACTATAATTTTATATAATTTCAACTATATATCTGAAGTCGTAAGTTATTAATTTTAAGTGATTTTTGTTAATAGGTATAAACTTCAATCAAATGTGAAACTATTAAACGGGCAACGCATAAACTGCTGTTCTTCCGAGACAGAAAGTCTGAAAACTCATCTAAAAGTTTTTTATTTGAAAGACGAAGATATGTTGTTTTAAAATTTCTATACTTGTTAACATAGAACTTAATACATCTCAAAATGTCTGACGATAATCTTACAGAAAACACTGTTTTTCAAGTTCACAAATTAGCTTTCTTCTGCTAGTAGTTATATGTACGTATATTATGATATACACATTTTAGCCTTAGAGTGAATATTCGTATGATAGTTGCATAGCCTATGGCTCTTGCAGTGGCTAATTTGATATGTGAACAGCGTCCTAAAGTCAGTAAATTTCTTTGATAACCTCACAAAAATCTGGACTAAAGGTTAGTTTTGTGCTATTCCTCCAACAACGCTAAAATAAGGGGTTCGACTTCCGACGCGCTAGTAACCAACCAATGATGCTTAATAACTATCGATGATATTATGTTTTGCTTTTTTTACTGTTGGACTTATAATGGACTAGTTTAACTAGAATCACACTTATTTTATTACAAGTGATGAAATGCAAAAAAAAAATTTCGTTATTTTTGAATGAAAAGAAAGGTGAATCCATGACGTGGAAATAATTAAAGGGTTACGCAAAATAATTATCTCTCATGAGCATTTGTTCATTGAGTTTTTCATAAGAATTTTTTTTTCTCTAAATCGGCACATTCGCGGACTCTCGATTTCATGATCAAACTGTCACAGAGCATTGTGTCTATTTGTCGTGATACGTGAAATTAAGACTTGTTTAACTTTGTGATAGTTATATACCTGTCGTTGTTCTTTCTAAGGTATTTCAAACGCAAAGGGAGAACCTGAATTTGACATGTAACTTATTCTATAACTTTGAAACTCAGGTCATATGAAAGAGGAGAAAATCTACAGGGAACCCAAAGGTTGTCTAAACTCATGAAATTTATCTAATCCACAGTGGATTTAGGTCTTAAATGACACGGTGGGTAGGGAAGTGTTGGTAGTGCGAGCAATATGAGACCTTTCACACCTCAATGGCGTACCTAGATACGCAGAGGCCGGATTGGTACTTTGATAAGCCATCTATATTCCTATTTAATTGAAGCGCATGGACTCCTGGAATGCCAGTGGGCCTGAGAAGCCATGTGATTGTTGTTTCTGGAGGTCGCAACGTGGGGGGGGTATAATATATTAGATAATTTTTAATTCTTTGTGATATTTAGAGCTCCCAGAGGTCGTTGAAATGGATACCTTTGTAAAATATTTTTAATTTGTTATTAGCAACATAAAACAATAGTGACATTTTCTACTCTCGCTGACTTTAAATATGTTTGTTTTTTGCTTTTATCTATGTTTCTTTTCTTCTCAATGAACGAAAATTAATCAGAAATCTTATTACGTTGGTTAATATCATTCTTAGACTGAAAAACAAATCTAGAATCAGTAAGCAAATGCACTTAATAAAAATTACTTTTTGTCAACAAGGCATGACATTGAAAGACACTTGAACTTTTATTAAGTCTATCTCTATATGTTTTGATAAACATGTAAAGAACGCTTAAGCATGTTCTTTTCATGCGATTGCAACATTTTTGAACACACTAAAACGACTATTTACATTGGTACATGATTAAGTACTGTATGGTAAGATTGTAGGCAATCGATTATCGGCCACTATCACAGTTGGTAGTCTATATGGTCACCTAATTATTATTATTATTACGTAATTACCTAAGTTTTTGCTCGTACTTAGACACTAATTGCTAACTAGTGAAGTCCTGAAAAGGAATGTTTATGTGGTGGTTGTAACAGAGATAAACACCACAAATGCGTAGGAAAAAAAGACTTACAGACATATAGCGATGTCTTTGTATCTCAAAGGTCACTCTGAAAACATGCAGAAGATAAGAAAAGTCAGAAAGGTAAAGACTACAATAGCATATTATGTCACAGAAGAAGACCACAGAATAAAGTAGAATAACGCCTAAAAATGTGTAATCTGATGCATAGAAGAGAAAAGGAGAGATTAAAGGAGTTTTCCAACTTCAGGTGGTCATAGGATTGAAACCCGACCACTAATACAATTAAAACAGTCATTTTTCGGTCTTCCTTAAAGACAACAGGAGATTGAAACCGAAATGTAGAATATAAACTAGCTAGTAATTAAATGATTTAACTTGTTTGTTTGCTTATTTGTTTTGGTGTTAAGCACAAAGCTACACAATGGGCTATCTATGCCCTACTCACCACAGGTAACGAAACCCAGTTTCTAGCATTGTAAGTTTACAGACATGCCGCAGTGTCACTGGAAGGGCATTATTTAAAACGACGTTTGTATAAAACATTTATTTACAACGTTTATGTCATTAAGAATAGGGACATGATAACAAATATTCTAGATAAGTTTCGGTGTCACCTGAGCAAATCACCGACGAACACACTGTTAGAAATTAAACGTTCTTACAGTGAAGACATCACAATACCTTTATAAGTTTTTGGAAATTAGATGTGTACATCATATTGCAGCTAGATCAAAACCATAACTAATGTTTCCGAGTTCAATGTCAGCTTTCGTGCTCCAAAAAAATGTCATGCAGTTTTGTTGTGTAAACCAGAAAATATTTAAAAATTATGTCTATTGAAAGTAATGGTGAAAATATCAATACCATGCTAAAAACTCTTTTAGATCTCCTGTTATTGTTGCGCACTTTTGCAAACAATATATGTGTACTTTTGTTTGTATATGTTTTATTAAAGAAATGTCTAGGCAAGTTATTATCATATAGGGCCCGGCATGGCCAAGCGTGTTAAGGCGTGCGACTCGTAATCTGAGGGTCACGGGTTCGCATCCCTGTCGCGCCAAACATGCTCGCCCGTTCAGCCATGGGGGCGTTATAATGTGACGGTCAATCCCACTATTCGTTGGTAAAAGAGTAGTCCAAGAGTTGGCGGTGGGTGGTGATGATTAGCTGCCTTCCCTCTAGTCTTACACTACTAAATTAGGGACGGCTAGCACAGATAGCCCTCGAGATAGCCAAAGATAGCTTTGTGCAAAATTCAAAACTAAACAATTATCATATAGGCAGTACAGTTCAGATAGGTACATAAAAATTATACCCAGTAGTTTTGTTTGACAAAGATATTTATTAAACGTATTTTCATACTTTTGTTTTTTATACAATACGTTGTCTAAAATTATAGAATGTGTAGCTTAGTGTAAATGTTTTACTTTAAACAAAAATTTATGCTAAAGGGCTGATATGGGTATTAAAACTTTAATTAAAATAAAATACAGAACAACCTTTCGACCTTCTCAGGTCATCTTTAAGTAACAAAAAGAGTTTGCAACTGACCGTCGCTGGACGCTTATGAAGTTTTAATACCCGTACTAGCCATTTTTAGAATACAGCTTTTACTTCATGTGGGTTTCTCGTCATAATGTATTTAACTGGATATGTTTTAACAGGCAGTTCAAAGCTTATTTCTTGATGAAGAAGGCGGTAATATAATGCAGGCTTGGATAAACCAAATACTTCCACTGCACATCTCATTGATATCATAACTAACAAGTTCAGCATTTATTGTCCTCGAAACAACTATTCGGTGATGCTTACTCTCTTCTACATTCTCTTTTCAGTAGCTATTAGTTTTAGGTGGCATTACACTACCTATGAAATGTCAGACAATATCAAAATGTATTTCAAATACATGTTGTTCCACTGTAACTTTATATCGTATGTGAATGTTATGTGAACTGGTTATCTGCATATCGAAGATAATGTACTCAAATCTATATTCTATACATAGCTGGTGCTTGCAATTCTTCATTTCTTTTTGTACAAATTATGATTATCATTTAAAATCATATGTTTAAAAATGTGTTCACATTATAGCCATTGTTATAATGTTTATGTTGATAGCCTGATCGTGGCATAATGGTTAGTTTATCGGACTGAGGATTCGAGGTTTTTGGTTTTAAGAAGGGGTTTGTTTGTTGTTAAGCACGAAGATACGCAATGTTGTTTTGACTAGTTTATGGCTTAATGCTTTTTGATCTATCTGGCTATTGGATTAGTGCTTGCTGATCTTTTTGGCTTACTTAGTGATTTCAGTTCTGTCTGTCTCATGACTAAGCGATTTTAGTTCTCTCTGTTTCATTGCTTAGTAATTTTAGTTCTGTCTGATTACTTAGTGATTTTAATTATGTTTGTCTTATCTGTATCTACGTGAGACAATTTTTACTTTCATAAATTTTAAACTCATAAATCAATGTTTTATAAGACTGATCTTGTTTAAACTGTTAAATGTCTTTTAAATTTTATCTGCTCTTATCTCAATGTTTTATTTTGATCCTAAATTTAATATCTTACAGTGTAGTTTCAACCACTAGGTCAATACTATATTTTAACTATCTCATTTTGACGGAAGGAACAGGGGGACGGAAGGACTCTTTGGTCTATTTTTGTTTATATTTTTTATGGTTTTCGTGCAATGTGTCACGAGCACTTCTAATATCTTGGAACTTAATTAGAATATATTAGAATAATTTTGAGAATATTTTTGCATTTCTGACTAATTATCTAATATTATTGATTTTCTGTGAACATTTTGTCCAGTATATCATCTCTGGAATTTTGGCTATACTTAAATATATGTGTGTGTGTATTTCCTATTCTGTTAATTTTCTTTACACCATCAAATCTTTATCTGTACCATATTTCTTGCCTTATATTCTTGGACTTTAATCAGCAGAAGCTCTGAACTACAGGATTTCTTTTATACTTATCTAGGTTTATTTCTCAAGTCTTGAAAATCTTGTGTTGATTTTAGCCTAAACAGTATCAGATAGATTTTTTCATTTTTTACCTTTACATCTAATTTCTTCCTTTTTGTTTTCATTTACATCTCACGTCTTCTATAAATGTAAGTATTTTTATGATCTTATGTGAAAATAAATCCGAGACCAAATATATGCTCAGTTCTATCAAACGTATTCAGACTTTTAGTTATAGTTGGACGGGATCCGTTTAGATATTACTAGATATTAGATATTTCATGATATTACATTAGATGTTATTCTAATACTGAGTAGCGTCACTACTGGATAGATAAATGCTACAATTATTTGTATTCATGGCAAAGCTACTAAAACTATCGTTTCCCACTGATACGGCTCTAAGTCTACGAATTTACAACGCAAAAATCAGGGGATTCGGTTCCCCTCTGTGGACACAGTCGATAGGCAGATGTGGTTTGCTATAAAAAAATCACACACTGCAACTATCTACCGCCGCCCATATTTTTAGAAAGCAGCCAATCAGAATCATCTTACCACTCACTATGCACACTATAGGATTGACTATCACTTTTACAAAGTGCCCCTGCCTTAAAGCACGAGGAATATTTTGAGTTGTCACACATATTCAAGCCAAGTTCACCAGCTCCAAAATCCGGAATATTCTGTGTAAAATATTATTGGTTATCTTCTGGCATGTGTCTACCGTAATTAATCTGTATCTTTGTTTCAAATCCCATTCAGATAATGACGACTAGTAGACAATGGTGTTATCTCTCGAGGTAACTTTTAAAGATGGACGTCTATACTTTAAAAATTGCATTGTGTCTTGAGTACTTTATGCCAGGTTTCTCTCTTGCTCTCACATCACTTGAGCTCAACATTTATTTCTATGTTGTATCTTGGAGTTTCAATAACCGTTGAATGGCCACATATACTGTAAATCTTGGAACTATTTCATGTGTTCATTCTTCAACATTTTCAGTACCCTGTAGAATTTTATTTATTAAAACCCCGTGGTTGTACATAAATATACACAAAGTGTATATCTTTAAAATGAGAATCATACCAGAGAAATATTTCTAAATACTTTAAATTCGACTTATGTAATCCGTTATTTGGCTTTTGAACATTTCAAAGTTACCTCCACTTTCTTGTTTCTTTCTTTAAAAAAAAACTTCATTTATTTCTATAAGCACAGGAAAACAGTTAATTCCCATGGCTAAATATAGGAAACTAAGAAACCAATTATTTTATCATTGTAAGGTCAACTGAAAAGTATTTCATTTTTGTAGTGGCCGTTAACGACACCAACCTTCGAGAAAGAAATGGATGATTAAAGTGTCAAGTAACTATTTAAAGTTAAAAAAAAAACAGTAAACTGAAAGCGCAGCCTTTTTGTTTGAAACCACACAAAGTTTATTTACATCTTTCTTGATGGCGAGAAAACCATTTGAAATAAAAATGTATCTCAGGACAGATGGTATGGGTATTAACAGTTTTATTGATAAAGCAGGGAACAACGTTTCTCCCTTCCTAGGTCATTTTCAGGTTAACAAAGAGAGAGTTTACAACGGGCACATGTTTTAGGGACGAGAGTATAAACGGGTACGGATGTAGGGGGCGTTGCAGTTAAATGTTAGGTTATTAATTAGCGTAGGTTATAAAGGTTCTCCTTTATATTGGTTTAATTTTGGTTTTAGTTGCTGTGTAGTTTGTTTTGTTTGTTTGTTTTTTAATTTTCGCGCAACGCTACACGAGGGCTGTAACCGTCCCTAATTTAGAGGGAATGCAGCTGGTCATCACCACTCACCGCCAACTCCTGGGCTACTCTTTTAGTAGTGTTGGCATCATACAGGCCCGGCATCGCAAGTTGGTTAAGACACTCGACTCGTAGTTCGAGGGTCGCGGGTTCGGATCCCCGTCACACCAAACATGTTTGACCTCCCAGCCATGGGGGCGTTATAATATGACGGTTAATCCCACTATTCGTTGGTAAAAGAGTAGCCCAAGAGTTAGCGGTGGGTGATGATGACTGGCTGCCTTCCCTCTCGTCTCACACTGGTAACTTAGGGAAGGTTAGCGCAAATAGTCCTCGAGTAGCTTTGCGCAAAAGTAAGAAAAAAAAACAAACCTTGACACTATACAAATTATTACTTACTTGCACTAGAAATTGTCAGTATTTACGAAGTAACAATCTGGTTTTAATTATTCTTTCACATTTGTTTTTTGGTAATTTCCCTAATTCAAATTATAAACACATTAGGTCCAGACTATTGCAACACATGAAGTTTTGATACACCAGCTGTGTGAGGCAAATGCAAAATTTCCGGCAAGTATTTGACCCTGTCTTTTGGTTGTCGATTTTTTATTCAAGTCGATATCAAGTAGTTTTTAAGGTTACTAGCTGTTTGTAAACTATTTCAAATAAGTATATTCACTTTCGAGTTGTTTTTATTAATTAGCACAACTCAACGTTTACAAACTAGCTTATTCACTAATCGCTTTTGTCGTGGGATTGGTACAAGTTGTTATTATTTTTGAAATTGCATAAAATTAAAGAAAGCGCTAAGGAGTGTGTTAAGTTCAACACAGGAGGTGAATTGACTATTTTTTCAAGGGTTCCATGAACTTGCGCTAATAATATATTCAGTCAAGCTGAAGGCCGAGTATTTACATGAACTTTATTAATTACGCTAATTAATAAAGAATAGGCTTAACAGTGAACTCGCAGTTTTGTTTTCCTTTATGGTAAATGATGTGGCAAGTTATTTAAAAAAAACAGTTTACTTGTTATAGTTTAATATCTACCTTGCGTACATCTATATTTCCACTTCTCTTCATTTGAATTATTCTATGAATAATTATATTGTTTATATTAATATTATTTTGTATAGAATTAATGCAATTAGAAATATTTCAGGTAACGTGAAACGCGAAATAAAAGTGAACATTAAATGAAATAATATATATACACATACACACACACATATATATATAAAGTAGTCCATTATTTTAGCTTACTTGTCACGCTATATAAAATTCTAAATGTTTGATAGAATCTTAAACTGTTTTGCTAATCAACGTTAATCCTTGGATAGGGGAGAGAGAAAAGTTTATAGATTTCAAACACTACAAACCGTTCAACTTCATTGAATTACTCGGACGTCATTATTTCTATGAGGGCATTAAATATTTTCCTCGGTAAGAAATAAGCTTGTAAGCGGTGTGAGACCAATCAAGAAATGACAGCTAGTTAGCTTGACCAAGGTGTGACAATATCAACTCAGAATTAATTTGTTCGTCGTGAACTTGGATCGTCGTTCTAGACAGAATATAAGACTCAATATTGACTAAAGGTTTGTAATACCTTTGTATATAAGTCACCATTTGTAATAACTCAATATAACCATTATTATAAATTCTTGTTTGTTTGTTTGTTTGTATATCAAAATATATTTGTGTTAAGAAAATAAAATTATGTGTATCAATCTTGTTGGCAAATATAATAAATTTGATACATATTAACATTTAATTAACTTCTAAATTAAAATTAAATTTTACGGCTATTTGAAATAGCAATAGGAAATGCTATTTGCGGGTTCGAATCCCCGTCACACCAAACATGCTTTCCATTTCAGCCGTGGGGGGTGTTATAAGTGCGGTGAATCCTACTATTCGTTGGTAAAAGAATAGCCCAAGAGTTGGCGGTGGGTGGTGATGACTAGCTGCTTTCCCTCCAGTCTTAAGTTGTTAAATTTGGAACGGCTAGCGCAAAGAGCTCTCGAGTAACTTTGCGCAAAATTCAAAACAAAACAAACCAAACTAATTAATACAGTTAGGTTTCCGGTGCAAATTCCCCTGACTGGGGCTCGACCTCAGATCAGTCGAGAGTACCCGCTGAATTTAAGCATATAAATAAGCGGGGGAAATTAAACCAAAAGGGATTCCCTTAGTAACGGCAAGCGAACGGGAAAAAGCCCACCGCCGAAACCCGCGTCCTATCGAGCGTATGGGAAATGTGGCGTTTGGGAGGTACTCTTCTGTTGAAATTTAATACAGTCCTGATTTCATGGTCACCTTGCTGCGCCATCTATATTCGTGTTTTTCACAAATGTGTTTCGCGTATGTTTTTAAACACCTTTACACCATCAGGCAAAGCATCAGGCAAGTTTATAACTTCCTTATTTGAAAGGACCACACAATGAAGTTATAAACTGTTTAGTTCAGTCATTATCTACACACCATTACCTAACATATCTTATGCCAACGCTGTACATCAGACTTGAGTACAAAAAAAAAAAAAAGCTGTATAAGTAACAAAAGAGAATATTTTGTTTTTGGTTCATGTATTTTTTTCATATTTCACCACAAATGTGTAAGAAATAATATGATTCATTCTGAAAATACAAAAATTATGTCGCTTTTATAAATTTTATTCTTGTTCAATAGTCATTTAATAATTTATACCGAGAATTTAACATTTAGGCGTGCACTCTGTTGTTATTCCAATCGCTAAGAAATTCATACGTGTATGTGTTTCTAATAGAGCCTAATTTTTTAACAACAATCTGAAAAAAAGCCACAATTCCACATTCAGAAAGAAAATAATACTCATGCTTTAACAATTATAAAAATACATTAATTTATTCTTAAAAATTACAGAAATTCAATGGGAACAAACACAAGGGTTAACTTCCACCCATAAAGTAATTCTTGACTTACTGAAGACATGGCAAGCCACATATAAACGTTATTACCTGCTCTACTTAGGAAACTAAACACTCTCTGTAAAATAGTTATTTTATAACTAGGGAAATTGAAATACATAAATAAATTCACTGATATGGACAGTTATTTGCTTGAGATTTCTCCGGTCACCTAACACAAACATTTTTACTGTTGAGTCAGACCAACTAATTATATCCCTCGATGACTTTTTGTTTTCATTCAGATAAGAGAAATAAATGTATTTACAACTATCTTCAGTTTTTGAAAGGTTAAATGAGAAGGTCGCACTCGATTTTTATAGCACTATCTAGTTAGCACACAACATTTATTTTTAAAACACTTTCACGACCACTTATTTTGATCAGTATAAGGACGGAGAGAAATTGAAAACAGCTGAATGAAGGTTTTGATCATATATATAATCTCTAAATTTTACGTAACTTTTACAACTATGAAAAAATATTCAGTTAATTTTGGCATATCTCATTCTGTGCAAGTTTTCAATTTCAACTTTACACATTTGGTGAAAAAACAACAACAAACGAGTTGTGTGTTTGTGTTTTCTTATAGCAAAGCCACATCGGGTTATCTACTGAGCTCACCGAGGAGAATCGAACCCCTAATTTTAACGTTGTAAATCTGTGGACTTACCGCTGTACTAGCGGGGGCACAAAGGAGTTGTCTTAAGCGTATAAACTGTGGTTAAATGGAAAATCCATCAAACCGACTTCTAAATCAGAAATTGCATTTGGAACATTTATACCCAATATCTATTTAATACTTCTTTGACAAACCTGTTCTAGTCAATAATTTTATTATAATCATTTTATGTCAATTATTCTTCAAGGGAAATGTTAAAATAAAAACATTACTGTAGCATGGTTTTGTTGTTGTTTTTTTATTAAAGTTGGTTACTACTGATACACTGAGAAACAAACCTTACACCAACATTTACACACACGCAAAGAATATATCACCCATACTCCACCAATGAGACCACAGGCTTGTCCCTGAGGCTATTTGAAAATTGTTTTACATTCTTAGATGTATTTCATACACAAAGTTTATGTTAAAAATAATTATTGCTAATCTTGCGAATTATGAAAAACAGTACATTGTAAAAAAAGTCCTATTTTAACATATAGCACATTAAACCAAACTTCATGATTGTTAGACATCATAGACAGTGATTTGTTGAACGGCGAGAAAAGTTCATGATTTCTTAAATTTTGACAAACGTCTTTTCAAATAGAAATAATACTTCTCATAATATTCTATTTTAACATCCGATAAAGACTTAAACTCCTTAACATGGTTAAAAATATTTTCATAACGTTATCGGCTTTTTAAGAATAAGTTATATGGAAAGTTGGAAACAAAGTATTTGCTCGAAAATGAAAAAGAGCTAAAAAGCCTGCCAAAAGAGTACTATTTATCAACACAAAGGTTATTGTATGTCTAGTGATATATTGTTGCAACGACTCAGAACCTTTGAAAAAATTCAGAAATGATAATACCTAGAAGTAGCTAAAACAGTTTGATTTAAAAATCACCGAGAAAACACAATATACTGAATCCACATTGTGACCACTATATAGGCGTCACAATTTACACAAATTAACAATTAATTTCTCAAAAGCATACAGAAAAAAGTTTGTTGAAATTTAATAATTATTCAGATATCTATATATGAATAATATAGAGATTCGAAGGCAAGCCTTTTTATGTACAAAGATATATTTTACTACAAAAAACTAGCTAAAAACGGGGAAGAGAAGATAACAGAAAAGTTAAAAATGTTGAAATACAGGCCTGTCATTTGTTGTTTCACTTCTGAGAATAGTTCAAACAAAACAATCAGTCAGAATACTAAGATCACGCACAAAACAAACTAGAATGGAAGATGTTTAGTACTTGGTAAAACAATATAAATAAAATATATATGCAAAAACGGCTCGTTTGGGTTGAGAAAATATTTTCTCAACCCAAACGAGCCGTTTTTGCATATATATTTCTCTACAAGTGGGTTTTCTCGACATCACTGAATATAAATAAAATGTTTGTGGTTGGTTGATAAAACAAACAGCAATGAACATAAAACAGAAAGTTATCTCACTTTCAACTGTAAATTTTTAACAATAAAAACTATCACAATGCATTAACAAAAAATAAAACGAGCACCTTTTAGAACCATTGTGTACATTTTCCTATAGTTTAAATTAAATAGTTTAAGGCTTAAAACTGCCAAAGAACTATACAATTAATATTACAACGTTTAAACTCTAATTTTGTTTAAATATTTATTCAATCAAAGCTTTAACTTACATTTTTTCAGAGTAAAACGTTTAACAGAAAAAAGTACACTGTAGTTATTGACAATTAACGAGGACTAGTCAGTGACTTTTATTATACATGCTAGTACCAATAAGTAGTCAGTGACTTTAGCGGGCTAGTAAGTAGGACTAGTCAATGACTTCAGCGTACCAGTATCTGTACTAGTGAACAACTTGCTTTCTTAGTATCCATTAAACGCTTTGCTTTGGAAAAGGCACAAATTGAAACTTTGGTTTAAAAAAATGTTCTTTTTATTCCTGAGAGCTAAGTCATTTTTACTTCTGAAATGAGTGTTTTACTCTAGTAATCAATACATTACATAAAAACTAATGCAATTTCAAATTCTAGACTTCTTAAGTAGGATTTGGTGTCTCAGGAAGAACATGAACTAACATATGATATAGTGAAGAAGCTAATTTATTTCACACAATAAACATTGATAGTAGTAGATCAAACAAAATCAGATCTATGCTAACAGCAGTTGGAGCAAATAGTCCGAAATTTGATAAAACGCAAGATTTAGCTATCATAAGCTGCAGTGCCGTAACTCTGGAGGGACATGGTATGAATAAAATTCACAGAACTTGGTAATGTTAAATTAAACAATATGACAAAATAACTCAAAAAATATCATACCTCTTTTTAAAAAAAAAACAACTAGAATATTCGAGATTTAAATTAATTCATGAGTGGTGCATGACTTACAAACTAAAAATCAATCATAATATAGATATAGTGAAATATTAGAATATTACAATTTCACATGCTAGCTTTATAGCAAGTATGCAACTTAGGAAACACTAATCAAATTACACAAAAGTACATATTTATGGGATACATTCACCTTTTGTTTAAAAATATATTAGATTCGGGTATCTCACAATGCCAAGACATTTTTTAAATCAAACATATTCTGAATAAATAAATTCTTATTCAGAATAAATAATATCTAAATTTGGGCAAACTTGTTTCTGATTCTTTACATCGCTTTGTAGCCATCCCATAAGGAAAAATCAAAGTTTACTTTATTAGTAGTAAACAGCTCATAGAATTGTCCATTCGATATGGAACATGTTAATTACTGATCAGAGAAAAGTTGTTGATGAAAATGGTGATTTCGTCACAGATACGTTGATGAGTGTTTTAGTTGTTAGGGTGTTACGCCAAGTACTTTATGACAACTAGCACTCCTCTTACAGTAACCTTTTACTGGCTGATATTATAATGTTAATTAATACAAGTATGAAAACCAGAAGATTTTAAAACTATATAAAAACGGACAAATAAATGTACTATGATAATACTCTTCGGCGTTTCTAAAATATAGAGTACAATGACCAGTAACATTAAATATATCTGTATTTCATGGTTTCTTTACATTCTTGCACTCCGAAATAAAAGCATACATTAAATGTCAATAGTTTTGGTTCGTTGCCTGTTGTCTATCTACACATTTAGCAACAACAAAATATGCAGCAAATGATTGAAAACTGATGAAATTAACACTGGCCTTTAAGTCGTTAGACTTATGTGAAATCAATCAGAATAAAAAGTATATTTATAATATTATTATTGTCGTTGTTTTATCGAATTCCAGTCTAACCCGTAATGATGAATTGTCACTTTCATTAAGAACTCGTAAAAAATTAAAAAATTAAGTATCTCAAAATACCATAACAGGCATTACTTATATCATATAAAGTAGTAATATATATATATATATCCAAAAACAGTTTAATGTCAGCTTTCCATTTTCAACATATTTTGTCCATTTGTCTCAATGTTAGTGAAGATACTATGCAGGCAATAATCTTATATGAAATCCATCACATTTAAAGTATAATTATAGGTCACAAAGAATGCATATCAACACATTTTCCTTGTAAGATCTAGAGGAGATTCTAAAACATTCGCAATCGATGACCTTTTTGCTTGGTGCTGCCTGCTTTGTTTGTTGATCAGACAAAGATTGTAGTTTGTCATCGGTAAAGGTTTCTTTACAGACAAATCGATGGGGATTTCTTGTGTATCTGCTAAGTAGCCCATGACAACTGGCGCGTCTTCTTGTGATGATTTTAGTAGCGAGTCATACTTATTGACAGC
This sequence comes from Tachypleus tridentatus, assembly GCF_004210375.1. Lineage (NCBI taxonomy): Eukaryota > Metazoa > Arthropoda > Merostomata > Xiphosura > Limulidae > Tachypleus > Tachypleus tridentatus. The sequence goes on along the minus strand of NC_134832.1, from coordinate 24,228,915 downwards.
AAGAAACTCATAAGAGTAGTTATGATTAACATCCATTTTATAAAGCTGTGTTGCTCTGCTGTAATCTTTAGGGGTGAAAGCTTCGTTGCCATGTTGAAATAAAAATTTGCTGGTATTAAGAGGTAACATGGGAGAAACAGGGGACAAAGAAATGCGATTGTAACCAAAGTTTTCCTTGCGTTCAGGTGAAATGTTTGATGTTTCGAGATGTCTAAAACTGGTGGGTAACAATTTGGTATCGTATACGTTGGTAGGCGCCGGAAAGTTTACTACATATGTTATGTCACTAGATTGTGTTATCCTATTGGGTGAAGTCACTGAAGTATTGTCTTCTCTGTACTGTGATTTAATGGCTGAAAGTAAGTTTTTATTCTCGTGATGGAATTGTCCGTTTGTCGAGGCAACTTGTTCGACAGTCTTTTCGTTCATTTCAGCTTGATCTTGGATCAAACAGTGAATTTTAAACCAATTTGAGCGGCGTCCATATCGGGATCCTGTAAATATATAAAATCTACTTTATTAATTACACTTCTAGACAATTTGACAAACGTTCAGTGCAATTGGAACAGGTCAGGTGCTATTGTGAAATTATAAAGCACACAGACATACGCAAAATGTTTACTCTCACATATTTAAGATAGTTTATGTTAATTAAAAAATAAACTTAACAGAAAAATATAGTCCAATTTATCAACCAAAAATGATACACAATATGAGAACTCACAGAACATGTAATAAATATGTTGCGATAGTAAATTACCGAGTTTTGAACAAACAAAATTAAAGTAAAAATTACAAAATACATTCAGTTTGATAACAGAATTTATTTTAATATTGCCAGTACTTTACATGTTTATGCACATAAATGTTTGATTCAAATCATGGACATTGTTTGTTTAGAATTAAGCACAGAGATAAACAATGAGCTATCTTCGCTTTATCCCGAACGGGTATCTAAACTCGGGTTCTAGCGGTGGGAGCTGTGAGACATATCACTGTGCTACTAGGGCAATTATGGACCTATTCAATATCACTTACTACAGCAAGAGTCAAAGTTCTGACTCGTACGTTTTTTCATTTGATCGGTATTAACTTTTTTACTTGAAAATCGTCATAATTGAAAAAAATTGCAAATATTCTGAAAATATCAGTTTACTTGTCTGTTTAAACAAAATCGTTTATATAGAGTGCACTTCTGATGGCTATGTGACACCTTAAGTTTTCTCAGTATTTATGGTATTTACTGTAAAACAGCAACAATAGCAAAGGGACTCCATACTGAAACCAACACTGGATGGCATCTAATGAATTTGAGCTTTTCATAAAACAGATTCAAGTGTCGAATACAGCATCTCGTGCGGATTGGTGTATTTTCATATTAAAAAGGTATGATCCTCCTTACACATCAAATTTCACGAATTCAAGCAGCATATCAATATTTAGTATGCCATAATATATCAGTGTACAAAGCACCTATGACCCTTTTATTATTATTATTATTATCAGTGAATAAATCAAATTAGTTAAATAAGGAATATGCTAGGATATTACTCCTCATGATGTAAATACCATCCAGAGTTTTGCTGAAGGCTTGATCAAATACAGCTCTGTCATTCTGAAGCAAATACTAAGTAACTGTATTAATCGCCCCATTTGACAGTTTACTTTGCTTTTTACTCTAGTTTTGATGCTCAAGGAACCATGAGACCCTAGGTCTTACACTGGCTGTGATAAGCGCCTTATGAAATGCAGCCTACCTGTAAAGTCTAGCAGCATTGAGTTACTTGCACATAATGGATATACCGTAGTACTAAACTATTATCAATGTCCTGGGTAGTTTATTTAATGTCTGATGTGCAGTTTCGTTCCACAAGTTCGTTTTAATAACTCGTTAGGATCGAGAAGTGGCCAGTTTTAGAAGACTAGGTCGATATTATTATATTAGTACTTCCACTGATCTTTCGTTTCTTCGTTATAGCATTAACTATATCGAAGCTGGATACGAGAAGGTAGACTAATATATTATGAACACGCATATCAGTGTTGCAACATCCAAGAGCGTTCTTTTTTTCACAGAACTATGAGATCCAACACGTATCTATGCCAGTTATCGACTTTCATAAATCCTAGACAGCAGTGTACAATGGGATTCGAGTATATATTTAGCAGAAACGACTCTATTACTAAAAATTTTGGTAATACAGTTTACATACATATATGTGTTATTTTGCAGAATTTCAGGCATTACATTAAATTCCGATTGGGTAACAATGTTTGCAGTTTTTGCTTTGTAACAATAATTGTTTAAATATGAGTTTAAAAAATGCAGTGAAAAAGTATTTCTAAAAGATTCATATTTCGACATTAAATTGAAAAGTATCATAACCAATAGAAATATGTAGATTCCACGCCACATGTATTTCAGTTACTAAGTCGGTTTTATTAGTCTTAATTTGATTAGGTTTGATCTGAATTTTACGCAAAGTTGTGCAAGGGCTATCTGCGGTAGCTGTCCCTAATTTAGCAGTGACATACTAGAGATAAGAGCTACATTTTTCTAACGAATAGTGAGATTGGCTTTCAAATTATAACGCTTCCCCGCCTGAAAGAACGACCGTATTCTATATTGATCAACATAAAGATGTCATTCCGGTCTAATATACGTCCCGTCAAAGAGAATTTGATTGTATTATTTGACCTTTTTATGTTCATTAAAATCACGTAACACTTTCTGAATCATAAACGTTATTACTAAAGTGGTAAATTTTCAGATGTTTAGCATTTAATACAATTTTCGTACTCGAAAATTATAGTTGAAAGTAGGTCACATTCTTGGAGCTCTATTCAGATATGTACCATACTCGAGTGATTACAATCTCCCTTCCAACATTTTTAACTTAATTAACCTTTCTACTGACCTATAAACAATAACGTGACTGTACTGCATCATGTCGAGGTGTTTAATATTGTCTCTCTGTTTGCTTATTCTATTCGATTAAGATGACGGTTAAAAAATTTTGCGAAAACGTACCGCTTTTGGACATGCCAACCAATATGCACTTCTTCAGACGGCAACTCTTGCAAGAAGTCCGATTCTTCTTGTTGATGACGCATTGACCATTGTTTTTACACTCTCCTAGGGTCGAAAGATTGTTGTAGGTTCGCCCGAAGAAAGACTGCAATAAAATATATAAGGCGTTGTATTTTATTATAAAGCTACTTAAAAGTCGATATAAAAATACCTTAGAACATGTGGATTTGTTCAACAGGCAGACAAATAACTGCAGAGTTTTAAGTCACATGAATTCGCTCACAGAACTGCTTAACGTGGCTCATCTAAAAACGTACAAGAAAATGGAAATACCGATTTATAGTCAAAATTTACCTGTTGTGAAATATACTGAGATTGATTTTTACAGTTCAAAAAAGCATATATTAATAAGTTTTACTTTGGAAATCAGTTTGTTTGCTTTATAAATTAACTTGCTAAGAAAACGATGAGGTATATCTGGTTTGCTTTTTTCGTTGGCATTGAACCTTGCATTTTAGCGTTATAAGCCCTCAAACAAAAATAGGATGTTTTTTCACAATATCTATTTTTTGTGTTGCATTTAAAAAATATATTAACACCGTTCTTTCTTTACATTTATTTACGTGACCATTATTTTGTAATGTAAGCAAATACCTGAAACCACAATATTAACGTGACTTCGACATGACCAGGCAATTCCAATGTAGCCAACCCAGCATGTTCAGTTTTTTCACATGGTTACTTGTGCTAATTGAAGCAGTATTTAACTACACAAAAATGTTATGTTAATGGCAGGTTACGAATTAAAAACAAAACAAAAACATTTCGAGTAGTTACAGAATGTCGAAGGATTATTCGTTACTACGTAACACCTTAAGAAAAAACTGAAAGTGTTTAAAAAAAGTTTTACTAAGTGGTTTGTTTGTTTTTTAATTTCGCGCAAAACTACACGAGCGCTATCTGAGTTAGCCATCCCTAATTTAGCAGTGTAGGACTAGAAGAAAGACAGCTAGTCATCCCACCTACCGCCAATTCTTGGGCTACTCTTTTACCAACGAATAGTGGGACTGACCGTACCATTATAACGCCCCCGCGGCTGAAAGGGCGAGCATGTTTGGGGAGACGGGGATTCGAATCCGCAACTCTAAGATGACGAGAAAGCGTTTTAATCATCTAGCCATGCTGAACTACTAAGTGGTTAAAAAATTTGCATGACAAATGTATCATATATTTGATATGTTTCATCTAGGAAGATACTATTTAACAATTTTTAGAAAAATAAATATTGTGCCCAGAAATAGTTTTTATGTTGCGCGTACTTTACATCTGTTTCTTTCACTTTTACACGTTTTTATACAAACAGAAATATTCAGGTACAATGCCAAAATAACATTGAATAAATAAATGTCACTGGAAAAAGCCCAAACATTCACAGACTCAGACATTGAAAATTAAGGAAAAGAAAACTTAGAAAAAAACGTGCATCGAGTTAAACGATCCATCTCCAGCTCTTTGTTGCTTCTGTATATGCGCTTACAAAATTTTTTCATATGTCTTGTTGTTGGTGGCGGTAACTGATACTCACTTGGAGTTTTGCCACTGTTTTCTTCGAACATATCTTTTTTCTTAAAGTTTCTTTAGCTTAAAATTTAAATTAATGCTACTCATGACATCAAAATACAAGAAAAAGTAAAAATCATTAACATGCAGATTTATTAACCAAAATATTTTTCTTTAATTTACCACATTTAAGTTTGTTTGTTTGTAATTAAGCACAATGGATTCTAATGTTGTAAGTCCGCAAACGTACCGCTGTGCCACTGGGAGCATCACGCTTAAGATACATGCGAATAGGTTTCTTAAAATAAAAATAAAAATCAGCATCAGTATATACTCTAATATATAGTATTCACTCAAATGTATATGCTACTTCATATGATGATTTGTACAGCAACAACGAAGCTCAATCATTAGCCTTGCTGGAAAATTTAATCAGAGGAAATTAATGAATAATGTTAAATGTTGCACCCTAAAAATAAATCAGAGACAAAAATTGGAGATCATTTGATCGCCAATTGGTAACTCTATTTATTCTTGTTTCTCTTATTTTGCGATCCTATAAACCTCGAAAGTTTTGTAGGAAACAAGGAAGACAGGTGAAATCTGTAGAATCGTGTTACTTTTGATTTTACATTTTTAAGTTACCTTGTTAAACATTCAAGTAAAGAAATCCTTATATTTAGCAAATTCATTTATTAAAAAAAGTTTAGTTTGAAAATATCTTTGAAAGGCTCGAATTCCTCAGCGTAAAACATTGGATTCTGATATCCGTGGTGGTCAGAGCACAGAGAGCTCATTATGTGACTTTGTAGTTAACAAGAAATAAAAACTTTGGCAAAACCAGTTATATATACATAATTAAGTATTATGTTTACTTTTCCCTACCCGTTTGGTAACAGAAGCTTCAGTCACAAAGAAATAGTATTTGATAGTACTTTGCTCTCAGACTTAGTTGAAACATGTTATTCATATGGAATTAAAAAACATCCAAAGTAGCACCATGTCAGCAATATTTATTCGATATGAATGACTTATAGTTTAAGGCAGTGGTTCCCAACAGGGTTGCTCGCACCCCTTGGAGGTGCGAGATAGCGTTCCAGGGTGTGCGAGATAACAATTGTTTTGGCCACCTTCACCTTTATTCTTAAATAAATAATTACTGTGAAGGATGCGAGAACATATTAAAAAATTTTAGGGATGCGGAGCATAAAAAAGGTTGGGAACCACTGGTTTAAGAGAAAATGTTTCTATAAGTTGGTCTCCGTGAGTAAAATAAGGAGAAAGTGAATATCAACAATTACGTTGATTACGGAATGAGAAGTAAAATAACTCCTTCGTGGAGAGAAAATAGGGATAATATATAAATATCACGTGTCTCGTAGAGATACAATAGGGATAATAAACAAATATTACGTTCCTGGATGAGAAATTTAGGGATAAAGGAATATCATGTCAAGTGTGGTTTCTAGATTGGAAGTTCGGATATCTCTCAAAGCTCGATTTATGGACAGAAAGTAGGGAGAAAATAAATAATGTAAGTGCCACATGAAGCTAGGATCCTGCGTAGAAATGGGAAGAAAATAATTTCAAATTGCCTTCTGGATAGGCAATAAAGAGGAAAGAAATCAAAGTTGTCTCCTGGAAACATAAGAAAATAATATCGTGTTAGCTTGTTTCCAGGATAGAATTTCTTAAAGGTACACGAATATTAGATGAAGAAAAGCTCTTTGGCAAGAAAAAAAGCTTAAAGTTTGGTTGTTTAATTTAAAGTAAGAAAAGTAGATGAACATGGGGTCAATATTGGCCCATGAACACTCAGGTTTTCCACATGTTTTCGATGTTTCTAACTATAACTACTTGTTTACTTTAATGGTCACAAAATTAAAAGGCTTCCCATGGGTTTAACTACCCAAGCCCTGTAGAATCACGAACTTCTTTATCATAAACTTTCCTGTTTTTTCGTTATTCCACAAGCAAGTCTAGTTTAACCACCATTATAATCATTATCCGACCTGATGTTCCTTCCTTGAACATGTCTCACTTTTCTTCTTTTTAGGGTTCGAAGAGTTTCAAACACAAAGTTGATATTAAGTGTTTCAGCTAAATCATAAATATTTCTTTTTTTTTTCTTCTTTCGAATATTGGAACCCTGTATTCAACATGTGTTATATCTAAGGCTTGTTGAGAAACGTAATGACAGATAAGACTCTGGAGAACCACTTTTTGACCTAACAACTTTTACAATAATCTGTGATAACTCCGCAACCAACAATAAAAAACTATAAACAACACATGGATGTTAAGTTTCAAGATGAAATTTTCTACGGTTAGGTGAATAAATGTTTTATATCAAATAAGAAGATTATGTGACAATGACGACAATGAAATGTTCTAAAATATTACGTTTAATGTAAATAAGCAAGTCTACGCCCTCAAAGCCAAACAGAAAGGTACAACTTAAAATATTGATGATGCTAATATGTTATCAAAAACTTATAGTTTAAGAGCTTGTTCTGCATAATGTACGATGGGAGGTGGGACACCGCACAGCTCGTTCCAAGCTTTTATCTTTTATTGGGACTTACATTTTCAAAATCACGTATTTCGTGATGTAACAACAAATATATAGCAATTATATAAAAATATGTTTCTTGAAACTGCGTTACACTGTGACGTTTGTAATCTACAGATATCTACTTTCATTCATATGAAGATTAATTGAAACGAAACAGAGAATCCGTACAAGAAAAAAAACGCTGCAGATTGAATAAAAAATAAGATACGAGATAACTTAATTATACAGCTGCTTTTTAATGAGCTTTAGTAGGCGTAGCCTGGTGGTTAGCTCGGGGGGACTTTGAAACCAAGGATACATGGTTCGCGACCCACTACAGCAAGAATGGACTTCGTGGTTTCGAGTTGCGCACGCGCTATGAGAATGACGATTCAAATCTCACTCTTTGGTCAGATAAGAGTAGCCCAAGATTGCTATTGACTACCTTCGCTTCTTCTAATATACCAGTTCAAAATTAGAGATTTTTTTACAGATGGTGCTTATGTAGATATGTGTGAAATTCTGAAGCTTTCCCACACATGAGGATAAAGTAAAGGGTTTTAAACTATTACTATAATTAAATGCTTGAAGATGTATGAATATATATGGCACATAAAACGTATTTCACTATCTTTCATACTATATCAGTTCTCTGAAGAACTAAGTAAATAAACATAGCTATATTCGAGCATTCTAAGGTACTGAAAAATTAATTATTTACTCTGTAAATACTAAAATCGTTCTTCTGATTTTTTTGTTTTTTTATTTTTTAGAGCAGTCTCATTAGGCTATTTGCTGTGTCCAACGCGGGGAATCGAACGCCGAGTTTTAACGTTGTAAGTCCGCAGGCTTGCCGCTGACCCATCTGGGAACCAATCTAAATGAACTTGTAATGTTATTCCAGCAAAGAAAATGAAGCACGATAGATAAAATAAAATGGACTTTGATCGCTTCTTAGTGTCATAAATATATAATGTATGCTGAAACAATAAACTACCTTAGTGTTTAATTTTATCATTATCGGTACAAACTCACCTTTAGCAACAGAATGTTCTGAAGGCCTCTTTAAAGTCTCTTGAAATTGCACATAAGACCGGTTACAGATTAATTTCAATAATATACACAGACAAATATATGTAAGTGTGTGTGTGTGTGTGTGATACGACACATTTTCCGGGGAATCATTTTTTCCCCTTTATCCGCCAACCGCAGACATTAAATGAAAATGGTACTAATTACTAAATGACTGACTTTATAAACTCCGTAGAAAAGCCTATTGTGTTCACAAACGATTACTCTGTCTTTTCATACATGGTATTCCATACTCCGCTTTTATCTGTAACGTAAAGGAATTTCCTTCTTGTCCAGCGGATATAGTTGTCGGTGGTGTGTTTTGGCCTTGTGCTACGTGCCATTTAATGGTGCATAGGTTCGAAGAATCGTTTTTCCATGGACCAGAAAAGACCCAGTTTTGGAAAAAAGAGAAATTATTTCAAGAAACAAAAAAAGACTAACCTAAAAACAAACAAAAAACGCTTAGGGAGAATTGCGAAACGAAGATTGAAAAGTAAACATGAACATGGATACTTATGTGAGGTGGTTGAAGTGGAACGAGCTTGCCCTTCCTTTTCCTTTTTTGTCCCATTGAGGGTTGTATGTGGAGTTGGTTGTTTTGAAGGTCTAATATCATTAGTTACGAAGGTGTGACGTAAAATTAGCCACAACACTTCAACAGCTCCAATATAGTGAATGTGTATTTATATATCAGAACAAAAACAAAAATGAAGATACCAGGAATAAACTAGTCGTGACAATGGCAACCCTTTAGCAATAACTACATTAATCAGTTCAAAACAATGGCACACAACTTAAGAAAAAATGCTACTTCTAAAAACTTTCAGAATAGCAGACTTAGACAAGTATCCAGTGGACAGATCATTCTCGGATTTTGGTTTGGTTTGGTTTGAATTTCGCACAAAGCAACACGAAAGCTATCTGCACTAGCAGTCCCTAATTTAGCAGTGTAAGACCAGAGAAGACAGCTAGTCATCACCACCCACCGTCAACTCTTGGGCTACTCTTTTATCAACGAATAGTGGGATTGACTGTAACATTATAACGCCACCACGACTAAAAGGGCGAGAGTGTTTGGTGTGACGGGGATTCGAACCCGAGACCCTCAGATTACGAGTTGAGTGCCTTAACCACCTGGCAATACCGGGCCTCATTCTCGGACTACAAGTACAAACTGAGCGGTTTATGGTTTAAGTTTATGGCTAAGACAAAGTTTAATACGTCACAGGGCGAACTGCTTATAGCTAAAAAAAGTGAAACTAAATTTTACTTTTTTAAGGATTAAGATATTGAATTAACTGTCAGTGTGTCTTCTAAGAATCATCTGTTGCTTAAGTACTAATTAGAAATTCAAATACAAATATGAATTAAAAATGCTTGGTTTCCAGCTTATCGGTTGGGAGTGGCAAAGTAATTAGCGTGTTCAGCTGCCTATTGAGTAATCCAAAGTTTGTGACTTCACTGAACACACTCCACACTTTCAAGTGCGGGTATTTAAAAAAAAAAAGAAAATTCAGTTACATTAAAACGGCCGGACAACTGTAAACAATAACTGTACTTTTGTTTTTTTACCTTCTCTCTTCTCAGTAATTCAAAATTAATACGGCTATACTTCAACCCTAGGAATCTCTGAGGTGACTTTTTGCCTTGCGTTCACATAAGGTTGCTTTTGTTGTAAGTCAATTAAATTACCTTTAATCAATTGATTGAAATGTATATATGGTTTCTCGATATCACAAGTTGCTATAAGAAACGAGTTGTATCAGTTTCGGTTAACGTCGGCAAAAGAGCTCAAGTGGAACCAAAAGTTTCATGTCGAAATTGTTAAGTAACAGAAGAAACAGTTCAAGTTTGACAACTATTTCAATTTTGTTTATGTGAAGCCGACGCAAAGCGAACGGGACGTTAACGCTGAGCGTATCAGGAGTCCCTTCCCAGATTTCCCGTATGACGAAAACTCACGTCGTCCCGTCATTTCTGTGAAGTTAACAAAACATTTGCCGCGTGAGGCGTGAGCGCATTAGCTGGTATGTGTATGTGTATATATTCGTATACGATATCTACAATATTTTCGTTAACATGACACACAACTCTCTTAAGGACAGATCCGTATTGCAAGTTTTCCAAGTTTTGTAAAGCAAAAGTTTCTTCATTGTTTACCTAGTTTACAATACTTACAATGTTTTGTAATGTTTACAACTTTTCTAGATAAAATGACTTTTGCTAATTTCTAACGTATTTTATTTTAAGGCGCTTTCAACATAATATTTATAGTATTTTCAAATGTTTCTGGGAGTATATTTCAATACGGACAAAATTTTGCATATTATTGTATATTAATGTTATTGTCTTCAAGCATGAAGTAGTTATTGAGTAAATACACAAGTACTGTTAAGTAGTAGCGTATGATCGGACAAATATGAACGAGTTGTTATTCTGATCTTTATGAGTTGTTCTGAACATTTATTTGTCAAAACAGACATACACACCTATTTTGTGCAAAAACAAAATGTTTGGTATGAACCAAACGGACATTGTGAGAACATTGGGATACTCCAAGCATAATGTATTCTGAATCATGAAATGTCATCGAACTACAGTATTGTTCCATTGAGGTCTATTGGTAGATGCCAAAACCTATTGTCAGAGATGACCATGTTTTGATCAGGTTAACATGTCAATGTCGTAAGAAGTTTTATAACACCTTACATCAGGATAGTAGCCAGACTTCACTGTGTTATTTTGGCAAGACAACATGACAACTTACAGTTAGGACACTGTCGATGTGCAATTGCTTCATATTAATTCTGTTTCCGGCTTTTAAACCTGATGATAGGACTTGTGTTCGTCGTTTGCCTATAGAACAGATAAGGGAAGATTGTATCTCCAACAAAAAACACACAGAGGGTGGGAGGTGGTGTTTAAGCAGCTATTCATCATGGTGAAAAAATATTACTCTTTATATCCTTCAGGTAAACGTCAATGGTGCTTGGTATAAGTATCACATGGAGATGATATTTATGCCACATGCTAGGGCAAAGTTTGACAATAAATTTGTGTTCCAGGATCGCAATGACACTGTCCAGGAAGACGTTAAAATATTGGCATGTTTAGCAAGGTATCCAGGTTTTAATCCCATTTAAAATTGGTGTACAGAACTGATATGGAAACTTTTCCACCACGATCCTAAAACAAATATATGTAGCTGAGCTACAGTGCCATCTAGCGAAACGTTGTGATAAAATCACTGGAGATTACATCAATAACCTTCTCGACAGCATGCCACGTTGCCTTTCAGAATTTATTAAGAGTACGAGAAGGACCAGCCAAGCACTGAATGTTTAATACGAACTGATATAAGGTTACAGACGTAATTTACAATAACGTGAAGTTGTATTTTATCATTATATATATATATATATATTAATAATGGTTTGTTTCGATAGGTGAAATACTGAATTACACATCTTTCTACAGGTGTCTGACAAAATTGTTATGATGTCCACAGAATCTGCCTCAAAATACAAAAACATATGTATGTGTTTAACGTGACATGGATTTCTCAGTTGGACAGCACTAAGTATATAATTTGTGTTCCATATTAATAATAATGATCTTATTTGTTACAAAATACTCAAACATTTGACCAAAATTGTATTTTTTGGAACGATTTAAATAGTCATTCAAATATACTTACTGTTGTCACTGAAATTAGTACAACATAGCATCATATATTCTAAATCTTGTTTGCTTGTTTCAGATTTTCAAGCAGAACTATAAAGAGGCTATCTGGGCACAGCTATCCCTAATCTTGAACTGATACACTATACACTGGAGAGAGAATACAACTAACTGATAGTACTCAGAGAAACGCTTTGCGTTATTCTTGCCTGTTTGAATAGTATGATTTAACCGTCACTTTTGTTTCGTACCCACGAATTCTAAGTGTGCGCGTTTACATGAAACGGAACATTGAAATTTACAGTTCACTCTTGCTAACCACTAGGTCATGTCCGACTTTTCTTGATTGATGCCCGACACTACATTTTATTTTCATTTCTTAGAATGCATTATGTTATACACCCAATAGTAGTTTTCTACTGTGTGTATGCCGTAAATTCACGTAATATTTTATGTGGTTAGTGTTGGGTTCAATGTTTGAGCCACTTACTTGCCACCGTCACATTCCTCAATTTGAGATGTGGGCGCGTTATAAAACTGTGTTATCTGTGTTGAGTGGCGAGTGCTACTGAATACTTGTCCTCCCTCGCTCAAATCAACAGCTCTAAGCTGGGGCGAGTATACTTGAGCCTTGGTGTTTAAGACCATATCTGGCATAAGATGCCATTCACGTTGGAAACACTATTAAAACTTCCAAAAGTTGCCAATTAAAAACGTCTAAAAGATACAAGTTTTAAATTATTGTTCTGTTATGTTTCAGGTAATCATATCTGAAACATAATCAGCACTGTCTAATTAATTAAATTGTCTAAATATTATATAACATGAGGTGACAACTAAAACAAATATTTATTTATCAATAAATTACTCGCAAGTTTGTTTGTTTACTTTTTTAAAAGATTTGCTTGACAGTAAAATAGAAGAAAGAGAAGATTTAATTACAAAAGTTTCACATATGAAAAATGACAGATTTTACTGTAGGTCAGTAATGTAATATACAGGAGTTTCTTTGAAAGAGTAAATTAAAGGATAGGAATTGAACGGTTCACGACAGTATCTAAACACACTAGTATGAGACACATGGTTTCTACCCTAATGGAACGTAAGGTTGAGTTATCCGAGTTTTTAGGTACGTGCTATTTTATGAGAAAAGTGCGGCGTACACAGTATACTTTCTTCGAGTCTAACTACACGACACTGATTCTTTTGAAAATTTATCTAAAAACTGTCTCTTTCTCGTATAACTAACCACGCACCAGGTATAATTATGTTCAAGTATAATGTATCTCATGTCACAGCTAGTTACGGGTTTAAAATTTAATGACCCTTTTTACATGGTCGTTTAAAAGAAGGCACCTCGTTTTAAAGAATTTTATGAAGCTGTAAGTATGTGTGGTTCAAAATTCAGAGATCCGGGGAGAGAGAAAGGACAAACATTATAACTAGATCAGCTTCTGATATCAGGTCCAGCCACTCCTCTTCACCATGCTAGTTCAACAACAGAATTTCTCTCGCGGCATGGGTCCAACAGGGAAGGTGGCTCATGCTGTGATGAGGCAGAGAACACATCAAAAAGGTGTTGAAAGTTATGTGACGTTTTATATATGCATCGGACAGAGTACAGAAAAAATTCATATGCCATTGGTGTTTTTCAATTGTGGAAACCACACGAAACAACGCATTATATACTGACTGCAGAGGCACATGATGTCTTATCCCTTCCTTGTGAGGTCAAGAAAATGCACACCAAAAACTGAAAAATGTCCCATTTATTTCGCCTATTAAGTTTCGCTACCGGGTTATAGCTTATCGAAACTGTATCAGAAAATTATCAGAACGCTAATATTACAAATATTGTTTTATGTGTATCAAATTAATCGAATTTAAAAATTAAAAGAACTTAAGTACACTAGAACAGGGGTCACCAAACTTTTTTCACAGGGGGCCAGATTACTCTGGGAATGAGAAGCGCGGGCCGCAAGATCATTGTGTTCAATACTCATAAGCTAGAACGAAAACTGTCTGTAAAAGACTTAACACTAAGTTTCGGAGGCCACATTAGCCATGTGGGAGTACTATGCAATACACACATGTAATAAAAAACAAACAGAAATACAACCAACATTTTTATTTACCAAAAGGTTATTAAAGAAGGTGACATTAGCAAAAACAATTGTCACATCACACATAGTGAGTACATATATGAATGTCACTAAGCCGCAAAAAAGTTAGTGCGACTTAAGAAAGTGGCGTTTGGCTTTCAAAATATCTTCCATGTTTGGTTTTGAATTGCTGCATCCAATCATTAGAATTGCTTTCAAATGTTCATCAGTCAACCTTGATCGATGTACCGACTTCACATACTTCATTTTTGAAAATGCTTGTTCACAGACATAAGTTGTTCCGAACACTGATGCCATACCAGATGCGAACTGCTTCAGCTTTGGAAAATCATCTTCAGGTATGCAGTTGTAAAATTCAATGAGTTGACCCTCTCTGTGTTTTGCTTTCAACAAGTCAATTCCTTGTAAATCGATGACCTCCAGCTGAAGTTCCACTGGCACGTCATCAATGACACAATCAAAAGAATTCTGAAAAAGGAGAATGTCACTTTCGATTCTGTCGAGATCTGAAAATCTCTCTAAAAATGATTATTTAAATCACCAATAATTTTTTTCTGAAACTTCAGGTTGACATCTTCTGTGATTCCAGCATGAAACTCATTGAAACACTGAAAATGAGAGAGGTTTCCTCCTTCCAAATGTGCTTCAAACAATAACAGCTTTCTCCGAAATCCTTTAATGATTCGATAGAGATCACAGACAAGTTTATTCTTCCCCTGAAGTTTCAAGTTCAATTCATTTATGTGGAATGTGATGTCAACCAAAAATGACAACTTTGACAACCAGGTTGGATCCAACAAAAGTGGATCGTCTCTATATTTCTCGATAAGAAATATATCTATTTCTCTTCTCAGCTTATAAAAATGAGACAAGACTTTACCGCAGCTGAACCACCTCACCGCCGTGTGATAAGGCAAGTCACAGAAATCTGAATCAATTTCTTCAAGAAACGCCTTGAACTGGCGATGATTAAGTGCATGACCCCGAATGAAATTCACTGCAGTAATGACTGGTTTCAATACGCAAGAAATATCTAAGTCTTTTCCACAGTGTGCTTGCTGATGTATGATGCAGTGTATGAACAGAGCGCTTGGGAGTTGAAGATCTTCCAACTGTTTCCTGATCAGCCCCACCAGACCCTTCTTTACTTCAACCATGTTTTTTTCCTCCATCAACTGTTACACCTCTAAGCTGATTCCACTGAAGGTAATAGTCTTGTAAAGTTTTATGCACTACCATGAAAATGTCTTCTCCAGTTGTTCTTCCGTGCATGCTGCAAACTGATGCCAACTCTTCCGTGATCTGAAAGTCCAAATTAACTCCACGAATGAACACGAGAATTTGTGACGTACTCGAGAGATCAGTAGACTCATCCAGTGCCAGAGAATACCATAGTAAGTTTCTAGCTTTTTGGCGTATCTGTAATGCGATGTTCTCTCCAAGTTCTTCTGCTCTCTGTACAACTGAAGTTGCTGAAAGGCTGATACTTTCAAAGAAATTGGCTTTTTCAGGACATAGCTCATTTGCTGCTTTTATCATACACCCTTTGATGAAGTTGCCCTCAGTAAAAGGTTTTCCTCGCTCTGCCATCCTATGCACTATTTTGTAACTTGTACGAGTGACAGATTCATTTTCAGCAAACTTTCTCGTGAAGACTACTAAGAGAAATGAGTTTGCTAAAGCGGTAACACTAGGCTGCTGAATTTACAAGACGAGTCGATAGGACGAGAGTTAAGTCTGTACTTGTTTTCGAAATCCTAATGCTTTCATAGATACGTGCCTCGATATGAATAAACGGGCAACAAGGATGAAAGAAAAATTTCTTATTGGGTAAAAATGCGCGTTACAACCTTGTTTCTTTTTATCATAACGTCTTGTGTTTGCCAGCTTAAAGCGACCATCTGTGTGAGTTATTTTGTTATGACAGTCGGACAATTGATGAAATGTCACTTTTTATTTCCAAGCGGCTAGCTGCTGGCGGGCCGGACAAAATGACCTCGAGGGCCGTAGTTGACCCTTGCACTAAAACAAGAGTGAAAATAGAATTTATACTGAATAAACATTCTTACTGTTAGACAGTGCTTTTGTTCTTTTCGCAGCTAAATTCAAATAAGCAACACAGAATAATTGATGTAAACAAAAATTACACTTAACTGGTACATAGAACAGAGCTTTCTGGTCAATAATATTTAAAAAAAATCCAGTTTTCTTTTTTTCACATTTTTCATTAAAAATAGATTTCTGATTCTTCATCCAGACGTATAACCACGACATATATTTATTTTTCTTCTTCAATTTTAATTTCCTAACATTTGTGTTGTGTTTTAGTTATTAGTATCGTAGTCTTCTTGAGACGATTTGACCATTTTGCTCAACAAATAAAAATCAAATTTTCTTCTTGAATGTAAAGGTTAACCGTCATTTCTGGACAGGATTGTTCTTGAATATTTTCATGTCTTGAAATAGAAGTATTACATCAACTATTTAATTCGAAATACGATTTTAATTTCAGGCAACAACATTTATTGCCAGAGAAGTAAAACATTTATAAATAACCATAAAATCATAAATAAATCTGATTTAATACTAAATAATAACGAGATAAATGCTTTAGACAGTTTTAAATATGTTTGTTCGTTTTGAATTTCGCGCAAAGCTACACGAAGGTTATCCGCGCTAATCGTCCCTAATTTAGCACTGTAAGGCTAGAGGGAAGGCAACTAGTCATCACCACCCACCGCCAACTCTTGGGCTACTCTTTTATCAACGAATAGTGGGATTCAGTGTAACATCATAACGCCCCCACGACTGAAAGAGCGAACATATTTGTTGTGACGGGGATTCGAACCGAGACCCTCGGATTACCATTCGAGTCCTTAACCACTTGGCCATGCCGGGCCTTTAATTATCTTAATGATTCAAAGAAAGTTAAAAGAAAGACATTATAACTGAAATTGAAACTAACTTCAAAGAATTAAATGTTCAAAGAGCATTGTCAAATTGTGAAAAGTGAGTGTTGTACTTTATTAAATAATTTTAAACTCACACATAATTACGAAAAGAATTTTCAAATTTTGAAGAGATTAAAGAAACAATATGTGGTTATTTGCAAGGGCGATAAAGGGGGACAAACCGTGAAAAAGAATATGTTTTTAAAGTTGAAGAAATCTTGAAAGAAGGTAATGTGAGAACATAAAAGTTAATCCTAAAAAGAAACTTCATGCAATGATTAAAGAAAAACATTAAGAAATACGTAACTTTAACACTTATGTAAATCAAAGTTTAATTCCAAATAACTTTATTTTATCTAGACTATATGCTTCCGTAAGTTCATAGGAAAGGGGACAATTTTAGATCTATTGGTCTAATATTAAGAATTCAGCTTATAGTAGAAACACTTATATAAAAAAATAACATTTTTAAGGGAGAAAAAGTATACAGTTAAAAATTCATTTGAATTTGTGGAAAAAAATTAAGCATATACTGTTATACCATAAATATAATTTGGTGTATTTTGATGTTATGTCAATTTTCACTAAAGCACCTGTGAAAAAGGTTATTGCATGTCTCGAGAAAAAATAAAAATAAAATAATAACTCATTATTGCTATTTTTTTAATTTCGCGCAAAGCTACTCAAGAGCTATCTGCGCTAGCCGTCCCTAATTTAGCAGTGTAAGGCTAGAGGGAAGGCAGTTAGTCATCACCACCCACTGCCAACGCTTGGGCTACTTTTTTACCAACGAATAGTGGGATTGATTATAACATTATAACGCCCCCACGGCTGAAAAGGCGAACATGTTTGTTGTAACGGAGATTCTAACCCGCGACCCTCAGATTACGAGTCGAACGCCTAAACCCACCTGGCCATGTCGGGTCTTAATAACTCAATCTTAGAAATAATGGCTGTAATTATCCTGGTAAAAGTATGTGTTGAAAAACTTTTTTTTTCGAAATTAACAGTAAATGTTATAAACAGAATGAAGGTTTAACTATGAGTTCTCCTTTATCTCCGTTATTATGTGACTTATATATAAACGGTTTTGAAATAGAAGCGTTAGAAAAAGTGGATCAGAAGCGTAAAGTTTCGTTAAGGTATGTTGATCACGCAATTGTGATTTGGCAATAGGGTAAATAAAAATTGGGTTTAATTTGCTAATTACTTTAACAGCACTGACAATTTTGTTAAGTTTACTAATGAAGTTGAGTCAAATAGCCGTTTCTTTTTTTTGATGGTTTAGTGAGTTAAAAAAAGGTACAAATTGAAAACTACTATTTATCGCAAACCTTTCTATACAATCTTTCCATCACATCAAAAATCTTGTTACATTAAATATTTTTTTACTCTTGTGTGGTTAGGATATTAATATTATAATGTAAACAGGATAATATTAATAATGAGTTATTCCACGTTTTTGCTTCTTACAGCATTCATTTCAAATAAGTGGCCAAAAAAGTAGGTGCCATCACTCATTTTCTGTGTCAAATACACTGAGTGTTCAAGGATTAACTGAACAGACTAATTCCAATAATTATGGTATTTATTGTTAACTTTTATGTATAAATACGTGACCAATAAATAATCCGCCTTCTTACAAATCTAAAAAAAAGCACTGAGAAGCCGCCTCAGTGGTAATTGTAAGGCTGAACTGTTTTGATAAAGGACACGGGGTATTCCTCCTTCTGCATGGTTTTCAGAAAATCTATTATGAATCGCAGGTATTAGTTATCTTTCGATCAGACTTTGCCATTCTCAGTGCACATAGTGAAAAAGAAATCCTATGTTAAACTATTCCTATGTGAGACATCACCTGTACTAAGATAATATTGGTACGCTCGACTTCTTTAACACTTAAATATAAACTTCCCTTGGTACAAGCATGAGGTAGTATTTCAAGATCAGCGGATCAAATTTGCCTATAATCTCTCAACAACCAGAAAACAGAACAGTGATTTTGGAAGGACAGTTATGATGTAGCACGTGAAGCCTTGGGGCTTTATGAGAATGAACTGATTTCACTAAGAATGTACACGAACCAAATGAGGTCAATGTTTCACGGAGCCCTGTATGGGATACAAGAAATCGAGCTTCGCGTGCTAATGAATTCCGTGAGTAGTAAATGCATGTGTAGGTTGATAAGAAGACGGTTTTCACAATTTTATTTTCGTTGACTGACAGAAGCAAAAACTAGAGTAATCCGACAAACGCATAGCCAAACAGAGATATTTAGATAAATATAAACAAGGAAAAGGAGATGAAAAATCAATGGATAAACTACCAGTAAGATAAATCGATACACGGAGGAAATTACATGTACAAATGTAATGATAGGTAAAAAAAGAGTAAATAGGTGAACAAATTAACAAATAGGTAGATAGAAAAAGGTGATTAGATAAACGGAAAGGAAACAATGGACAAATAAATAGGTGAACGAATAAGTAAATACGTATAAATAAAGGATAGTTAGAAAGATATATAAATGCTTGGATAGGCAAGAGATGATTATATGAACAGATAATAACAGCTAGGTAGAGAGACTAACAAATGATTGGATAATTAGAAATACAAAGCATTAAGAAATGAATAAACTTAGATACAAACATATAACTATTTAGGTAAATGAAACAGAGTTAGGTAAAGTTATAACTAATGAGATATACAAGCAAAAGGTGGGCGATTATGCAACTTGGTAGTTTAATCAATATAAGGTGAAAGAGAACAAATGACTATAAGAAAGAGAGAGGTAATTTATTGATAGTCTCTGAAAACATTAAATAAACTGATAGATAAATTGAGAGAGATTAAAACAAACGGGTGAATAAAAGGTAGGAAGATAGGTTTAGGTAGGAAACAATAGGATAAGAAATGTGAACAGATTGAGAGGTAAACAAATTGAGAGAAATAGATAAACAGAAACGATGAAATATTTATTAAAACCAGCACAGCTACTCCCATCCCATCGTTCACCCTAACCTCACATTTCATAACTAACAGAAATAAATAAATAACTTTTGTGAAATTAAGTTTGACCAATAAAGTGGCAGAAAAGTTCATTTATGAGCCAATTACAGTTCAAATCATTCATGAAATGAATTCATGGCATTTTCTTAGAATTATTATTGGTAAAAAAATGGTTAGATTAACTTCTAACATGTAAAAAAGCCAGTGTGTTTTGATAATCGCTTGTACGTCATGTCGCTTAACAACAAATCTAAAACCTAGTATTTTTGTTATTCTGTGTATTAAAAATATAAAATGAAATGTATAGACAACAAAACTGGAAATTTCTTTTTTGTTGACTATCTGGAGTACACGTTGTTTGGACGGATCTTGTGTAAATTCTTGACTAACGAAAGGTTATCTTAGGAGGAATTAATGCTGCTTCCTGTATATGGAAATATATATATAAACGTAAAAATGCTCCTAAAAAACTGCAAAACACAATGTAAAACTGCGAGTTAGCATGAATTTCCACACTGACCAAATGAACTTTCAAGCGAAATTTGTTAGTAAATATAAATCCACAAGGGATGAGATAGTGGTAAAAAGAGACGCAACAACGCTCATAAAAACGGAAAAACCGAAAATTTTTATGCACCCCCGCATAGACCTGATGATCCTGCATATCAGTTTTGGTGAAGATTCATCCACTCCCTAGAGTTGGTAACATGGGCACACAACACAGTAGTATTAAATTTGTATAGGTTTCTTAATTTAGTTTCCATTTATTAAAAATGTTTGTTTGTTTTTCATTAAAAAGGTTGGTAATATAAATCAGAACAGCTTAATTTAGAAACGATTTAAGTTAAAAAAAAACTGAATCAATATTTTTGCTTTCATTATAAATGTTACGCACTAGGCTAGATGACACCACACTACGTCTTTACTTTCCCTTAGGTTTATTGTACCAACACTCACTGCACTTATAGTAAAGTTTCACAGTACACCTCCCTCACGATCCTCTTGCACTCACGTCACTAAAATCGTAATGGGCAGATAATAACCGAAATGTTCTATCTGAATAAATGCATTTTAGCTTTTATAACTCCTGTTTCGAGAAATCAAGCTTAACGTAAAGCACACTGGCTTTTATATAGATTAGATACTATATCGTAACAATTAATTAAATATTAGTTCTCATTGTTACCATTAATTGTTTACACTAAACTTTAACAAAAACTAAACACTGGTAAATGATGTATTATTATTCTAGTATTATCTTCTTTCGAATAAACACTTCTTGTTTAGTTTGTTTTGTAAATAAGCACAAAGCTACACATATGGCTGTCTGTGCTCTGCCTAACAGGGGTGTTGAAAGCCGGTTTCTTGTGTTTCAAGTCCACAGCCTTGTTTAGAAACACGCATCTTATACTTTAAAATAACGGTTTGACCAGTAGAGATGTTTGTCATTTAGTGGTTTGAAGTAAGTACACTGTTTCTGTACTTGTCAAAGGTGACCGTTGAAAAGTAGCAGCGACTGGACCTTCAAAAGGATGAGGATTAGAACTATCTGATGTGAAAGTGATGTTGATTGAGAAACAAACGTCAAGAGACAATCATTATGCAGGTTTTTCTTTTTACCGACAAATAACCCACGCCCTCTGATAACCAATGCATCACGCTTGCATGTTCTAACCTTCGTGGCGCGTGCAAGAAAGTAGGGCAACATGATGACGCAGGGTAAGAAAAGAGTGCAGGTTGTTGCGAGATAGAGTATTGTGACCCTTAAGTAACCCTCGCCTACCCAACATGTTGAGTACGGAAAATCAGCGCTTACTTCTTGTTCTAACCTCCTCCCCTCCACCCTGTAGGGTAAGGACATTCAGATGTAGCTATATGCTTCACCAACCTGTTGTTTACTGAATACTCAGCAAGTCCTTGTAGTAGGTTAAGCTTCCAGTTTGGGAATATATATATATATATATGGACCGTTACAAAACGAACGAGAACAACAAACCGTAAGAGGGACATGGCCAGCAACTGTGTCTCCAAATATGTCAGAACTGTAAACCTTATATTTCTTTCTACTATTTGCTCTCAACACACGTAGCCATGATTCCCATTTGCTTCTAATTAGCATAGAATTGCTACAAGAGGATAGAATATCTTTCCCTTTCATACAACAAGAAGATATTTAACTTAATTATTTTATGTTTCGAGCATCTTCAAATGAAAACTAAGTTCAAAAAGAAAGATGGGCAGTTAAGAAGTACAACTACACATACCTAAGATAGGTATACGAACCTATAAAGCATTTCCAATGTTTGTTTGTTTGAGCGCAAACCTGCAAGTATAGACTATCGGCGCGATACGCAACGCAGGAATCGAACCACGAAATTTATAATAAATTAATAAATAATAAATCAGTTATAATAAATCAGTTTTATCATTGAGCTACCGAAAACTAAACAAATGTGATATTTATATTTAAATTTATAGAACGTTAACTACACTTCATAAGTGAAGGAGGGTAAAAGAAAAACGGTGAAGTGAAACTGATACAAAATAACAAGTGGCTCCTGTTGAAACATTGGTTTTAACCCATGTTTCAATGTTATTTTTAACTGAAATAAGTTACATGAAACACACGATAACCGCAAAGTACAGTGTTATCATATATGCTATAGTTATATATTTCACTTTGGTAAAAGAAAAGAAAAAAAGAAAATTCTTAAACATATTTTGCGTATTTTCTTTGCATAATATCAGCACCGATTTCCAAAACTAAAAATTGGCATTCCGAACATTCTGTATTGAGCAAAGTGCTGAACAACGAGAATGTTCTGTAATGCACCCACAAGTAAAAAACAAATTCTTCTTATAAAACATTTCGATCTTATAGGAAAAAGAAACTGAAACCAATATGAAGGTAAGTGAACAACAATACGTAAACAGTAAACGACTATACGTAAGTAGTGGGAGGAAAAGAAATTAACGTTTTTTTGAAAAATAATATGTGTGTGAAGTATAGAAAAGCCACACTAAGTTATCTGCTCTATCCACCGCGGGGAATCGAACCCCTGAATTTTAGCGTTGTAAATCCGTAGACGTACCGCTGTTCCACAGGAGAACAAAAATTAAAGATCAAGTGAAAAACCAAATCTACATGTTTCTTTCTATCTTTCATTTTCTGCGCAATATAGCAAACATGTACATAATATTGAAGCTTGGAGCTAAAAAAACGAAAATTAAAACTGAAAATAAATTGAAGTTAATCTGTTGATGTCAGTTAATATCTTGCAATATATATATGTAGTTCATGGGGTTATTATTACACTTGTAATTATTTTGCCTCATCTACTGGCTGTAATATTTTTGTTCTTTGATAGAATGTCTATTCCAGTTCACTTATCAATATTATTATTGTAAATTAAATGTTAAGTTGTTAAATGGCTTTTATGTTTTGCTGTTAAGCGTAAAGCTATACAATTGGTATCAAAACTCGGTTTTCAGTATTGAGACGCTTTCAGACTTACCACTTAGCCACTGAAGGAGGGAATAGATCTAAATATATAGCTTTCGCGCACACGTACTAATTATCTATCTACCTTTCCACATATGGGTAGTCTTGTAAGATGCCTGATTGGCATTTATTATCTTATTCTTTTTCACTAGTTGCATAAGTTATCACAGTGATTCAGCAGTAAGGTTTGAGTCTTATACTGTAAAATTCAAGTTCGATCCCTGATGTGGTACATCATACGAACATTTTCTGCAGCTTTAAACTAGAAATAGACAAACCAACTTTGAATTTCAAAGTAAAATGTATACAATAAAACTAATTATTTTAAAAGAAATACGTTACGTTACTTCACTGTTTTTTTCTTTTTACATCCCGCCTATTTAATTGTAAGCTTCGAGGTCACATCTTCAGCCAAGTATTCACTAAAACGAAGTAATAAAATCAATGTTCGCGTCACGTCCCTCTGAACTACTGCTATATAATGTACAACTCGTTTAACCCACTTCCATAAAGGAACAGCGCCAGAACACGTGCGCGCGCGCTTCTCGCAGCACCTCTAAATCTGCGACGTCCTAAAACCTGCCGGGCTTTAAGGTCATTCGAGATGGCGCTCAGTGTCACAAGAAGAACGTGATGAGTTTGCTAAGACACTTCAGGAACAATATGACAACGTAGGAGAGCTGATCCTGGAGCAAAACGGAAATTCCAAGAGTCCTGGTGCATTTAAATAGAGAGAGACTGGATCTCTGTAGGGGTTAGCTTCAACCTATCTGGTGTCTAGACCAGATAGAAAAAATGGTCCCCAAAAGAAGAGAAACTGTCTAAATCAAACGAGACACATAAATCAGCTATAGTTTTCAGTATCTCACCATCTCGGGCTGTTGCTTCAGAAAAATCGCACTCTGGTCTTCTCAGCCTTCGCTCTTCTTATTGGTTACCACGAGTAACCGTTTATCTTAGCTCAGTTCAATGGGAGCATTTTAAACACTTAGGTCGAAATATCAATCACTTAATGCCAGAACGAATTCTATATGATAAACAAAATATATAAAGTGCAAATATTACAGTGTTGTTAACACTATAGTTATATTATTGTGTCATTTAACATATAATAAAATTTGCCCATTAAAATACCATTATTTGAGTAAAGAACCTGTTGGAAATACAATATCATTAATTACTTTGGAGGAGGATACAGGGTTCTGGATTTGGTAAGGGAGCGGAATACAACCCTAGGACCAGACATACAAGTTCAGTAACATAAAGGCATAGTTATAATGATAAATTTAATTCTTTATTAATATGGTGATTCATAAAATACATGGTATTTAAAAAAAAACAATACTAATGATAATAAGGAGTAAACTTTTCAATTTTTATTAAAAGTATAGTCTTTATGCTTGTTTTCCATTTTTTTGTTCTGGAAAATGGTGACCTGACCCCTGGCCCACCTATATATCCGTTTTTATTTGTTTGCCTGCAAAATTGTTTTATAAATGTCAGTTGCTTTTTTATCTGATATTTGATTCCTGGATTTGTAATTTATAGCATTCTGCCTATTGTGCGATTGACTTCAGGTTGTTTGCAATGCTAAGACAGTAACAGACAGGACAAAACTCTGCAAAATTATTATTAAAAAAAACATTGACACGTGAAACTAAGTAAGAAAATTATTAGAGAAAGTAACTTAATCCTATTTCTCACGATAGCGAAAAAACGTCTTTCGTTAAAAATTCTCTAAATATCCTAATGATACATCTTAAATATAGCTCTTACAAATAATGCATGTCTTCTGCAAAAACCCCATTTCAGTACAGATAAGTGCAATAGACGCTTTCCATCAAATAGATGGCTTAACTGACATTGCAAGTGAGGTATTACACCGCTACTAATTTTAATATATATTTCGCATGTAGTACTTTCATATTTACTCAATTTATATCACGTGCTAAATAAAACTAAACTTTCGAGTCACAGCCGTCTTTTTATGCGTTAACTTTTAAGGTATGAGACAGATGATAATTTTCCCCTTCTAAACAGAACATTAAACGAGGAATATTCCTAAAACTTGTGCAGTATAGGAGAACGAAAGATACTGGTCCTCTGCTATTTATGCATGATGTAGCATGACCAATTTTTAAAATGTTTATTCACGTTTTATAGATTAGTTCTGAGACCAAAATAAGAACTTTTTTGCCGACAACTGACTTATATAAAGTTAAAAAAAAATTACTAAATAAGCTGGAGATACCGAAATCACCTTCAATGTACTAAATTTTGCTTAGGAAAATCGAAAATGGAAGAAAGAAATACAAATCTTGTTCAATGTTTTCTTTATTAATTTGGTGAAACGTGACTGATATAATTGTAAATCGATCTTAATTGCTATTTTTGTTTTTCGGATGACAATACATTAGGATTGCATCTCCTCTCCAGCAGGTTACGTTTATCTATAATGTTTCAAACCTTATAACTAAAATTAAATTTAAGCATTATCTTAGATCTCTCCTTTTTTAATGTTTAAACAGACACATTTATTCAGTTTCACTTCTGAAAAAGAATGGATTACCTACCGAGTATCTAAGTGTCGTGCATGAGTTTTATAGTCACAAACACTTCTCATATATTTTGTATATATATATATATATATATTATAAACATATATATATAGGCATACATACACACACCCTTATACATGCGATGAGACGAGTAAAAATATTGCATTTTAGTAGTAGAATTTTGCGATAAGTGCAAACATTAAAACTGTAGTCGAGTAAAGTAAATAATATGAACAAACTGAAACCTCTATTTCTCTTGTAAAATGCAATCTAACAGAAGATTTGAGGTAATGAGATAAAATAAAATTCCGCGTAAAATATCTGTAGTAAAAAGAGTTTAAACTGGATCACAAGGACAGATGTGCATCCGGTTGAGAAAAAATAAAAAAGTTTAAAAATGATGGTTCTGATAATATTTCACATAAGAAGAAAATGTATGTTTTTCAGCTTACCTATTCCACGTCCCATTAAACTGCAATTTTGTAGCAATTGTAAATCCAGGTAATACTGTGTATTTGTATGTTTATACATCATTCACGAGTGTTTAGCAAGCAAGAAAACAAAAAGCACTCGCATATAAATATGGGGAATTATAACTAGGATGTCACCTACATTGTGGAAAGGATAAAATGCACCTAAGTAAGAGAGACATATGCAGTAATAGGACTCTCTGTATGTTGAATTTAATATGTATTCGCAAGCAGATTCACACATGAAAAGAAAACATTAAGCACAAATATAGAGTATTAACAGCAGATACGGGTTTTGCCCACAGCTAACTACCAATAACCAATGATATTTAACTGCGTGGTTTCGTAAGTTGAACCTAGATCTTTCTATAATGTATTGTTTCTTTTCTTCTTCTTCTCTCTCTCTTCTACTTCAGGTTTTCGAAAACGAGGTTAAATCTGATAGACTTTAAATCCATTCTGCTGTGCGGATCCTAATTTTCCATTCGTTAAGCTTTATTTATACTAGTTTGTACCAGATATATCATTCATTAAGCTACATTTTACCTTTCTCACAATGCAGTTTGTACCATACTTTTATTTACCTGTCTTTCAGGTGCAATGCATTTTATTTTTGATATTGTTTGTCTGAATTATTATAAAAAATATCAAAAAAGATAAGAAGATGCTGTTCAGATGCTCTCTTACGTTTAGGCATGAGAATTAACATAAGTGTTACGTACTTTTTACAAATATTTCAGTCACTATACTATCACTTTTAAAAACTTTACATTTAGTAGGGATTTTGTGTGTAAGTATTAAAGATATATCTGCTATAGATAAATTAATTTGGGTATTAGTATCCATCTATATTTATACATGTACACGCGCGCACGTGTATGTACGTTCATATAATAAACCATTGAAAAATTAAATTACACGATTGAAAGCAATCAAATGATGTTATCAAGAAATTTGTTTAATTTAAGTTATGTAACACCAATACCGTTCTACCCACCCAAAAAGTTGAAATTTGTATTAAAAAAAGATTACTTTATTTCAAGTTTCATGTTTAAAGAATAACCGAAATTGATAAAATAAACTAAACATTTACGCGCGTATATTTGTAGTTTAGACTTAAAGTGGTTGTTTTTTCTCCCCCAACCCACCAACTTCACTGATACCTTTCATTTCTTTCGCCTAACTTTAGTTATTCGTGCGGCTCAGCACAAAGTATATCACAATCACAAAAAAAAAAAACATGCGTAAAAAATCGGGTTTAACAGCTACGCTGCGTGAGCAATATAAGAAATTCTGAAGAGTGTTCGTTGTCTGTGGACAGTGTTGTGTTACGTGGTCTAAAATGGCGAAGGTGAACACCTGTTCGTGGGAGCCGTGCTTACATTCCCGGATGTTGTTAACAAAATATTTGTGATGTGAGTTTTCTCACTGATCTATATTACTTGGTAGTGATGTATAATTACAAAATAGAGAGATAGTAAACACAAATAACAACAATTGTTCACGGACAAATGCTACAGCCTTTCTCCACACCGTTGCAACTTATTTGGTAGTTCAAGCTATTTATCGTGTACTACAAACAATAATACCAAAACTGCATTTCTCAAACCAGAAAACTGTTGATACATCTTCGAAGAATATAGGCCGAGGTAGTTTAATTAGATATGCTTAACGTTAACTACATGCGACACTTGAATCATACGTTGAGTATAAACATTTACACCAAACAGTTAATTAAAGAGGGAAACATAATACTGCACTTTGAGCTCTATAATTAGATAACATGTTACTGGAGACTCACCGTTGACTCTCAGGAAACCAATGATACTTTGAGTCTTTTACATTGATTTAATTTTTTAACTTATAGGTTTACTTTAAGAAAAATGGCCCGGCATGGCCAAGCACGTTAAGGAGTGCGACTTGTAATCTGAGGGTCGCGGGTTCGCATCCCCGTCGCGCCAAACATGCTCGCCCTTTCAGCCGTGGGGGCGCTATAATGTGACGGTCAATCCCACTATTCGTTGGAAAAAGAGTAGCCCAAGAGTTGGCGGTAGGTGGTGCTGATTAGCTGCCTTCCCTCTAGTCTTACACTGCTAAATTAGGGACGGCTAGCACAGATAGCCCTCGAGTAGCGTTGTGCGAAATTCAAAAACAAACAAACTTTAAGAAAAGAGGGGAAGACCTGGATTTATTACAGCAAATCTACAGTACAACAGCCCCATCTAGTGATATGAAGAAATTATACATTATCGTGATGTGATGGTTTTATTTAACTATTTTATTTTTCTCACAACCGAAGACTACTGCTTACTAAAAACATCTTCAGTTTTCTTTCTGCCATAATGTACAAAAAGTAATAACTAGAGGAATATACTAGAAGATAACGCTCAGTGAATGACCTGAATATTAAAATTGTTAATAAAATATCGCATTTTTTTACAATAACGACTAGAGAAGTAGATTCATCATATACATAAAATAAATATGATTGGGAAACAGTGGGCCTACATAGGTGGGCAGTTAGTTGACGATGTAAGACGAAGGGTTGTTTTTGAAAAAAAGCATTATATACCTGTTAACTACAATAATCACAGATTAGGTTAGTAGTATCACTTTCTAATGGAAATTAATAAAGTTAAAATATCCAAAGTTTGTTTGTTTATTTTGAATTTTGCGCATAGCTACACGAGAGTTATCTGCGTTAATATCCCAAGTACCTTCTGGTTTTCGAAAATATAAAGATATCTTGAATGATTTTCTGATTAACATATTTTTGTTGCTCTGGTGAAAGGTTATCGACTACAGCTATACAGATATTTTCGAGGTATTCTGCTTTTGTTCTAAAGTAAAAATACTTATCAGGGTATGCCCTTGAGTTTGTCGTTTTATAATTACACTTTGACTACAATTATTTAATATTTCCTATCTGTGCAGAAATGATTAAAAAAAGGAGTTTCACAATCAAGCAATTACAAGTTTGAATGTATTATTAACGATAAATATATAATGATTCTCCAGCGCATAAGACCACTACAAAGGATTATTCTACCAGTTGTAAAATATAACAACTACAAGTTCTCGCCTCTTCAGTTACTTTTCATTTTGAGGAAACCTAACATGAAACAAATCGATTATCACTCGTTCTAATCTTGATGTTAATAGAAGCGTAGAAGGGAAGTTTTACACAATACGATTGTAAATGTTTCTACAAAGAATCTTGCTATTCACTCCCACAAATACTGACCATTAAGCGGGCAGTGAAAATGAGAAAGGGAAAGAGCTGAAAGCAAGAAACCTAGGTAAAGAACAGCAAAAAAAAAGCAATAATAACAGTAAAATTTCATAACATTGGAACTTAAACTAACCTGTTCCGAATAAGAAACAAGTGGTAGAGAAAAGTGCACAATCAACGAAAGTAAATATATTTGTATATGCAACTTTAATGCCTTCTAGCAAAGCCCAAGTTCAAGGACCGTTGAAGTATAAATATTTTAAAACCTAATAAGATGTAATAAACCAATGTCTCTGGAACCGTAAGGTAAAGACTTTAAAACCAACTGAGCTAAAGTTGTGCTTCTTGAGAACAATTGCCTTAGTCGTTAGTTTGTTTTATTAGTTTCGTGTAGAGCTAAACAAGGGCTAGCTATCCATAATTCTGAACTAATACTAAGAGGAAAGTCAGCTACTGAATAACAACCACCAATAACTCTTGGACTACTATTATTTGAAAGAAAAGTAGGATTTATCTATCACTCCTATAGTGCAATCAAAGCCCTAAAATACAAATTGTGCTTTAGAGGCAAGAAATGCGAACCCTGCGTCCTCGAATTCGCAGTCCTGGCATGCTAACCACCTAGCAACCCTAGTATATAGAAAATTCACGTTTAATTACCATTTTTGTTTAGATAACTTCAGATATATTTTAAAATACCGTATATTAAAAGATTTTTGAATTAAATGTGTATAAGCTTGAAATGATATTACGAAAAAATATGAGGTTTTACACGGCTTATCTACTTCTGCTGGATTGATTTTGGGGAATGCATCTGTAAAATGTATTCCTAGACTTTTAGTTTTCGACTGCCTCGGTGTGTTTATAGTTTACATCAAAGCTGATAAACCGAAGTGATATCATATTAGTTAAACGTATTTTTAATGCATTTTACAGCCAAACTCAACATACAAGGTTTTGGGGAAGATTTCTTCAGAAAGGGAGTTTCAAGTAATGGATTGTAATATTAAACCTTCAAGCAAATACGTACAAATACAACTGAAAATTTAAAGAATAGCATTAGAAACTGTAGACTGCCAATAGAAACTGAAAGCTACATTATTTATATGCAAAATGTTCTTTATTCTGTTTTCGTGATTGATGAATATCGGTAATAACAGGAAAATATTTCAAATGAGTAAAAAGTTCAAAATTACTTAACAAAATACTTTAACTAATATTAATGTCACCAGTTTTTCACATATTAATTATAAAAGACGGGGAGAAAAAGAAATTCTCCTGGTATCTAACATGTTGCATTTGGAATCATCAGTAAATTTGATGTATTATAACGTTAAACTTTGCAGTTCAATCCTCGCACAAGCAGTCTATTATGTTTTGTTCGTAGTCAAAACAAACAATCAAGTTAAACTGTAGTATGGTGCCCTAAATAATCAGCAGTAAATGTATAGAGCTATGACGCTCAAATTCAGAGTTTGACTCCTGAGGTGGACAAAACGCAGATAGCTTATTGTGTAGTTTCGTTAAAAGAACAATACTATCTACGGCTTAAAAATGTGGTTTAAATATATATATATATATGTGTGTGTGTGTACATATAATACACATACTCACACCTCCGTACATATAACTTTCTTTATTTCTATAGATAATGAAAATCAAATGTAATCGAGAGAAACCACGAAAAGAACAAATTTCAAGATTGTCTAACAGAATACTTTAATAAAGAAACATGTAGTAACGGCACCAGTTTTTCATAAATCTACTGGACAAGGTAAAGAAGAAATATAGGAATTCCGGTAGGATTTACTTAGTTGCAATTCGAACCAAACAATTCCCCTTTAAAACCCCTCACAACCAATATTGTAGTCAGTGTAAGGTTTTAGGCTCATGCTATACGTGTTAACTATGTAAACTCTCAATGTTTCTGTACCGTTATATCAGTGAAGGTCCATATATATATTGGAATTTCGCGCAAAGATTCACGAGGGCTATCTGCGCTAACCGTCACTAATTTAGCAGTATAAGACTAGAGGGAAGACAATCAGTCATCACCAGCCACTACCAACTCTTGAGCTACTCATTTACCGACAAATAGTGAGATTGACGGTCACATTATAACGCCCCCACGATTGAAAGGGCGAGCATGTATAGTGTTACGGAGATTCGAACCTGCGACCCTCGGATTACAAATCGAGTGCCTTAACTACCTGGCCATGCCAGACCTTATTAGTTTTACATTTTTGCTTGTGGCAACATTCGTTGTAAAGAACTGACTGAAACACGTTAACTGTATGAAATCACTATATTCCTATATATAATACATAGTAAAGCCAAACAGCAAAGAGAGAAATTAACTGAAATATGGACAATGCTTTATTCACATTTTAAAATTCCCCATCGATAAGGCTAGTGTTGATAAGAATTCAGGCAAAAGAAACTTTCAATTTAACCCTATGTACGTTAAAGCTTGATTCAGCTTTATTTATCATAATCTAAAACTATCAAGTTTTATTTATTGTGTGTGAGGACTTTCAATATCAACTAAAGTATTTTATTACAGTAAGAATAAATATGTTTAATGAAAGCTATTATTTGGGTCACCTCATCCTGTTATTGTCATTTTCCTGCGACTAAATTTGTTTTCTCTCTCTTATTACACCTACTTATTGTGTAAAACTGTCACTTGCGCCTTTCCATACCCTTATTATATCTATGTTAAGTTTTACCTTGTTTATTGTATTTTCTCTTATTACATCTGTGTAGATGTAGCCCTTTTAATTATGTATGCAACTGTCATCTGCGCCTTTTCACTCATTTATTATGCCTATCTTAGGTTTCACCCTGTTAATTTTATCTTATCTTGTTACGTCTGTGTAGGTGTTACCCTGCTAATTTGTCGTCTCATTCCTTTACTACATTTATTGTAGTGTATAAAGCTGTCATTAGTGTACCTTAACTTTTTATTACGTCTTTACAAGATGTAACCCCATTAATTTGTCTGCCCATTCCTTTATTACGTCTTTTGTATTGTATAAACATATGTGTACTTTAATCTTCTTATTGTGTGTTTATTAAGTATAACCCTGCCAAGTTTCTCTCTCATTCGTTTATTGAGTCTGTTTTAATGTGTAAAGTTGTCTCTAGTGTTTCTTAACCATAATGTTATGTCAAAATTACGTGTAATTTTTCATGTCAATTGTGTCTTTTCTCTCTATTATGCCCGTATGTAACCCTGTTGTATGTGTCTTACTGTTTGTTTGTTTTTATGAGAGCTGTTTTTAATCAATACATTTTATACACCAAACAATAAGATATGACACAAACTGATATCCAAACAGCAACTCACAATGACTGGAGGGAAACAAATATTCCATTACTTAGTAAAATTAGATTTGATTAACACATAACATGGATATTCGAGATTCTATTATTGAACTCCAGTAAATAAATATTGAAGGAACTTAGTAAGTATCAATCACTGTACATATAATTTGAAGTATGAATGCTAGCCCCATTATGATAGCTTTCCAGATGATTATATAAGCACACACACATAGCAGAGTTAGTGCTAGCTTTGGAAGGATAAACTTGTCGGCAATAACAAACTACAAATCGCTGGCTATACAAATAAAACACAACTTAATCCATAGATATAATAATGTTGTTTATGGAAATTCAATATCTTATGTTTATTGTCTAACAAATATGTAGGAAATATTGTG
Organism: Tachypleus tridentatus; assembly: GCF_004210375.1. NCBI lineage: Eukaryota > Metazoa > Arthropoda > Merostomata > Xiphosura > Limulidae > Tachypleus > Tachypleus tridentatus. The sequence goes on along the minus strand of NC_134832.1, from coordinate 24,195,445 downwards.
CGTGATATTTGTTTGTAAACAGTTAACCATAAAAAAAAAACATTATATGAAGAAATATTAAGAAAGAAGGTTGCATATTTATTATATTATTGGTAAAATAATCAAACTGGTAAACTTACCTTGCAACCTTCGCAGGTAAAAGCCCCAAAATGGTAGCCTGCAGCTGGCTCATTACATACTTTACACAACTGATTCATCTGTTACAAGAAATAAATAAAAAGAAATCAATTAATATAGTTAGAGAACATGTATAAATACGTTAACAAATAAAAGAATAAAAACACGCATTTCCCCTTGGGAGCTTCAGTCAATGCAGAACTGGAAAAACCATTCGTTCTCTACATACTAAAGACCTAAATAAAAGAAACCTTCAAAGTCAAGTAGATGAGCTTTGTGATTTTTATTCAAATACTCGCATATAAATATGAATATTTTTCCTTGTATTATTCAGAGATCCGGGGCATATTTGGAAATAGAGGCCAATGCAAACTTAGCTATAATTACACTTGAAATTTTTATATTTTATAAACGTGTTTGAAATTACAAGTAAAGTTTAATGAACACTTTGTTTTATTGTCCTTTTTTCCTTTTTTTTGCACTTGCAACATATGCAATAAAAACTACAGTTCATATATATATATGTTTGTTTCTACAGTTAGAAAAGCATAGAAAACAATTCTTACACGCTAGTTTGAAGTAAATAAAATTAAATGGATGATTTACAGAAAGATGAAGCTATGTATCTTACTTTCAATGTATAACATTTGTCACCAAATAAGCTCTTGTTTCAGGTAAGACTTCTTACTTTCAATGTATAACATTAGTTATCAAATACGCTGTTCTTTTAAGTAAGACTTCTTATTTTGGAGTTTATGTTTCTAAAAAAAATCTTAACACTGATGTATTCGGTTTACATATCTGCTAAATATGACTTTTTGTTCGTCAGTTTGAGATATTTTTTAGAAAACAAAATCAGAACACAAAAAGCACATATACATGGGATTTCGTTTGGAGAGAATGTAAGTCAACATTTGTAACTCACCAATTCTTCTCATTCGTTCTGACCAAACAAAAAATTAACGTCATTAAGGAGATATTTGTGTAACAATAGAAAGCTGTTTAACATAAAAACAGTTATATCATAGTCTCTTCAGAAAGACGTACTTTCAGTTTCACTACGGACAGTACCGTTTCTTTCTTTTTTTTTACTTAAAAACAAACGAGAACTAATACGCTTATGATTAACTAGAAGCATGAAATACAGAACATAGTAACAGACTCATACAAGCAATGAGGTTTCTGAAAAGAAAATTAAAGAAAAGAAAACTTGGAAGATATTCGTAAGTTATGTGATAAACGAATAAAAATAACTCTTTCATGTAAACAATTAACCGTCAGTGACACTATTACTAATTTCAATAAAGTTAATTTACACCTACAAATAAAACTACTTTCAAAACCTAATTTACAATGTAATATACAAATTAGTACCATTGTAGACCACCGGATTTGCTCTTGTAACGGTTCAGCTTGATCCTGTGTTCAAAGAAGGCTGCTGTTAGCGTGGGTGCCAGGTGAAAACCTTCAAACGTAAGTATAAATACGTATAGTTCGAAGAAATGAAAAAACACATATCGCCAAGGCATATGTCATGTCTACTAATAGAATTCGCCCTGTTTTTCTCCAATTATGCTCGAAGTCTTCAAAGAAACTTCCTATTTGATAAAATATAAGTTGATGTTTCAATAAGTGAACAGGAGACCGTTAGATGTTGACTCTGACAGGTGCATTAGATTATTTAGTTTTGGATCGATGGTGCAAGTGATTTTCTCCGTTCCACCGGAAGTGGAACAAACGGAAAGCACGACTTTTTCCAACAGTCTGCGCCCCGTGGTGGCAAAAAGCAGACAACAATACAATCGTCAGGTATGAGACGCTTGGAGGCGCCCAGAACGGTAAAAAGCTGGGGGTCTCAAGGTCTAGTGACGCAAAACTGTAAATGCCCATAGACCCGCTGATCACTTTCGCCGCTGATGTTGCAAGGTCTCCTTCCAAGACTGGCGAAATGTGCCGTCTCTCAGCCGCGCGCTGCCAAACAAACACCACCTGTGACGCTCGCCACTGAAATCTCAGTTAAGAAAAACTACAAGAATGAATGAAACTGAAGCGAAGGGCGTTTCCCAGTGAGACGGAGCAAACTTCTGAATGGCCCATGAAACTGTTGTATATAGCCGAAACATGGCCGTTGTTCTAGATTTGCTTGTTTTAGTTGGATACAGTCTCTAAACCAGTGCCACTACGAAGGAAAGGAAAAAGAAAAACTTGGTATAACTTGAGTGCAGGGTGTTACCTAGACATGTTAGCACGGAATTGTTAATTATCTTGTGATTTTGTCAACAGAGAGTTAGAAGACTATTAACCACCTGCTCTTAGTACGGCGAGTTTTGGATTACATCATGCAAAGTGTTTCGCACTCGGTAATTTGTATTAGACTTACCGTTGAGTTAGATTTAATAGTTATTGCAATACCAAACAAAAGTAATCTAATTTTCAACAGTAAGTAATATTATGTTTTTCGGCTTGAATGTGTCTTACTCGATTCAGAATTCTATGGTCTTGCGTTCGGGACGTGGTGCACTTTCACTCTGGTCAGTTTGGACAGCTACATTTGGACAATAGGAGTTTTTGATCTGACTGTTTAATCCATTATACATATAAGGTATCGTTTAAGTTAACAAACAGACGCACATTCTCACAAAAATGAATATGTATACTTTGTCATTCTTCTTCACGAATATAAAGAAACGCTTAGTGTTTGTTCGTTTATCTATAAAATACATTCAAAGTAGTTATCCAGACATTATCATTCTTACTAACAAAGAAACATAACGTAGGATCCCTCGCTTGTACAGAAGTAAGTTTACGGATTTACAACACTAAAAGCAGGGATTCGATTCCCCTCGGTGGACTCTGCAGATAACTCGATGTGGCTTTGCAATAAAAAACAAACACACATACCTAACGTAAGCTAATTTTTTTCCACAATGTCACATCTCGTGAAAGTTTAGTTTGGTCCTTTTAAGACAAAAACGACAGTTTTTCGTGGGGGTATAATACTTAGTATTTAAAACTATCGTGATATAATCAAGAACAAAATATGATGAAGTATATTTTTAGTAACAGTTTGATTTGCATCCTGAATTTCTGATATTGTGACACAAAGACGTACACTAGCATCTCTTTTTATCAAAACAAAATAAACAAAATATTAGATTTACTTAGTTTTTAGCTCTGGATTGACAACTATTAACAAAACGGTTACACCCAATTGGTACAACAATTTCAAATATATCAGGGGTGGATGAAGCAATTTGTGATTGGTCAAGGAACTCATAATAGTGTACAAAGCATACAAAGGGGGTCTAGGGGTAATATTTTTAAAATAGGTAATCTGTGATTGAATTTTATGCTAATGTTACTAAACACTACCTTATAACTTCCAATTTAGAGGATCACTGGCACTTGTGCTCGCGATAGATATAAACAAGCACAAGCATGTACACTTCCGGATTACACGTGTAATATTTCATGTATTGTTATGCTAATTCACACACATTACTGTAAGTCTTATCTATATGTACTATATGTGTGTGTGCGTGTTTCTTTATAACATCAGGCTATCTGCTGTGTACACCGACCGCAATCGAATTCTTGAGCTCAGCGTTGTAAATCCAAAGACCTCCCGTTGTGCCCCCCCCCCCTAGAACAGCCTAAGAAGGATATTGTGAAGTTAATTAATGAAAACTCTCTAGTTATTTTATCTCGACATTATCAAGATCATCGTCACCCGATTAACAATAATTAATATATAGTCAACTGTAATAAAAACCGTGACTAAAATTTAGGTAATAATTATTAAGTAACTAAAACTAAAGGTACAAATTCTTAACAATGAGTGTAATTATAACTAAAATTCAACTAATAATTGCAAGCACCTACATCTGGTCTCCTGCTTGGAAGGTGGTAAGTTTTCAGATTTACAGTGCTAAAATCAGGAGATCGACTCTACTTGGTAGACACGGGTCGGTGTGCCTTTGTTATAAAATTCCGGGCAAAGCTACACAAGGACTATCTGCGTTAGCCGTCTCTACTTTAGTAGTGTAAGACTAGAGGGAAGACAACTGGTCATCACCGCCCACCGCCAACTCTTGGGCTATTCTTTTACCAACGAATAGTGGGATTGACCGTACCATCATAACGCCTCCACGGTATGTTTGACGGGGATTTGAATCCGCGACTCTCGGATTAAGAGTTGAGTGCCTTAACCACCTGGCTAAGCCGAGCCCATGGTTTTATTATAAGAAAACGTTATAAGTATAACTGAAAAACACTGATTGAAGACTTAAATGGGAAGAACAGTTATGACAAAACTGATGAAATAGTCATAAGTAAATGACAAAAAAATACAAAAATAGAAAGTTATAGAAGAAATGAAAGAAAATAAAAGATAAAAGTAATATTAAAAGGTCGAAGATAAGAGAATGAAGAAAGGTTTATTTCGGATATTCAAGCAAGGACTATCCGCTACCAATAAAAGGAAGGCACCCTGTGGATTGTACCCATTGCCAAGTTTTGGTCTTCCCTTGTTTATTTTTATATGTAATTAAGCACAACGCTACACAATGGGTAACCGGTGCTACCCATTACGAGTATCGAAACCTGGTTTCTAGCGTCGTTAATTCCAGAAACATATCACTGTGTCACTGGGGGGGCTCTTCTCGTGTTTGATCGAATAGTGGTATTTGAGTATCACTCAATATAATGTACCCATTATCCTAAAAAGTAAGGATCGCTATTTAGCAGAAAGCAAATTATGAAACTTTATATCCTCAGTCTGACAAGTTAATTGTCAACCACGCCAGGGCTGAAATAAAAGGAGAAGTAGACTGAGAAAAAATTATAAATAAAGAACAGAAGAACATTTGTAGAACACGATGAAAGAAGAGAATATTTAAATATGTAATAGAGAAAAGAAAATTAAATTAAAACAAAAGTGGTAAAAAGAAGAGCTATAAGATAAGAGAGAAGAAAGGATTATATCAAATCTAAGAGATGAAAAGGAAACAGCACAAAAATATAATGATATATTAGAAAATGGTGTTTGAAATAAGAGAAAAAACAAATATTAGAAACAGAAAAAGAGAACAAATGATGATAATGCCGTAGATCTAAGAAATAAAAAGAAAACAAGATAGAATAATTACTATATATTAAGAATTATTGTGGAAGATAAGTAGAAAACCAAACCAGAAGAATTATGGAAAAATAAAATTACAAATGAAATATTTCAAAACTAAGATACGAAAAGACAAAGATAAAAATAATAGGACATAAATTGAAAAGCATGATGAATGGAGTTCCTTCGAAATGAAAAATGAACAAAGAAAAGCAAGACCGAAAGAAGAATATATTGAGGTTACAAAATGACGTATGTAAGAAAAGAAAGAAACACGAATGAATGAGATATGATGTTAATTACCTTCAAACAAGATGAACCGGAAAGGAAAAATAACCAATGAATCACAAGAGATTAAAATGACGTAAGCTGCTTATTAGCAGACTTCTTTTTCGAACGTCTGGAAGTTTCCACGACACTTCATTTTTTTTTCCCCCCTTACAAAAGCTCATATAATCCCATTCTTTACGTGGGTCACGATCTAACATAAGTAAGGATTACAGTCAACTCTGTGCACGAGAGTTTCTGTGACGGTGATTTGCTCGAAACATTAATGATCGTTTTTTAAACTTTTTTGTTATTCTTGTTTCTCCTATTTATTATTCTCAGTTTAACGACTACAAAGAATACGACAGGTTTTATTTAGCTTGTACTTTGCAGTTACTGCAGTAATCATCGTTTTTGTCATATAAATTACATTACGTTTCTCTATTAAATAAAGTTTGTTTGTTTCAAAATTTCGCGCAAAGCTACGATTATCCAATTATCCATACTTTATCTGAAGATTTCAACTGTGTGAGTAAACTGGGTATCTAGCCTAAAATGTTGAATTAAAAATGTATTAACATTCACAATCACTCAAGCATTCAGTCGTCTCCCTTCTTTTTATTGCATCCAAAAGAGTTGTTTCAGAAATCTTCCTCCGATAGTAAGTTTCATTTTGTTTTTTGTTTTCTCGTGATTGACGTTTTATAATTCATAAACTATCTCTCAGAGTATTCAAAAGATAACATCAGTTTTAGTTTAATCTTCCGACAGAAAAAGTAGAGACGGTTGAAAAAGTCAAGCAATAATCGAAATTGCTGATTGGAAGAGAAATGGAGTATTTTAACAGATGATAGAGGAACATAAAAAATGAGGGCTTGCGATATATAGTAACAAATATACACTTATAACAGAAGCCTGACAATATTGTGTGAAAACAAGGAGCTGGTTCGACTGAATGGTAAAGTAACTCATCAAGCCAGTGCAATTAATAAAGATTCGTAAATAAAGCGTTTTAGTTGTTCAATTAAAACTTTTCAAAAATAAATCATTATATTCCACTTCATGTTATTTAATATGTTTTCTCAATATGCTTGCAGTATCTCTAATTCTAAACAACCTGTTGAAAAATATGAATCGACCTGCTTATATTGTATAACAAATCCTATACAATGAACATCTGAGTACAACAATTTCCAACTATGACAGTTCTCATCAGTCTAGTTAAATTGATAAAATTCGCTGTTGTAGCCTCAAACTGCAGGACTGATATGATTATTATATCGAATTTATTATTCTATGTTAATAAAGAAGTTTTATATTTTATATATAATCTTGCGAACCGTAAAGTCTGTCCGAGCGTTTGTCTCTTTCCCGTTTACAGCAGGCAAATCCCGCTTTGTGCTTGAAAAGCTGCTTACGCAAGCAAACTCAACATTCACTTCTGAAATGACAGGAGAACAGGTATGAATAATGTTGATGCTTAATTATTTCACAAACATGATATTCCACACTGAACTGTTAGGAAGTAATCATGTTGTCATTTACACTTTAAGATGTGACGTAACTTAAAGAATAAAAATGTAGATTTACTGTACGTTATTATTGATGAAAAATGCTCAAGAATTTCATGGTGAGCGGTATAAGTAGCGCAGATCTTTCGTCCTGAATGAAATCAAGAATGCAACATAATTAACTTTTTTTAAATTTCATTAAATATATGAAATTGAAAGATTAATTAAACTTTTTCCGTCACTGTGGATGAGTACGTTTGTTTGTTTCAATATATCTTAGAGAAAGGGAACAAAACACGTGTGCTATATCTGGCTACAAAATTAAATATGTTGAAAACCTCTCTGATATAAAATAGTTAAAAGACATTTGTGTAAAACAAAATTTACACCAGAGTAACAAAGGTATTTTCTAAAAGTGGAGACAGTGACTTTCACCGAAAATAAAGAATTGTGGTGAGATATTAAACAATGTATTTTCCACTTGTAAAGGCAATGTGTTTATCCTACATAAGATATTTTTATATCACTCAGCATCAATGTAGTGTTTCTTATCATCGGATTTTATCATCATTCTAATGCGATTTACCAACATTTCCGACTCCACGCCTTTTACTCTCATGAACGTAAGAGTAACTTCGAAAATAAAGAACACATTAGAGAGGGAGAGATTTAATTTAATATAGAACAAGCTGCTGTAGCATATTTACAGTAACTCTACAAGGCCTGCTTTAATGAACCAAGTACGGCTGGTGGATAACATACGCAACTTCAACAAAATATGTCTCGGCTATGAATTTAAAAATTTGTGGTTCACATCTAGTTGCCACAAAAATTACACGACTCGCAATTTTGAGCCGTGAGTGTACTTTATGATAAACGGTAAAATCCCATTATTCGATTAGATAAAAATAGCCCAAAAGTTTGGCGGTGGGTACTTTTGATTAGCTACCTTCTCTCTGTCTTGTCATTTTAAAAGTATAGAAGGCTAAGCGCAAATAACCCATTACGTAGCGTTGCGCGAAATGTCACAACTAACACGCAAACAATCCTGTATTCTTTTGCGATATTTCCAAAATTAAGAAATTCAAAAATGCGATTGACTTTAATTTTGACCTGTAGTGATTAGTTTTATATAATGTTCTAAGTATATGAGAAATGAGATCTTAGAGCGAACGTATTGTTTCTGGAAAACATATTTTAAGTTAGTTTTTCATGACCCATTTAAATTAGAAAGTAATTGCAAGATAACCTTTATAAAGTATTGCTCTTTTGAGAACACAAAAACTCTAAACGTGTGATTTTTTGCTTTGGTTTTTATATTTACTTTCATACAATATATGTTTGTATCACACATTATTTGTAACAGGCATAATATTTAGTATTGTTCAAAAGCGTATAGTATAACATTGTTTTTAAACACCAAAATTTTGACATGCGTTTAACATTTTTCCTGTTCTACTACAGAGTCATATGATCAGAATAAACATAATTAATTTAACATTGGGAATTCCAGTTTCCCCTGATGAAGAAAGGTCCACCTTCTAAAGCGTTCTTATTATAGAGTTTCGTATTTTTGTATTAAAAGAAACAAAATGTTCAACTTGTTTTACATACACGTATCATTTCATTTGGAAGTTTGATATTGTTGCTTTCGGTATGAAATTCATACAGTAATTTTGTTAATTAACCAAATGTGGGTTTATCAATAAAACAAAATAGTGTATCTTAGAAATATTTAGGTGGACAGGATAGTTTTTAAAGAATTTTGCCAAACTTGCTATCAACAAAATGAAAAACGATCAAGAATTTCACATACAGTGGTCACGTGGACTTGACAGACACACTGAGTTCAAGTAAACATTTTTACACGTTGCCATCAGGCTATCCTTTCAAGGCTTATAATGACAGATCTTTACTTTAAATGCTAAATATTTATCTTAGAAAACGAAGGTGTAATATAAGCTATAAACAGGAAATGATTCGTGTAAATTCAATATTTGAAGGTTGATTAAATCAACGATGTTGATGAGCCAAAACATTTTCTGTAAGTTGTTTATAAGTCATGTTTACAGAATGCAAAAAAATGAAAACACAAACTACACGATACACTTTCATAACATACTGACAATATAAATTAAATTACGGTATAATTTCAAAGCAACAAGACAAATTTGATGCTTTCATTTTATTACGTTCCTTAAATTCTACTTTGTATATATTAACATTCTCCTCAGTCATCTAACTGTATAGTGACTAATACACGTGACACAAGTGTTAAAGAAGCTGTTTGTATTACACCTGCCAAGATAACATCAGTAAATAAAAAACATTCAAATTAATTGTTAATCAAGATGAAAGCCATTGAACAAAGCACTTGCAAAAGCACAAAACACCAAGATATAAGTTTTTACTTTAGTTATGTGACACTAATAGTTCTAATAACCCGTTCAAAGTTTTACTTGTTCAGCACAAAACAAAACTTCTTGAAAAATCAATTGTTTTTAATTAAATGCTGTGCCTGATGATTGTGTTTGAAACTGCACTGCTTCATGTAGTTTAATATTACTTTCAATACCTTGTCTCTTAACCACCTTTCGACGGAAGTTTTTTTTGTCCGTTTATAACCGTTTGTCCGTTTATAACCGTTTGTCCGTATATATTGAACTAAACTTTTCATGCACCCTTATCGGTCCCAGGAAAGGTACACAGAGTGGTCATCATACTGGTCTGACACTTTATGTCACCCCGACGATCCTCATATCTTCTCCGTGCGTTGAATGTGAAAGTCAGCTAGTATAATTACAATAAAACCTCTTACAAAATATTATAATATCTCAGCACAAAATTCTGCCCAATGTTACTTGTGATGAAAATTATTAAAACGATGGAGTAAGAGAAACCTTTCAAAAATGAATAGACGAAATCTGACGCTTCATCTATTGATATTAAATTATTATAACAGTAAGTTCTATAAAAGAATGTTTGAACAACAGTTGGTCAATGTTTAGTAGTATTAATGGTACACTGTTATCTGGGGGAAACTCTTGTAGGTGCAATGCAATAATGAAAAGAAGCCGAACTAACTATCTAAGTGATTGAAAGTTCACATCTCACTATTTCACAAGTGAGTGAATTCTTTTATAAGAATGAACTAATGTTTAGTTTACAAGGTTAGCTGATAAAATAAACATACTTGCCCTTTCCGATGTACACCAGAGAATATATAACCTTTAGAGCAGCACACGTGGTCTGCTCACAACAAAAACACGTGCGAAATCAGAAACCACTCTTGAGCTTGTGGGTTTAAAAATCGACGCAGGGAAAGAGAATACACAGATGACCCGTGCGCTTTCAATCGACAGACTTCGCTAACTGAGGCGAAGCCGGCGGAAGATACACAACTTTAGCAGCCTGAATGTACCGAGGAGAATCGAGGTCATCTCGAGAGCAGAGTGAAGACCAGTCGCGGAACGGTTTGACCTACCTATCGACAGAAAGCAGCACGAGATCTACTTGCTTGGGGTTAACACTACCCGTAAAGCAAACAACCAATCATAGCAATCTCTTTTAGACGTCAAAGGTTTGTTTGTAATTTCGATGCTTATTCGTTTTTGAATTTCGCGCAAAGCTACACGAGGGCTATCTGCGCTAGCCGTCCCTAATTTAGCAGTGTAAGACTAGAGGGAAGGCAGTTAGTCATCACCACCTACCGCCAACTCTTGGGCTACTCTTTTACCAACGAATAGTTGTAATTTTGAACACCCCCCTGCAACCTATGAAAAATTCTTTTATATCTTCGTCCCTCACATGACAGGCAGGTTAACCTGATACTACTGGCAAGCAGAATCTTAAAAATCATTCATTCAAGCATGTTCCATGGTTCAAATCTAATAAAGTCTTACTTTCACAGATAAACTTGAAATACGTAAGTCAATTATATTAATAAAAAAAGGACTTAGTTTTAAATTAATTATAAGGTTAACTTGAAAAATAATTTGATAATTGATAAATTACAGTAATTACAAAGAACTAATAGTTTGGTGTATTACATCATAACAATTTCATTTTCTAAAGTTAATAATTGATGTACTTGAGACTATCTACGTGATAACTATTCAAAATTCCATAGTGTATCTTAATTTATTATTACCTTTCTTAACATTCCTTAAAACAACTATACGCTAATAAATGATATAAACAGTGAGTATGTCCAGTTTTAATTAGAAATCGAGTGATCTAAAGAATTTACATTCATAACAAATAATATAGTGAATAAAATGGTTCTTTGAAAGAAACGTAGCCTAATATCTTGTACAGACATTGTTATAAAAGTATAGTAATGTATGTGTGGAAGCGCAAGCGGGTGGGATAGATTAGTCTAGTCTAAATCCTGAACCAAATTTTAACAAATAAGCACGAATTTGTAATTTGTCTGTAAAATATGACACTGGTTGGAAGAACATTGTCATGATTTACGGTCTCCACAAAATTTAGAGAAACGTTATGAAATGAAAAATATTTAAAATTACAGAATAAAAAACAGTTGTTTTAAAATTTGTTGCTCGTTTAATAATGCTTGGGTTATTTTTAATTAATGATTTCTGTTGAAACTCGGCACTGATTTTAAGACTGTATAATTCAAGTACTCCATGAAGGAAGTAAATAAGCGCGAAGGAAAACTCTTCTAACATCGTTGTGAGATATCGTTTTCCTCAAGATAAACTTGTGCAACTTTCAGTTATCCCCGTGTCTTTTGTCCGTTGCACTTGTTTATTATCATTTCCGCTTTAAGATTAACTTCACTGCTTAGATTTCAAAGAGAAATCATAATGGAATTAATTTGCTTCAAGAGCCAAAGCCTTCCTGTTCTTCTTCCATTGTAGCATGCGTTTCGCTACTTAAGTATGTTTGTTGTGTGTCAGATTATGGTAAACATTTCTCCTGAAGTTGACAAACATAGGTAATGCAAAACAATTGTAAGTAATTCTAGTTCTTGTGTTCTGGAACAAAAAATCTGGACTATAATTAACATATAGGAAAGCTATACAGTAAAGACGCATATCTCACTGCACTGATTTCTCATATATGTGTTTGTATGTCTGCATAAATATACAGATAAATATCTATGTACACTGCTGGACAAAATCTTAAGGCCAATGAACGTAAAGAAAAAATATATGCATTTTGCATTGTTAGACTCAATCACTTATCTGACTTGAGCTTCGAAAGATGAAAATAAGAAAAGAGAAAATTAAAAAAAAAATTTTTTTAGCATTTACTAGGAAAAATGTGAAAACTGTGAAATTAGCTTAAATACTAGCTGGTCAAAAGTTTAAGACCATACCAAAAAGAAGTTCTAAAGAGGGTAGGAAATGCCCAACAAGAGATCTCAGTAGTGAGTTGCACGGTCATCATTGCGAATAACTTCAAACATTCGCTGTGGCATAGTCGATATAAGCGTTTGCAGAAGGTTGGCTGGAATGTTATTCCAAGTGGTGAAGATGACTTCACGAAGATCATGCACTGTTTGAAATTGACGTCCATTTCTATAGACTTCCCTTGCCATCCACCCCCAAACATTTTCAAAGGGCTTCAGTTCGGGCAAACACACTGGATGGTCTAAAAGAATAACGTTATTCGCCATGAAAAAGTCCTTTGTCCTGCGGGAATTATGAATTGCAGTATTGTCTTGCTGAAAGATCCAGTCATTTCCACACAAGCGAGGGCCTTCAGTCAATAAAAATGATCTCTCCAACATGCCAATAAAGCCAGCTGCTGTATTACGCCCCTGTATAACTTGAAGCTCCATTGTTCCATGGAAGGAGAAAGCACCCCAGATCATGATGGAACCTCCTCCACTGTGTCGTGTAGAAAATGCCTCCGGTAGGATATCCTTATCGTGCCAGTAACGTTGGAAGCCATCTGGACCATCCAGGTTAAATTTTTCCTCATCATAGAACAAATCCTTCGTCCATTTTTCTACGTCCCATGTTTGGTGCTTCTTAGCAAAGTTTAACCGAGCTGTTTCGTGGTGTGGAAGGAGGCGTGGCCTTTGAAGATGTTTAAGGTTTTTAAAGCATTTCTCTCGTAGATGCCGTCTTATTGTTCTTGAGCTGCATTCTGCGTCCGTAAGGTTCGACGACCGGACAACCTGTCAAATCCTCCTGCTCAACGCCGGCGAAATTTTATTGGGCCGACCATTTGAAATTCTCGCTCCGTATCCCTCAGGGTCTTTGCAACAGCAGTTTTACTACGCCCAATCTCACCAGCGATGAAACGTTGAGAAAGACCTTACTTTTGCAGCTCGACAATTCTGTCACGTTCAAACTCTATCAACTTTTTAGCCTTTGCCATGTTTTTACCCAATGTAACACAGAAAATGTCAGTGGGAGATGTTGACAATGCTAATGCTTGAACACAAATGACTACAATTCGTTACGTGTTTACCGATTAACGCTTCGTTTCAGTATGACCAACTAGTATTTAGGCTAATTTCATAGTGTTCACATTTTGCCTATTAAAACAATTTTGCCCAATGAATGGTAAAAGATAGAGGTGGGATAAAAAGGAATCAATTTAACACCTACCCGAAAGCATTAGACGTTGAAAGAAGTTTCAACTTCAATTGAAACCTAAAATAAAATAAGAAAAAATCATTTTCTGATGTTGGTTTCGGTGATGGTCGCATACAAATAAGACCAGGATAATAGAACCTAAGATGTCTAGGTTCATTTTGCAACGAAAGTAAGAATATTAAACGTTATTCTTCTAACTCCTCTAGTATCATGTCTTCACTATTCAGTATAATATACTGCTACATGAAGCTATTTATTAGCATTTCTTAAACCAGGTACATATCTTAACAAGAAACAGGTTAGGATAAGAATGAGTGCTTTATTAAAGATAGTTTGATTCAGAGGATAAATGCTAAGTGTGTTTATACAGAAGTATAAAAAGTAAGTTAAACGAACCAACCACACAAATTCCAAATAATTACAAGCTTTCCAATAAGTATAAAAATAACAATCACTGCACATTTAAATACTTACGAAACTAGTTTTTACATTTGGCCACACAAATATTCCCACATAGAAATATAATAGAATTATTATTCCCACCACCTGCAATAGCGGTTCACTATGCTCCATCTGTTCTACTAGTCTAATTATTTTTTTTTAACACTGTTCATACAGGTTTAAAGCACAACTAATCTGTGAAAAGGAGTTTGATCAAAATAACTGCAATTGTTCCACTGGACATGTTCTTTATATCACGAACCGTTTTGTGCTTGACTGTGAGTATTGAATAATTCTGCTGACTAACCTGGTACTGTCTGTTTGTAATCTTTATACAGTGACATGACTCTCATTCATTTGCAAAATCTGATTGATTTGTGAACATCTGATCCGTATGATCCATTTTTGAAGCAGTAACCAACATGCAGTGAGCGAAAATTGATATATATTAGTAGTATGGTAGTGTTTGCAATTTTTGGTCATGTCAATGTATATGACTAATTGTACATTGGTTTGTAAGCGGTTCTATATTCAGATAACACACCTCAATACATTTATATATCTATTTTCCAAATAAGCGAGACATTAAATGTCTTCTTTGATGTCCAGCTATGGTTCATGAGCAACTTCGAAACAACAATATATAAGACCACTATGTCGAGTGATTCAGGAGTCTATTGACAGACAAACAATTAAGGAATGAGAGGTACAGGAAAATAATTGTTAGTGGAACAAAATAAGATTTTGTAGGCCATCCTTGTAACAATAGTTGTGATGTCGTTGATGGTATTCCACAAAGGTCAATTTCAAAGGCTTGCTTGTTTTGAATTTAGTGCAAAGCTACACGAGGGCTATCGGCGCTAGCCGTTCCTCACTTAGCAGTGTAAGACTAGGAGGAAGGCATTTAGTCACCAGCGCCCACCACCAACTCTTGGGCTACTTTTTTACCAACGAATAATGGAATTGACCGTCACACTATAACGCCCCCACGGCCGAAAAGGGAGAGCATGTTTGGTGCGACTGGGATTCAAACCCATGACCCTCAGATTACGAATTGTAGTGCCTTAACCACATGGCCATGCAGGGCCAATTTCAAAGGTATAGAGAATGACAAAAACAATTTAAATTAAAAACTCAATAAAATTTCTCCACAACGTCAACAGTTACAGGCACGAATGTAGGTGAGACGAACACCCTAAAAGTAATACAAAATTCTGACAATCAGTCAATTGTTGTTTTCAAAGTTCTATTGAAAAGTGACAAATGTCAGTATAGTGGCTACATTTTCAATGTCACTTTTGTTGGACTGTCTACACAACGACTATGTGTAGATAAGCCTGTAATACGCATGTACTTAAACACATTTTCTATCATTTGATGTGCGAGATGACATTAATTTGGGAAGCGTTCGGTATACAGTCTAGCAGTAATCTGGTCATTCTCCATACAGTAATACTATATTAATCTGTTCTTCAACTAAATACTGTGCCATTATTTATAAGTAGCTATAGAACAATGCTTGTGTTATAACTTATGTACAGGTTATTATTTAACACTTTTCTATCCTTTTGAAACCTTTCAATGAGTTACTTATGCAAAATTCTAACCTCACTACTTGACACAGGATTGTGTAACAGTCTTTGTTTTGGTCGGAATTTGATCTTTTGTGGCACAATTTTTTAAACATCGAAGAGGTGCATCTGGTCATTGTGAGACAGGTAGAAGGCCTTGCTTGAGAACTGTAATGCATGGAGAGTAGTGACCATCCGTTTGCATGTCATCAGGTTTAATTTTCAAATGCCCAAATAACAAAGTATTCAATATCTCGAAAAGTAGAAGAGGGTACTGGAACTTTTATGTTCTCTATTATCGATTTACAAAACCGCCTAAAGTAAGGAATGGTTTCCGTGTAGCTGGTGCTCTGCCTTCAGAACCAAGACTGTGAAGGTAACTTCTGAAACTGTTGGGGGGAGAGCACCTGTTCTACAACATTAATGACTGTTTGACGAGGGGCATTCTCCACACTCCTCCTCACATTCTATTGGTTTTAGGCACTCGAACAATGCAGAAACTGATGTATTGTTACATGACTGGGATGGCACTGTCAGCACCACGTTCTCTTAGAACAGCTGTATTATAAATGATCTGGCCATTTCTTGCTGAATTTCTCCGCCCCCAACATTAAACTATTACAGTTCATGAAAACACGTGTTTAATCTTCCACCTGTCAGCTATATCACTTACGTTGTAAAGCTTATCCCTAAAGTAACATTGCAATGCTTAATGATATAGAAGCATAAGATATCCATTCTGGTTAACAAATGGAAAATAACTGAGATAGAACAAAACTTGTTTACTAATTACTTCGTGGTTACATCACTTCCCCTTAAAACTCACTCCATAATTTCGGAATATTTGTAAACTATGAGCATAACGGTGAAAAGTCACTTTTCGATCGGTTAAAAGTAGACTAACAGTCGACGGAGAGTGTTCTTGACAGTACGTGTCTTCTTTATAGTCTTATCACTCGAACTTAGAAACAGTTATGTGCACATAGACTGTGTAGCTTTGCGCAAAATTCGAAAACAAAGCAAACAAACTTTTCTGAATTACGAGTAATCTGTTACTTTATTAAAAACTAAGTCCTTCTATGACGATTGACATTTGATGATAAATTATTCTTTTTACGCAGACTGCAGATTAAAGATGTTATACACTTACAAATTAACCTAATATATAATGTGGAAACATAGGTAATGACGTGATAAAGGATATCGGTACAGTGTTCAGTTGAACTCATTAAATAAAAACGTTTACTCAGCTGTAAACAGAAATACCAGTTTTGTTCTAAACGTTTAACAACGTTATTTGGTACCGTTGTCGTTATACAACGTTTCACTAATACACTATTTTAGACAAACGATTCCAGTTCATTTCAGGATTCAACCATTGATATATAAGCTTCGTATGCCCGGCTTAGTCTTAATATACAGTTTAATAAGGGATCTGATTCTTCCTAACGTATTTTGCAAAATGCAACTGCATAAAAGATCAAAACAAAGCAAGTGTAGTAACGAAATATGATACAATGATATTCATTGTTAACTACATGTATTCCAGACACAACCAGACTACATTTTATTCACTACATGTATACATATATAAATTCAACCATCAAACTAGTTTGTACAGTACAGTTTCTCTCTCTTACTTACCTGTTTCAAAACTGATTCGCT
This sequence comes from Tachypleus tridentatus, assembly GCF_004210375.1. Taxonomy (NCBI): domain Eukaryota; kingdom Metazoa; phylum Arthropoda; class Merostomata; order Xiphosura; family Limulidae; genus Tachypleus; species Tachypleus tridentatus. The sequence continues at coordinate 24,178,179 of NC_134832.1, read as the reverse complement.
CACAGAAGATACACGTAATACTAGTTCAATAGTTCAGTTTCTGTGTATAATCTTTACCCTATAAAGGATACGCACATGCTAATGATATAGCAACATCCGCTTATAACAAGCGTGGTTAACTATTTGCAGATACACTCTATTACTATAGTTATGAAAAGACATTTCAGGTGTCAACTCAGAAAATGCATACATCCTAAATTGCTGAAACACTGATTCACTAACATTTCTAAATAAAATCCATGACGTCATAAATGAAACAACATAATTTGACGAAATAAATAACAATGGAAGATTCGTTCGAACATCAAGAATATCAGTAGTCAATATAGTGGACTGTTGAGTAGATTCTACTGCGTATTCGCAATATTTCAGTGAGTGTGTGTGTATGTTTTCTTATAGCAAAGACATATTGAGCTATCTTCTGAGTTCACCAAGGGGAATTGAACCCCTGATTGTAGTGTTGTAAGTCCGTATACTTACCGCTGTACCATCGGGGGTTAATATTTCAGTGAATTTCATGGTATCACGTGCTTCTATTAGGTTTGTTTTTGTTGTTTTTTTAATTTTGCGCAAAGCTACACGATGGCTATCTGCACTATCCATCCCTAATATAGGAGTGTAAGACTAGAGGGAAGGAAGTTAGTCATCACTACCCACCGCCAACTCTTGGGCTATTCTTTTTACCAACGAATAAAGGAATTGACCATCACTATAACACCCTCACGGCTGAAAGGGCAAGCATGTTTGGTGTGACAGGGATTCGAACCTGCGACCCTCGGATTACGAGCCGAGTACCTTAATCACCTGGCCATGCCGGACCTATTCGTCGATCCATTAACGACCAGAGTGCATTTAATTATACACTTAATAGATTACTGGTTACCCGGTTAACCCAAACAAATGTTGCAAAACTGAAAGAAGAAACAATATAAGCCAGTGATAACTTATATTAACTGTTGTAAGAGATTTATAAAGATTGATCACAAAATGAAGAATAAATGGATAAAATACCTAAATATTCTTATGAAACAAAAAGTACGAATAGCTTCGGTTTTTTTTGTTAATTTCGCGCAAAGCTACACGAAGGCTATCTGCGCTAGCTGACTCTAATATAGCTATGTAAGACTAGAGGGAAGGTACTAGTCATCATCACCCACCGCCAACTCTTGGACTACTTTTTTGCCAACGAATAGTGGGATTGGTCGTAACAGTATTACGATCCCACGGCTGGAAGGGCGAGCATGCTTAGTGTGACGGGGATTCCAACTTGCAGCCCTCAAATTGCAAGTCGAGCGTCTTAACAGCCTGCCTGCCCATGCCGGGCCGTACGATTTCTGGGTAAGGCAAAGAAATTCGTGAAACAGTATGATTCGTTATTTTCTGAAATAGAATGAGCAAGTTTGCACACATTTTTAAGAGAAAGTCAATATTCTATAGGCATATCGTACACTTTATGAAAACGAACTGTTCAGCCAAAGTCAATAGTTAAATATGTTATAGAACATAAGACTCAATAAGTTCAAAGTACGCAATTCTTATTTAAAATGTGGAACGGAAACTCCATATATGATTATTTTTACCTTCACCTCAACTTTTACAAAACCATTAACAAATATTGGAACTTTTCAAATTCAGCAGATAATTTATCGTAAGGAAAAATGGACTTGAAAGGAAAACCCTTTTAATTCCGTTATTAATAGTATTCCTCCCAGCCCACACAAAAAAAAATGAAGAAAAATATAAGGCGTTGTCATGCGTATCAAGGTTTTAACCAACTTGTCCTTAATTAATTGTATAATGGGCCTGGCATTTTCTTACACTATGAAAATTACTTTAATAAACCGGTCTATATTTACGCAATATAGAACACAATCAAGTTGATATTATTAGGTAAATGCAATATAAACATATTAATCTACTGATTTCACACGTAGCTGATAGTCATTTTCGTCAATTTACTATATAACACAACGTCACCGTTATGTGGCTTGAATTGAAATACATCCTACTGAAGCAATACCTTAAGAAAATATGATCCATTACTGAAACATAAGACATTCAGTAAGTTAATCATTCCCCTACTATTTTACTGATGCCATAAACACTTTTTGTATGCTGTTGTTTATGCGAGCAAAACTAACTGTGGCAGGAAATATGCTAATTACCTAGAACTTGATTTTGTTCCTGAAAAGGAAAGGTGAAGAATTTATAGACACCTTTTCATAATGTGCTTTGCGTTAACATTTACCGAGAAAAAGATGGGAACTCCGTCTTTGTTGTACTTGTTCTTTTGTGATATGGTTATGTAGCTCTAGAATGTTTAATTTACCTGTTGTTGGTGAACTCACACAGAAAAAAACACTGTGATATAAACATAAAGTAAAATAAAAATTAAAAACTATTAAAGCTCTTCGTGTCCATTTACATAGCAAGCAGTTATATTTAGTAATACAAAAACACTCGGGAAAAAATGAAACGTTTCATTTCACAATTTCATGCAAATATTACCCTTATATATCTTTGCATAGTTGTTCCTAATTTTAAATTTATGTGCTACAACGATAACAGCTAGTCAACAGCACTCATCACCAAATCTTACTTGGCTGAATAGCAGGACTTGACAACCACTGTTTTAACACAACCATAGTCCCTAAGCGTATAACCACTGTTATAACGTGCTCACAGTCTCTGAGACTATAGCTACTGTTATAACGCACCCACAGTCTTTAAGTCTATAACCACTATTATAATGCACCCACATTTTGGTAACAAAAATTTTAAAACAGGTTTTGGTTTTTGCTGGCAGTATATTACTTTCTTCTTTCCCCTTTCATGGTTTATTCATACTCTCCCTCAAATCTCCCGGTCTTTTGATTTTTTCATTGTTATTTCCTTGAATTTCTCCTTTTTTTATTCCTTTCTCAAAGCCACGTCAAACATATGTTTCACTTATATCGGATTACAATATCTCATAAGAATAAGAGACCCATAATTTCCACAGCAAATGAGCAAGAAAGGTGACCGCCTTATTTCAATAATTTTCTAATCGAGCTGTAATATTCTAATCCTTTAGAGGATGATGAAAAGAGTGCGCTTTATCAGCCCTTTCGACTCTAATTGATATTCCTTACACCTAACTTGCGCAGATAACCCTCGAGTAGCTTTGCGCGAAATTCAAAAACAAACAAACAAAAACATAAACCTATCTTCATAAAAGATCCATAAGTAATAAGTTGGATTTATAGAATATGTTGACGGTGTCTTTGTTTATTTTTAAGTGTGATTCATATGTTATTAACAACCTTATAACCAACAAAATCACAGACTTAAAATCAGTCTTATGTATATATAGTTTAGAAAAATGTATTTAAAAAATATGAGGTCTTTAACAAGGTGGACTTCATTTATTTTCTTTAAGCAGTGCTCTATACAGTACTGTTCACTTTTGAACTATACTGCACAAAAATGAAGTGTCCTATACAGTGTTCGTTTTTCGAATGTTTCATATAAAAATATGCCCTACATATCGTTTTCTGAGTGTTTCTGTCGTATATAATTTTGGAACTCATAAGTATATCATAAAAATACTCTAATAAGAAATAAAAAATAAGATATTCGAATATTCTGCATAAAAAGAAACTACAGTACCAACTGAAATGTTTTTAAGACTTGTGTCGGAATTACCGTGAAATCATGTATCACATGTCTTTCTTGTTTTTCAGGTATTCGTCTGAGATGTAATTTAAACGTTTCATACTGTAAAAGCTTGTTATCCTAATCACTAATTTCTCAGATTTCTATTATTTTTTGTATACACTGATAATTTTGTTTATTATGAAAAAAACTATTGTCAACTCTGATATTACAAGAGTGAATGACACTTGTCATCTCTTAACTCTTCTCTGTGACTCGTTTACATAGAAATCGTTAATTCAAGACACCTTATTACTTTAAAGTCGACCATTCTAAAGAGAATGATTTATTAAAATCAAAAGAAAATGTCAACCAAGACATAACATTTTATATTGTATTAAGTTCATTGGTTTTGTTACGAAAATAAACCAGCCCTTATGTAAAACGAATTGCTCCAATATCATAACGTTCTGCAGTATCTGCTGTCCAGATTGTAAAATGGATTACTGTAATATCTACGTATGGATGGATGAAAACAGTAAAGATAACAAATATTCTATGTTCGGTTACATATATTATTGTAATTACTAGGATCGATTACATAAACTATTGTAATCACTAGTTTCGGTAACATATACACTATTATAACCACTAGTTCGGTAACATGTAGACTATTGCAATCATTAACTTCAGTTACATAGAATATTGTACTCAATAGCTTTGGTTACATAGATTAATTGTAATCACTAGGTTCGGTAACATAAACTATTGTAATCACCAGTTTCGGTGACATATAGACTATTATAATCAATAGCTTCCGTAACATAGACTATTGTAATAACTAGGTTCCGTAACATACAGACTATTATAACCACTAAGTTCGATAACATATAGACTATTGTAATTACTAGGTTCGGTAACACATAGACTATTGTAATCAATAGCTCCGGTAACATATAGACTACTGTAATCACGAGGTTCGGTAGCAAACTATTGTAATCACTAAATTCAATAACATGTAGACTATTGTAATCACTAGGTTAGGTTACATAGAGTATTGAAATCATTAGTTTCGGCTACATAGATTATTGTAATCACTAAAACTCAAAGCAAAATGATTAGTTTTAAATCAGACATTGTTTCATGGTCCAACCATCCTCTCTTCATCATTTCTCTTTAGTTAAAAGACAAATAATTAATTGTTGAACTGATAGTAACTCGGGCAGTAACCTTTATCGGCAACTTAGCAACAGGATTTTCCGTTCTTCAAGGCTTACTCAATACATTATATATATATACAGTCATGTATATTATACATTCCTCATTATAGGAGGCCATACAATATCTGTGGGCATACAGTCATGTGAAAAAGTTAGGACACCCTATGAAAGCCTATGTATTTTTGTAACATGTTTGGATATATAGATATTTAATCTCAATTTCAACAATACTGAGAGATTATAGGAATATAACTAAGCAATTAAAACTGAAGAAATGAATTTTCATGATCTTCTGTAAATGTAATTCTACAAAAATGCATATTCTTGTAGTGTTACCCCTTTGGCTGAAATAACTGCAGTGGAACGCTTCTTGTAGCCATCTACCAGTCTCTGACATCGGTTTGAAGAACGTTTGCCCACTCCTCAACGCAAAATTTTGTCAGCTGTGAGATGTTTGAGGGGTTTCTTGCATGTACAGCCCGTTTCAAGTCACCCCACAGGATCTCAATGGGATTAAGATCTGGGCTTTGACTCGGCCATTCCAGGACTCTCCATTTCTTATTTTTCAGCCAGTCCTTGGTGGATTTACTGGTATGTTTTGGGTCATTGTCGTGTTGCAGGGTCCAGTTTCGCTTCAGCTTTAATTTTCTTACAGATGGTCTCACATGATCCTCAAGCACCCTCTGATACACAGTAGAATTCATGGTGGATTCTATGATTGTGAGCTGTCCAGGTCCTGCTGCAGCAAAGCAGCCCCAAACCTTGACACTACCACCTCCATGCTTCACAGTTGGTATGAGGTTCTTTTCATGGAATGCTGTATTTGGTTTATGCCAAACATGTCCTCCGTTCTGGTGTCCAGATAATTCAATTTTGGACTAATCTGTCCAAAGAACATTATTCCAGAAGTCCTGGTCTTTGTCTACATTCTCTCTGGCAAACTTCAGTCTGGCCTTGATGTTTCTCTTAGAGAGCAAAGGATTTTTCCTTGCACACCTCCCATGCAAATACAGTCTCTTTCTGATTGAAGAGGCATGCACTTTCACATCCACAGTAGTCAGAGTCTGCTGTAGGTTTCATGATGATATGTTAGGGTGTTTGGAGACCTCTTTTAGCATCTTGCGGTCTGCTCTCGTGGTGAACTTGCTTGGACGACCAGACCTGGATATTTTGGCAGTTGTTTTGAAAGCCCACCACTTGTTGACTATTTTCCGGACAGTGGAATGGCTGATTTCGAAATATTTTGGGGACTTTTTAAATCCCTCACCAGACTCATAATCTGCTACAATTTTCTTTCTGAAGGCCTCAGACAGCTCTTTTGCTCTCACCATGGTGCTCACTCTCACTTCAACAGTCAGGAGCACACCAAACTAAATGTCTGAGGTTTAAATAGGGCAAGCCTCATTCACAATGCTGAGTAGCGATCTTCTAATCATGTGTACCTGGTGTGATACACCTGTGTGTGAGTCGAGCCATTTTAAGTGGGAATAAATGTAGGGGTGTCCTAACTTTTTCTTCAGTTAGAATATGCATTTTTGTAGAATTACTTTTACAGAAGATCTTGAAAAGTCTTTTCTTCAGTTTTAATTGTTTAGTTATATTCCTATAATCTCTCAGTATTGTTGAAATTGAGATTAAATATCTATATATCCAAAATGTTACAAAACTACACAGGCTTTCATAGGTTGTCCTAACTTTCTCACATGACTGTGCATGTTGCGTTAGTTGTGCAGCAAGATGTTTATGGCTAAAGTTTCGTCCAAGGCTGTAGTTTGGCAGAGTTCCAGAGTTTCTAACGTCCTTGTCTAGTTCGACAGTAAAACAGAATTCCTCTTCCCCTATTGTTACTGAAATAAACTCGTTTTTGTTTCCTAGTTTTTCTACTTATTTGTTTTATTGAAACAAGTTTATCATCCGTATCTGAAACCTTAACATTTTTATTCTATTCACGCCAATATTAGACACAACACACTGTGTCTTTTAGTCCTATTTTTCTTCGCACAGGTAGTAAAAGACATGATAAATTAATACCTAATGAATCACAACTTGAAATTTAATCATTACTTTATAAATCAGCAAATCATTACTAGTATATAATCCTTTTAATAAAAAGTATAAAGTTAAAAGAATTCCGGTTCCCAAAAAACAAAATCAATGCTCATTTTTTGCTACATTAATATTTTTAAAGTGTTTTTTACATGCATGAGATGAAGTAGGTGTTTTGGGAGTGGCCTATGTAGATCATCCACAAGATTAGTAGAACTGAGAAAGGCATCTGCATTCTTCAAGTGTTGTTGAATTCAGTCCGTCCACATTATCTCTAGTTAGAATTAACTACAGTTGAGAAAAGAGATCACATCGTGACCATTACCTCACTTATGAACTATTTGGTGCCATGAGTACGTGGAAAATACGCTTGGGTCATATATGTCACTAAACTTCTTACCTTGGAATTGGTTAAGGGACATGGTAAAGTGACTTTTCAGTTCACTTCAAACTTCTGCTTGTCTCAGTTAGGTTGCTCTAGAGTTATTGTTATTACTATTATTAACTGGAATAAATATATGTTAATTGTATGTCACTGTTAAAAAGATATTATCATTCACTTGGTTACAAGTTCTCTTTCGAAGTATAATATATACAGTTATTGACTAAAACATTTCAAGTAGGCTTCACTTCAAGCTATCCAATTTATTTTTATTTTACTGTAAATTTTCAATATTATAAAAACACTATGATTCTTACATGTGTTTAAATTATATTACCGCATACTGATTTTGTTAGAGTTTCGTGGATATATCTAAAATGTGTGCACATATGTCCAAAAATAGCATACAACACATACCTAACGATGCAGGGTGAGTACAAGTTCTCTGATGTAAGAGGGTGACTGGGCGGGTGGAGACGACATGTTCCCACCAAGTTCTGTAGCAAATTTTGGGGCAGCGCGACTAGATTAACAAATGTATGCTCAACTGTCACGCATAGGTAGTTGTAAGACATTGCGAATGGGAAGCAACCTTTGGGAAAAACCAAAGGGCAAGTGGTCCCGACCTCAAACGTGGAAAACAGAAGCAATACGATGGGAAAATAATCTGCTTTATCATGGATGGTGTTATCTGGATAGGCTACTGAACTGCCATCAATACATCTGTTACTCCTGTGCTCTTGAGAGTAACTTGTAGCCAGGCACCCGTTTTCACGGCAACCTCTCATCCTGTAACATTACTTTGGTTAGATATGTCAAACCGATAAGCTAAAACAAAGTGCAGGTTATCGCAGTGCTTCATCAACTTATGATTTATATGTAAACGGAAACCTTATATGTGTATTATTGTACAACAATGCAATATTAGTTACATGCTCTATTTCCAGTATGATTATAATTTATCATATACCTTTCTGTTCGATGACGGTAAACGCTGTTTTCTCAAGTAAATTTTACTTTATCCTTGACTGCTGTCAGGAAGAATGTTAGTCCGCTTGTTAGCATTTGCTATAAACTGGGTAAAGTAGAAAACAAGCAAAGCATTTATTTTTATGAAAACCAGAGACATACAAATAATACAACAAATAAACTAACGAAAAAGCCAGAACGTCATAGGGTTGAAACCTAACCTTTTGAGATTATGAAACAAAAAGTCAAGAAATTTATTTTACAGACGTTGTTAAAAACATGATCATAATCTACCTACAATAGAAACTGATGAATAAAATTGCGCGAAAAAAAGAAATAACATTTTTTGTACAGAAAATGAAAGAAACCGGAAATTTCAACTGAAGAGCATTTTACCAGCACGCACGCAAGATAACCGATCAAGTTAAAGCACCTTGGGGTTGAGGAATAGCCGATTCTAAATATGCTGATAATGGTTGGAAAAAAAAAGTACATTCTCTAAACCCAATAACAAAAGAAGATGAATAGATTCCAAATACTTGTTTTATTTTGAAAATGACAAAAATAGAGAATTTTAATATTAACGCGACAGCTGCGAGTGTAATTTAATGTAGCCTAAAGAGAATAATACCTCTGAAATGAATAGATTAAAAAAGAAAGGATAATTATTATTATTTTATACTGATAATTTCTTTTTAATTTACTTATTGATATTAATAAATTTCATTAATTAATTTGAAATGACTGTCTATAAATACTATTGGCGCATTCACTAATAACATTCAAAATTAGTCGATGTGTCAATGTGATAGAAATCATTCAATAACGTTTATTCTTAAACTCTGTCCTTCGGCACTAATATAATTTGAATTAAAGAAATTAAAGATATATAGACTTAAATACTGTAGTCCATAACTGAGGAAAAAAAATAATTCAATATGTGTTTACAAACATTATGGCATAATCATTCGAACTATCGGACTGGAAATCCAAGGGTCTTAGGTTAGAAACGTGTTGTAACCAAACATGTTTACACTTTTATCTATGAATGTTTTACAATAGCGATAGTCAATGCTTCTATTCAATTTAAATTAACTGGTTTAGGCGAAAGGCTGACTGCCTTTCCTTTAGTTTGTGGCTCAAAATTGTGGACCTTTACGCCTGAACAATATGAGACTATGATTTGGTTTGCCTAAGGAAGAAACGAAAAAAAAATTATAGGAAATGAGTCGAAAACTTGATAGAATGAAATTTAAAAAAAAATGGGGATGCATCAGAAGGACATAAAACGTCAGGACATTTTGATAATTTTATATGTTAACAAATTGGGGTTTGTTCATGTGTAGGCTTTGTCCTTGTACAGACCTCTGTCATCCTTATTTCATAGATTATCAAACAGTAATTTAATATTGTTAAGTGGACCAAACTATTGAAACTATTATATAAATTAATCTATCTGAGACAAACATTTACAGATATTAAATTTGTGTTTGAAGTTTATGATTCTGTAATATTATATATTACTGTTCATAAATGCTTGTTATATCTACAGTTTAGGAGAAATCAAGATCAAATGACAGTAGTTTACTTAAAAATAGGTTGGCAACCAACAATTTAAAAGTGTAAAATAAAGTTTTAATTGTTCTTATAAATCTTTGTTAGCGTACCTGTTACCATATTAGCACAATGCGTTTCCTTACTCAAATGATTCATTACTTGCTATGAATTAATGTTTTCAACATTTTAGCTTTGAATATCAAAGCAATTATTCAACTCTTAAGTATGTATTATTTTAATTTTATTACCCAAATTTTATAAAGCTCGGGTCAGATCTAGAGCAAGCCTCTCAAAAATCAGAGTTAAAACAAGGAAGTTACGAGCATTCAACAAATACGTTGTCCAACTTCCTTATCGGTTGCACGTTGATAGTGGTGCAGAATGGTAACCATAACCATCATCAAAGGTCAGATTTTGGAGAGCATAACTCAAAAACGCGATTATAAACAAGTGTAACTGTTTTGAATCAAAGCGACAGTTATACAAATGCCAGAGCAATAAGAATTCTGTTAATTACAACAACCTAATTGAAGTAAATATGAACAAAATAGACAAATAACCAGATGTGACATGACTGTTGTTTGTTTTCCTTTTTTCTTACTTGTACGATTTGAATGTCTGAATACGAAAAGAAGAGAAATTGTCTTGAATTTTTTTCATTTGTATTTTATATTCCTGTAATAATGTTGTTCTTTTCAACAATAAGAAATTGAATGAAATTTATTATAGTTCTTATTTTATTATATTTTATCATTCTATTTTTCTCTTGTCCTTAATTGTTTTCTGGAACATCTTCATTATTTTTCCATTTTTTCACATCATTTTCTTGTACATCTGTTTTTGTTTCTTTAACTTTCTTTCGTCCACTTTCACTTTTTTCAAATTTTTGGTCCTTTTTCCACTTTAGTTATACCACATTTTTAAACTGGCTGTTTAGCTCTTTGTGTACATAAGATAAACAAACGTACATATTTTAATGTAGTATATTAAAATATGTTCGCAGCTTATCATATTATACAAAATCAGTTCTAAAAATAATGATCTATGATGCGTTTTTGCATAATTTTTTGATTACTTTAAAATTAACACACACAATATAACGTATATGAAATCTATCACAATATTAACAGAAAATTGTATTTTTAATTTTGTAAAAGTTTTTAGAAAACTACATTCGTTTGCAAGTTCATAATTTACAAGTTACATGATCCCAGGCTATCGTTTAAAGCTATATAATTGTAGAGTGTTAACTATATCATGGTTAGTTCCCATAACAATGATTGGTAACAAGGATACATTCGAATTTCTAAAATAGTGGAACCTGTGTAGTAGTAGAACAACGACAGTTTCTTCTTGGCTGCCTGTTCAGATACTTTTTTCAAGTATCACTTAAAAAGGATTACATTTGCCGCTTAAAACTGTGGCCGTAATAAAAAGACAAAGGTGGGAAATAGAGTTTCTAAAGTTAGATAATGTCATATTTGCCCAACTGGTCATTTCTATAATCACGCATAGTGAATTAAAATATATGTAATGAATATGGCAGCCGTTAACTAGTTCAACAACCTGCTTATCTCGAATGATAAAGGAAAAAGATGTCTTCAGTGGTAATTTGAGAACATACTACAGACAATGGAAACTTGTAAGGCTTTTTATCCTTCTCTGTATTGACGGTAGACCAAATTTGAAGAAAACCAAACGAATCACTTTATCATTCTTGTTTGTTTGTTTGGAATTAAGCAAAAAGCTACACAATGGGCTATCTGTGCTGTGCCCACCACGGGTATAGAAATTCGGTTTCTGGCGGTGTGAGTTCACAGACATACCGTTGTGCCACTAATGGCCTGTCTTTCTTGTGATGTTCTGACAGTGCATAATTATAAAAATGGTATAATGGTGTGGGATATTTTTGTGTTAACGGTTTGGTACTTTGATACATGTAAAACGGCTAAATAATGTAATTTAGTTCTGAAAGCTGTTGACAGTGATGTCAGTGCGACAATCTTGCATTTCAACCCTGATTGACAAGAACAACAACCCAAGACACTCGTATTGCTCAAAAAATTTAATTGAAGAGACACTTCTTTCAGTCAGCATAGTCACTAAATCCTTATGCGATTGTGCATCTTTGGAATAAACGTAAGCACTGAATTTCTCTTACAGTTCACTGCCGACATCTATGAACCAAATGAAGAGCGTAGTATACGTGGACTGGACTATAATCAAACAATATACCTGCTGTCATCTTGTAGATTCTGCGACACGTCAGGTTCAAACTATTACCGCGGAAAAAGCTGGAGCAAAATGACATGAGGAAGGTTTCTAATAATGTGGATAATCAGATTATAATGGCTGAAAAATATTAAATGTTCTTCGCTCTGTTGATATAATTCAAGAATAATGTAAATACAAACATTTATGAGTTATGAGTAATGTCGTTTAATTTTATTTCTAATACAATTATAACTCAAAAAAGATATTTAGAATACGAAACTTAAATATTTCAATTGCAATTTATAGCGGCTTTGCAATATTAAATGCTGTTTAAAGTAAATGAAAATTTAAAATGCTGTGTAGCTTAAAAAACCCTTAATTTTCATTGAATTGAAACTGTAATAAGTGTATGATTGAAAAATTCATCGTTAATGGGCTCATTACTTTCAGTCTTCTTAACCAAAATCTTTAGCAAAGTGTGTCTGGTAACTATATTTCAAACTTTGATTTTAATCAGCAATATATGTATTGAAACCACCACATATCATCGTTATTTTCGAGACCCATAGCTAGAGTATGACAGGGTGGGAATTTTTCCACAGTTGTAAGACCTTTTTCACTTATTTTAGCAAGCAAACTCGAAGAACTAATGTGGTCTTATGCGGGTGCATTATATTTTACCAACACACCAGAAAAGTGAGATATGAAATTATGTGGAGTAGTCTTCTATGTATAATTTTTCTGCCTTGTATTTTTGGCTGAAATGTTACTGCATGTAGGTGTGAAGGTAAGCCTTCAAATCTGATTGCTTTTGCCCTAACCGTATTCACTTAAAAAGACTTCCTCCAAAACAAGACTTTTCGGACACTCATTCCTCCTTCGGTTTGTTTGTTTGGATTGAATTTTACGCAAAGCTACAGCAGGGTTATCTGCGCTATCCGTTCCTAATTTAACAGTGTAAGGCTAGAGGAAAGGCAGCTACTCATCACCACCCACTGCCAACTGTTGGGCTACTCTTTACCAATGAACAGTGGAATTGACAGTCACATAACAATGCCCCACAGTTGAAAGAGCAAATATGTTTGGTGTAAAGGTGATTCGAACCCCGACCCTCAGATTGCAAGTAGAACGCCCTAATTACCTGATCGTGCCGGACCATCTCCTTAGGAGTGAGATGGGTCAGGAATAAAAATAAAATGGACAATACTTCAATTAAATAAATCATCATATCCCTTAAATCTGAAAAGGAGATAATTATAATTATCATAATTCATTTCAACAATTACAACCGTCGTTTTCGTCTAATTGATTTAGTGTTTTCATTTATACCTCTAAAACATTTAAACCAAAAACTTTCAGGCATAAAAACTGGGGTATGTTTAAGCCAATTTAAATATTCTATGAGAACATAAGTGTTGGATGTATAATCGGCATGATGCAAAGTAATATTTGTTAAACATGACGGAAATTATGCTTATCTAATAATGAGTTTCTTTAAATACTGCTATTGTATTCATACAGAGATCACAGCGTGTTGATTTTTCTGTTACAACAACAGTGTAACTTTTCGAATGAATGATGAAAGACAAATGGAAGGTTTTAGAATTTTACACGCACGTGCAATTCTGAAATACAATAGTTTTCCAAACTGAAGTTCTGAGAATAACAAGAGAAAATGGACAGTGATGAAGGAAAATTAGGAAATCTAATTTACATTATAATACTGCGGTACGAAAATACACACCCTTAAAGAAGGAGTTATCTATGCATGATCATGCGATTCATGCACATTTTGTAGAATGAATACATCCACGAACATTCTCTCTCTTAACATGCTACAAAAATAGCAAAGTTAAAGGCAGATCTTTGTAATTAACATGGAAACAGTTGAAGATAAAATGCCTTTCTAAACTTATACAAACGTACTTCCTTATGGAGAGGCTGTTTAAATAATATAATTCTACATATGTTTAATAAAGCACAGATTACTTATATGTATTGTTTTTTTTAAGTTTGAAACGTGCCTTGAATATTTATCAAAACGTCAACGTTATATAGGCACATTGAACACTAGTATAGTAATGACACGAACCGGCATGTGATCCCTACTTACCTATACATCGATTTTGCTAAACGAAACAAGATATAGATAAGGATTTTGATCATTTCTGGAATCTAGGAGGGTCAGGTACTACACAAACCTCTTCCTCTGTAATACTAATACTCAAAGTTTCGTCTGTCCTGAAAATGCATGCGCATCTTACTATCTAAATAAGCATGGTCGCGTACTTCATTTCCATGGATGTAAACAAAAGGCAGATGTATACATACTTTCTTAGACATTTTGCATAACAACATGTTAAAAGCCTATCACAGTTTTTCAAAAGTTAGTTCGTAGAATAACATTATAAGTTTATTTACTGAGAGTATTAAGTATGGTAAAGTTTAGCCCTAACTAAACTATACAAAAAAATTGCAGTGTTAATTTATCCTTTTATCGAATACACACCGTACTTAATAAAAGCTTAACTAATGTTTCATCCAAAACAAAGTGTAGATTTCGGTATCTGCTATTAGAATTATATTCTGTCGTTCTAGAAATCCTGTATTTAAAGACGTACTATTAAAATAAATATATTAATTTGTATGTATGCATGTAAGTACAATAACATCTCTAATGGTAATTATTCAGTTGTCTACAGACGTGGCCAAAATTTTTGTTCGTTTCGTAACAAATAAGATCATTAAGATGGAATACAAGTAATACACTTAGTGTTATCAGACTGGGAAATTCATGCTGTATTAAACATCTGCATATGTAATTTGTATAATGAGACAGGTTCTATGGATGTCACGAACAATTTATAAGAATAGCAACCAACAAATCACGTTTTAAAACACGGATACTTAGATAAAATAAATAGGTGGATCACTGATCAATTACATGGATAGGGCCTGAAGATAGGAAGGTAAAAAAACATGTAGGAGCAAATCTTTACATTATATAACTATACAGGGTGTCCCAAAATGCATACACCAAAAATAAAGTTAAAAAACATTTTGTGTTATTTGAGATAACAGTAAAATTCAAAACAAAATGTCTTCTAAATTGTGTAAGTTTAATTTTATTTTATTAATAAACTTCTACAAGTCGTTCTTCATTAGCTAAAATCAATCTAATTTTGCGTTCATGTTCTGAGAACATATTTTCCAACACAGTTGTATATTTTTTGTTTGTTTGTACTTAAGCACGAAGCTACACATTGAGCTATCTGTGCTCTGTTCCCCCCAGGTATCGAAACCCGATTTCTAGCGTTGAAAGTTCGCAGATATTCTACTGTGCCACATGGGACACGACGCAGTTATGAAATTTCAGTTCGACAAAATCCCTTGGTTTGTTATGATATAGTTTTGTTTCTGGGGATCACTTCAAGAGTTGTCATTGTACTCAAAAACAGGTTGAGTTTTGAAATTTCAAATAAAACATTTTCATAAAAAATAATAACAAATAATGTCTATAATAAAAATTATAATTAACTTTAAACAGTTTACAAGTCTTCAAAAGGTATTTTATTTTGAATTTTGCTGTTATCCCAAATAATTAAAAAGTAATTGAACTTTCTTTTTTGGTATATTAATTTTGGGACACCTTGTACATTGGCTAGAACTAATAATAGAAAAGAGAGAACCGCAAAGGTGTGCAATCGCCTTCAAACAAAAATTATATTCTAGGTTTGAATAAAGTTATGTGTTTGCTTATTTGTTAAAGTTCAAGACAAAGCTTATATTTCTGGCAAATTATGCCTAGGGTAGACAACAGAAGTTTGTGGATAAACGTCCCTCTGATCACACCAATTAGAATATATCCCATTTATTATTGTTACGAGGCTCTAGTTCAAAGACGATAAATGTCCCAGTCTTTTTCTGTAGCTTTTAATGGCCTTTTCAAACTGGTGTGAAAGACACAACTAATTACGTTACTCTAATGATGCCGTGGGATAGTCGACAGGGCACGACGTAAGTTTTCTCCGACCTAGCTTCTGTTCGCAAATCGTTATAGGGCCATGAAATACCTGAGGTGGTTGCCCTAGAGAACGAAAGCAATCCATTTCTTTATCGTCCCATAAAATTATACTGGTTCATTGCCAATCTCATGAAAGTAAAAGTTGATTAACTGTTATATCGAAAGGGACACACAATTATCAAATGAATCTGGCGGGAAAATGTACTTGTATTTGGGTGTGGTCGACCGTGAGAGCCATCTCAGCCAGAAAACTCACGTCTAACTAACATTCAACATAGATATGCGTGTGTTTGTGTGTATAATGGCCTCATCCATTTTAAAAGTTCAACTTTTTTTTTTCTGAGATAGAAACCTCAGGGGAAACAATTGATATTAAAGTAAAGCTCAGATTAGATCAATTTACATTCTATTATCTAAAATAAGTAATATGCTATTGTGGGGTATACTTGGGTTTTCTCTAACTTAAAGCTCAATAACTGATTTTTGTTTTTAGTTCTTCTTTAAAAACGTATTTTTAAAGCCTTTACAAAACTAGTGAAGTTCTTGTATATTTGTTTAAAGTATTTTCTGAATGTAATTAATGAGTAATACTTTACGTCACTGAACCGAATTTATATCTTAGTTATCTCAAAGTCCATCATAATAAAGAAGGACGTTTAATTTTTCGAATCTCATGTAAACTGTTCCTTGGTTACCAATACTCCCTAGTGGTTCAGCGGCGTGTCTATGGACTTACAACGCTAAATATCGAGTTTCGATACTCGTGGTTGTCACAGTGTAGATAGCCCAGTGTGTTTCTTTGCGCTTAGTTAACTTCAAACAAAATCGATAACGAGATATTTCACCAAATCCATGAATTCTGAAATTGTTTTGGCTAAATATATACAGCCATTTTTAAATCCTTTGACGTTTGTGTCTTAATGTTCAAAATTATAATATTTGCTTGGAGTATCTGCAAGCAGTTTTATCTAATTTATTTTGATGATTCAGTTTCATCAGACTTACCTTAATTATGTATAAATATGATCAAATATTAAATCAATGGTAATTTTTTCTTGCATTAACATTTTTAAAGTGTTTTTAAATGCAAGAGACAAAGTAGGTGTTTTAGAAGCTGGTATAAATAGATCATCCATAAGATTAGCGGAACTGACAAGGCACCTGTCTTCTTCAAGAGCTACTGCATTCAATTCGTCCACATTATCTCTAGTTAGAATTAACTAAAGTCGAGCAAATAACATAAAGCAATGATATAAAATAAACGAATATCTTAAACTGAACAAATAGCAGAATCTACCAATACAAAACCCCGAAAATATGAAAATCAGTAAATAAATAAATATAACGTACTCATCGAATGTAACTGACGTTAAGACAAAAATAAAACATACTCATGCAAAAGAAATGAGTATTTTAAACAAAGAAAACTAACAGAATGTGTTTTTACTGATTAACTCAATATGTTGAGCTGAAAAAAAAAAAAAAACGTATAGACATTGAGGGGGTAGAGATGTCAGTGAGAAGTCGTATTATTGAACTCATTTCTTGCCCTCAGGTTCTAATCGTGTAATTAGGTGAAGTAGTAAACACAGACCTTTTCTCTCTCCATTTCTTGGTCGTTCATGAGGCGCATAGTAAGTAGAGCAAAAGATTTTAATGTTACAGTTGTTTCGGATCGCCGACTCAAACTTTAGAAAAATTATGAAAGAAAAAATCTGAGTGTATATGTGTACGAGTTAGGATTTGTAAGTCACGCAAATATTTTTGAGTTCCCTCGTGTTGGGTAAGCAGGCAAAAACTAAAATATGACAACGCCTGGTGCAGACATTAACGTGTTTACTTCCTTCAGTGAGCCAATTAAATGATTTTAGGATTCGTGCTCCTCAATCAATATCATTTAACTCCTTAAAAAGCGATAAAAAGTTTTCTAACTCTGTTTACGAAATATTATAATACAAAGAATAAAAAGCTTTCACGAAACGAGCTTTCTACTTTCATAATTCTCAGATATCTTCTTCACCTAGTTACCTACACAACCTTTAAAGCAAAACATCATCTTCCTACCAAAATGCTTTCAGGCGAACTTGCTGATAATTATGCGATTTGCTGGTTTTAACTCTGTTTTCACAATTTATACATGATTCAGTATACATTTGTACAATTAGGGCTTATACTCCGTCATTCTGTGAGTAGAATTCCTATGTTGATAATTAATCTGATTAAGTAATGAAAAGTAGATAAATTATGTTAAATGTTTGCTGTTTCATCTTAATTAGTTATATACAATTTCAGCTAAAAGTTTACAATTTAAGCTGGATTTTGTGGATGATCAGAAAGTACTATTCTTAATACTATATAAAAGTAATGAGCAAGACATTTCTCATTATGTAAAGTATTTTATTACAAAGCACAGCTTTTAGCATCATTTTCCTAATGAAATTCCTTACTATACGTTCTTATAATAAAATGATTTAAAAAATCAAAAAGTATTAGTGAGTCTTGTGACTAGTTTTCATTGGTAGTTTTGATCAGTAATACATTTAAAATACCAACTAACATAAAGAAACCACTCATAATAATAAGAACAACTAACTAACTTCGTCAAAACAAATAGTCTCAGTTGAACAAATGCTTACTAAAATCTATTTATTTTAAACAATCTGTTTGAGTAATGTAGGAGCTATAAAGCAATAACAAATAGATAACTTCACTTTCCATATGCAAACTACAGAGACAGTATTATAAAACACTCCATCTAGTTCAGGAAAATAACTGTTCTTAGTAGTGAATGCAGATATAAATACATAAACACTTATTATGTTAGAGAAGCTTCAGGAGGAAACACTGCACAATCCTAATGCAGCTTGGAAACTGCTTTTTATTCACCAAGGTGAAGCACAGGCTTAAGAGGACAAGTTAGTAACCTCTCAAGTAAGGTGAAGTATACCACTACAAAATGTTGAAGGTAAGCCAGCAACCATCCAGCAACATGAAACATACCACCACTGAATGTTGAAGGCAAGCCAGCAACCATCCAGAAACATGAAGCATACC
The DNA here is from genome assembly GCF_004210375.1 of Tachypleus tridentatus. Taxonomy (NCBI): domain Eukaryota; kingdom Metazoa; phylum Arthropoda; class Merostomata; order Xiphosura; family Limulidae; genus Tachypleus; species Tachypleus tridentatus. The sequence continues at coordinate 24,159,080 of NC_134832.1, read as the reverse complement.
ATCACAAAATGTTTAAAGCAAGCCAGCAACCACTCTAGCAACATGAAACATGCCACCACAGAATGTTGAAAGCAAGCCAGCAACCACTCCCGCGACATGAAACATACCACCACAGAATGTTGAAAGCAAGCCAGCAACCACTCCAGCAACATGAAACATACCACCAGTGAGTGTCGAAGGCAAGCCAACCATCTCTCGTATATTTGTGAACAGGTTAAGAAATGGTGCTCAGTATTACTATCACACTGTCACAATTACAGACCTTAAAATGTAACGTAGCTAATAGCAATCTCTAAGGCAAGAGATTCTCTAGATTTCGCACGAAGCAAGAGCAGAAGATCAGCAGAGAAGGTTTTAACTCAGTTAATACCAGATTATTGAGAGACTGTTGTTGTTGTTTGTAATTAAGCACAAAGGGCTATCTGAGCTCTGCCCACCATCGTAATGAAACCCGGTTTTTAGCGTTGTAAGTCCACAGGCACACCTCTGTACCACTGGGGTGGGCAGTATGGGAAGAAATGTTTCCTCCACAAATATCTTGTAAAAATATTAAACTATGTATAGGTAGGGTCTGATCTTTATATTAGGAACTGTATCCTTTCGGAGAATTGGACATGCAAACTTGATGTGTCAGGTGAGCTTTGTAGCACTATAAATTACTAGGAAAAGTACATTAGCAATTAATCCAACAAATATAAGAAGAGCAAATATATTGCAGCATTCAAAGGAGGCATGATAGTAAGTGAACGTTTAGCATGGGTAGTCTGTTTCAAAACAAAGTTCATTCAAATACATCATCTGTATCTTGTGAAGAACGTTGTAACAAATGGATTACTCTTTTGTACAAAGGTGGGTAAGATAAATTTGGAAAACTCTACAAGAATAACTCACGTTTTATGTGTGGTTTCAACTGTACAGGTCTGTCGTGGTGAATTTATGATCGAGGCATATTTGTCTGGTCATGCTCTGAGAACCTTAGTCCATTTAGGAGGCAAAATGAATGCCACAGAATACCTCAACATCATTTTGATCAAGTGCATCCAAAAATACGATTAAAGATGACAATGATTCCATCCACCGTACTTAAACTGTACGTGCTGAACTGTACTGAACATGACGGAGACTTTAGGCATTTTCTATGGCCACCACTCTTTAAGAATGTCAAACCAATAGAATAGGGTACCTAAACTGTGGTATGTGCACCATTGATGGTACATTAAACTAATGTCAGTAGTAAGTGAAAAGAAAAGTAATGGAAAAATTATAAAATTTGTAATAACCCCACTATGGGCTTTCTGCATATGTGTATACACAGGCACTTCGTTTATAGTTGAACTTTCCGTTTGTAAGAATTTCCAATATTTTCTTCTTTTCAAATTGATAAAATTTGCACTACACGTTCTTCAATAGGCCTGAAGAAACAATCGAATCCTTCTCGTTAATGGATAAGTGTCAGAAAAATAATGTTTACTACTAAGATTTTCGTTTTTCAAAATCAAATCTGGGTTTTTACTTCAAAAACGTTCAAATAAAAAAAAATGGTACCCAGGCTTAAATAGTTTGAGAACCACTGCAATAGAATATTTGTTGAAAGAGCTTGAAAGAGAGAATTGCAATCATTATCGTTTGCGTACCTCATTTCATGAATTATGTACAATATAAATGAATAAATGAGGAAATATCTTTTGGATACCTTATAGAGTCTACGCCACTCTTTATCATGGTTGTTATTCGAGACAAAGGTAACCCAACCTATTATCAAGTATAGTTCCTTATTTGGTGGCCAGATGTTGTGTTTCTTTTTCTGTATACACAAAACTTTTACACTTTTTCCGAGTTCCAAGATGAGTCATAGGCATATGTGCTAATCACAATTGAGTCTTAATCAGAGTTGTGGGGTTTCATTGCAGTGAAAATCAAATGGATAACTGGTAAGGCATCCAGCCATCTTTAAACTTTAACACAGTTGTTTCAGGCTGACCAAGAGTTCGTACCTTCAGATTCCACCTTTCGATTGTGAAGAGACCTGAAATAAACTTTCAGTTTTACTACCTCTTTCTTGTGGGTCTGGTTTCTATAATCATCCAGTAAAGTAACCTAAGGAGTTTTATTCAAACTTTTTAAATTAGGGGTCTTAATAAATGGCAGGTCTTTTTAAATGATAGGTTTTATTCAGACCTTTCAAAACTAAAGTGTTGTATGAAGTCTTGTGCTATATTTCAGCCAGCATGTTCATCTGAAGTAGTCCATATCCTGATATCGATCAGTGAGGTAAGTATTAAGTCGAACTGAAGTTAAGCTACAAGGAAAGTTAATTAAAAGCTATTTCATTGTTTTTGGCAAAGTTGCCTTTTTTTCCATTTATTCTAACCTAATACTCCTCCTGTCTAAACTTCAGAACTTCTGATAATCCAAGGATGGTTTATCTATACATTAAGATAAAAGGTGTTATTAAGGTGTGATTTCAACAAGCTCACCCGTTGTTCTTGACACCCTTATAAGAGTAAATTTATACCAAATAATATTTCACACTCCTACTATGCATATGAAGATGTGAATATTTAAACAGAATACAAAGTTTTGTGAGTGGCTTGTAAACATGAAATAATTTATTTGTTTGTTGTTAAACACAAAGCTACACAAAAAAATATCGAAAATCAGCCAGCTAGTTTATTGATTGCATATAAGTGTATATTTCCGGACATTCCTCATTAAACCAACACAACTGTTCACGATGTTCATGTGGGTGATGCTTCTCCTGTAAAACAGCATCCCTATCGTGTGAATCCAATCAAGGCTGATAAAATGCGTAAAGATGTATCTTATATGCTGGAGAATGAAATTATATAATACAGTAAAAGTGACTGGTATTCACCTTCCTAAATGTAATGGATTGGTTAGATTCTGTACAGTTTTTCGCAAAGTAAATGCTTTGACAAAGACAAATTCCTGTTCTCTTCCAAGAATGGAGGATTTTATGGATAAAATTAGAAAAGTCAGATATATCACAAAATGTGACCTAAAGAAGGGATACTGGGCTGTCCTTCCAACTGAAATGACGAAAGAAATATCTGCTTTTCTTACTCTTGATAAATTATACCAGTATAATGTAATTCCATTTGGGATAAAAATTTCTCAGGCAACTATTCAGCTATTGACGAATTAATGTCTCAACAATCTATCAGATGTTGAAATTAATGTTGATGATATTGTAATTTTCAGTACCACCTGGGAAAAACACTTATGTGTATTACGTGGTGTTTTTGAAAGGCTTAAGAAAGCCAATCTCACTGTAAATTTGGCAAAAGGTAACTTTTGTATAGCCTAAGTTATTTACTTAGGTCATGTGATAAGCGGTCAAGCTTCTCCAATTCAAGCCAAAATTCATTGAATTGTGAAATATCCAACCCTTAGAAATAAGAAAAGTTTGATGAGATTTTTGGGAATGATTGGTATTATAGGAAGTTTTATAAGAATTTTGAAATTTGGCTGACATCATTGTATCATTGAAGAAAAATCAAAAGTTTAAGTCAGTATACTATAAGCCTCGGAAGTTATAATTCTGATAAACGCTTGTTAATTGGAAAATTACAGAACTTGACCAGGAATGTTTATAGCCTTCGAACATTACGAACCGTTTAACTTCAGTGAATTAACTTCGGACCTTAGTATTTCTACGAGAACATTAGATACTGTTGTCAGTAAAAAACTTACACGTGCTTCAAGAGAAGTTGTACCTGTGTATCAAAACAGAAGTAATTACCTTTCCGTGAACGTCAACAAAAGGTTCGGTTCTCAACCAAATAGAAGACTCAGTATTGTTTGCAAGTTCGAAAAACTGGCATATAAATCATTATTCGTAATGATCATTATTATCGATTGTATTGTTATTTGTACATTAAAATATATTTGTGTTAAGAAAGAAAATTGTTTATACCAATCTTGTTGGCAAGTATCATAAATTTAATACATGTCTACATTTTATTAACTTCTAAATTCAACTTCAATATTCTGATTATTTGAAATCGTAAATTGGAGACTTGTCCGAGATAAATTATAATCTGTCACATGAAAACTACAGAAATACCTTTATTTACGTGAACAGTGGCTGTGAACCAATCTCCATATACTTGGACGTGTATGCTAGTCAGTCTTGAAAACGAAGAGTATGAGCATTTGATGTTACAGTACTATGAATATTAAATTATGTATCATGTCACAGTGTATAGTAATCTTTTGTCCTAGTTGCGACGACTTGTTGTCCATACGTTATAAGCACACGCACATAACACATTCATCTTCATATCTCTATTATTCCATTACATACGCTGTACAAATACCACAGCAGTTTATGCATATAGTCCATATCAATAATCATATTGTACAAATATTCATTTTGTCTTATTCGAAAGATGGAGGCGGGGTAAAAAGGACTATCGAAAGCACCATTAAAACAGTTTCCTCTCTCAGTACTTTATGTTCACCGGATTTTAGGGACAGAAGCGGTCTATAGGATGACCCATTCTGTTAGGATGGTTCAGCCTTTCTTATTCTAAACTGTCAGAGTCATTTCTATTATGTATTGGATTCTAGTGAGAAGCAAAGTGGCCTATCCTGATCACATGCGTAAAATATACGGTCCTATCTTTCAGTGTTTTAGGTGTAGCTAGGAGTTGTTTACACTCAGTTTGAGTTTAAAGTGCACTGTAGTCTGATATTGTGTAATATTTAGTCAACATGACTGAAACTTCTGTAAAGCTTGGTTTTACTATTTCTCAGTGAATGTTTTTGGCGTTCAATGGTTACAAAAGTTCTGAGTGTAAACATCTGACTTAAAAAGTCAGACAGATACAAGTATGTTTATGTTTGCCTAGTATGTGTCTTATTTTCGCCCTTAATTTTCATTAGTTTTTATCTTAGTTTCACTCTACATCAAATAGCACATAGTCTTTGTTTTTTGTGTGGCAGAGGGTGGCTTAATAGTTAGCATGCTCGATCTGTGAATCCGAAGATTCATGATTCGTACTAATTGCCACAGAAACGCACTTCCATCTTGGAATCGTGGGTGAGCTGTAAGAGAGATGGACAAATTCTGATATAAGGTCAGATCACACAAAACTTGCCCAAGAGTTGCGGTGGGTGCTAGTAACTATCTGCCTTTTGTTTAGTCTATTAGTTTATTATAAGAGCCGGCTAGCGCAGATAGTCTTTCTATGGCTTTGCCGGAAAATTCTGAAAGATGCAATCTCAAAATCCTTTACTGTCATATTCTCTGTCAACTATCAGTTAGTCACGTATCAACTAGATTCTTTTGAACCTTCATTTGTTAAGGATGTTTTTGTTTATTTGTAGTTAAGCACAAACCTACACGATTGGTTGATACACAGGTATCGAAACTCCATTTCTAGCGTTGTAAATACGTAGACATTCCGCTATGCCACTGTAGCTCATTTATTAAAAACTACGTTTGGGATTCGGGAAATAAAATTGTAACTTTTTTATATTACTTTACAACACATTTGTGTACATGATATTTGTTTGTTTGTTTTTTTAATTTCGCGCGAAGCTACAGAAGGGCTATCTGCACTAGCCGTTCCTAATTTAGCAGTGTAAGACTAGAGGGAAGGCAACTAGTCATCACCACCCATCGCCAACTCTTGGGCTACTTTACCAACGAATAGTGGGATTGACCATCACATTATAACGACCTCACGGCTGAAAGGGTAAGCATGTTTGGTGTGACAGATTACGAGTCAGTTGCCTTAACCATATGGCCATGACGAACCACATTATATTTCGCAACATAATAAGAATATACTTAGAAAATTTTTACTTGTGTATTGTTTTTACTTACTTTTGTACAATAATATACTTATACGAGTTTGTATGTAACTTACATAAAGATTTAACATTCATTTAACATGATGCTTCAATGTTAATAAAAAAAATTGCGAAAGGAAGAAAAATACAAATTAAAGTTATTTGCATTAACATTATAAAATTATATACTCGGTCAAAATATTGTATTATATAGCCTCTGTCATATTATCTGGAAAAATACGATGAATAAAAAAAATCGGTACCTAAGCCAAAGCACATCAGAAAAACAATCTATTTATTTTCATAAATTACAAAATAAAACAGCTCTACACTAACAGAACATTGTTTTTAAGTTTCTTCCCGGTATGCTCAATTAGACGTACAATTCAAACTTGAGGTATACATTAGTAGCTATCAATTCTATACTAACCTAGGACGCAAACGTGAGGTGCGCATTATGGAAAAACACGATCTCAAAACAAGGTCTAATACAGAAGATTCAGTCGTGAACCTTAGCAAAGGAGAGGTAGGCCTAGGCCTATATTTTCATGTTCACAGGAGGTCATTCAATCCTAGATCACTGCTTTTCCACACGCTTAGTATAACTATCGATATAGATTCCACATAGACTTTTAGAAAAAAATTATAAGTGATTGCTAGTGCACTGATACTCCATGTACACAAACCCATGATAATAATAAACAAGAGATTGATTAATCGTCCTACATGAGGAAGCTAACATTTTAATTGATGGCGCTACGTTTGTCTCGTATGAGATTCTTGATCGGTCAATACTTTTTAACAACATTATCTGAAAGAACTTCTGTATTGTTGATTGCAGTGTACTACATAATTAAGATATAAAAACTGACATTAATAGCTGCGATAAAGCGGAATGCTCTTTGGAGTGTGTTTCCTGTTTAAATAACTTGAGAAACTTTGTCTAGCTTCTTATGTGACGTTCGTTTGGTCAGAAAATAAATATAAGGAATTTGCGTTTATTATGTTTTACGTATTTGCTTTAATGTGCTGAGTGTTCCGTCAGACATGACTTCTTGTTATTACAGTCTCTTAACAGGTTTTTTGTTTTCCTCGTTACAAATATTATTGTATTCTATTACTAGTTCTCTTGATTTAAATACATATTTCAGTTTTTCCACAATACTTATGCAATTTTTGGTTTCCTGAATAAATAACTATTAGAGCACTGCATGTTCGTTATTCTTAATATAAGCTTTTATCCTCTGTCCATATGTTCGTGGCGATCCTTTTTGCGCACCGATCAGAGCATGTTCAGAATATGGAACAATAGAAACGTGTTTATTGTGCTCAATATTATAAACGCAAATAATCAGAATAAGCTATCTTTGTATATATCGAGACGAGAGAATATTAAGGCCATTGTTACTCTTCATTAACATTTTAACATGAACTTTGATGATACAACTCGCTGTATTATAGAGTAATAAGTGTCCTTCACAAATTACATTCGCCATTTCTGAGCTTATAAGCTATCTACATTAGGTTAACAAATAAATCTCTTAGGTTTAACTTCCATCCCCTTTAAACAAAAACATTATGTTCTAAATACAGTTAGTTTATTGGAAATACCAGTGGGGAAACGTTTGTAGAAAAACCTCTTTCTTCCACTTAATATATTAAATAATAATAATAAAAACAATTTCAAACGTACCAGTGGATAGAGCTAACACCATACTTTCGGTCCAGTACAAATGCACTGTTATACAAGATTACCTAAAAAGTAAATTCCCTCTTTTAATAGGATCAGCATGACCAGATGGTCATGGAAGTAGACCATCGTTGTAAGGAACTAGACTCGTAAGCTGAGGGTCGCGGGTTCAAATCCCCATTACGCTAAACATGTAGCCTTTTCAGCCGTAGTCGCGTTATAATATGACGATCAATCCCACTATTCGTTGGTAAAAGAGTAGCCCAAGAGTTGGCGGTGGATGGTGATGATTAGTTGCCTTCTGTCTAGTCCTACACTGCAAAATTAGTGACGGCTAGCGCAGATAGCCCTCATGTAACTTTGAGCGAAATTCAAAACGAACAAACAAACCCATTTTTATTCTTTTCTCACATGAGGTTTATATTCTTATTTCTTTTATCATATTTCTTTTTTTTTAATTACTACACACTGTTATTTTACCCACGTAATTATGTAAATTGACAGTCAATTATTTCGTATTCTAATTCATATTACTTCAATGCAGGTAAAGTTACTTTTTTAACCAGCCTGTGATAAACATAACGTTAGTTCTCGGTAGTGAGATGGATGTGACGTAGTGATTAGCGGGCTGTGAATATAAGGGTTCATAGTTCATATCTTGTTGCAATCAAATTATCGATTCTCATTTTGGACTTGTGAAAGCATTCAAAAATACTGATCTAATCCAGTCATTCAACTAGATAGCCTAAGAGCTGCAGTGGGTGCTATTGACTAACTGCCTTACCTCGAGTTAATCAGCTCAATATAAAGCACGGTTGTAGTGAATATCCAAAGCAAATAATCAAACCAAGATGAGTTGTTTTTGTTTCTCTATCTCTCAAACATTACGAAACTAAGATTTATGTCATATGTTTAAGGATTCATGACACAAAAATGTAAGCGTAAATATAATTGGCATTTACTTTCATAAAAACTGTTTACATCTTTAAAAAATCACAATATTTTAACTTTGGAAATTCCATGTAAGACTTTTTTGAATTACTTCTATAAGTACTTCTTTGTACTTATTTACAATTATCTTTGTAACGCCTGTGTATAATAAACTTATCATTGCCTATGTTTCAGGGCTTGAATGATATGTTGCTAAAAATATTCATAAAATCTAAACACGTTTATATTATGTACGTATGATTATATATCACCTGATACACGTAATTTAACACACCCGGTGTGTGGATGGGTGTGTTCTCATAGCAAAGCCACATTGGGACTATCTGCTGAGTCCACAGAAAGGGAATCGACCCCCCTAATTTTAGCGTTGTAAATCCGTAGACGTACTGCTGTACCAGCGGGGGACTAACATACCGGTTAGAGAATCTTCAGCTGAAATAATTTGATATTTTAAAACTTAGTGTTAATTTTACTTCTTAAATAAATTTTTATCTTGAAAGTAAAACGGTTAACAACAGACACATGTATGTATATACATTTTGATGCAATGTACATGGCTAAATAGTCGACATATTTAATTATCTAATATTTATTATTATTATTATCTATTACGTATTATATTTTATTGATATTATTTGTAAAAAATTAGTTTTTCTTCTTTTTCTCTGCATGAAAATATCATAAAAATCTGATGTTAATAACTTATAAAAATGTATGCTCACAAACAAGCCTGACTTCTGATTTAATTGGATTTACATGTTTGAGGGGTATTTTATAATATATCCTTGTACTTTTTTCTTCTTTGTCTTTCGTCTCGGTATTCCTTGACAGTTTTCCGGCAAATCAATAAATAAAATAATTTTTGTTCATTTATAGAGTTTGAAATGAAACATAATATTACGTTATCTTATTTTGTAGCACAGTATAATGCACATTTTTACACACGTGTTTTCTTACAGTAAAACCACATCAAGCTATCTGCTGACCCCACCGCGAGGAATCGAACCCCTTATTTTTACGTTGTAAATCCGAAGACATACCGCTGTACTAGAAGTGGGCTTTAACATAACTAGCATTGACGTTATGAGTTTTTATAGAAATAAATTGTCTATATATCCAATACCTTGCACAATTACCCTGAAAACTTTGCCTTTCTTTTAACGAAAAAAAACACACACGTTTGTCTGCATTTACACAAAACTGTTATTTTGATACAAATACCTTGTCAAGATTTTCAGCAGACTATGATTAATACAACTGAGGTACCTAAAACTGTCCATATAATTACAATACCCAGGAATCCAGAACACTATTAGTTTAGGAACAACTAATTTGCTCAAGTGTTAACTATAATATGTTTTTAATACAACTGGGCCCGGCATGGCCAAACGTGTTAAGGCGTGCGACTCGTAATCTGAGGGTCGCGGGTTCGCACCACTGTCGCGCCAAACATGCTCGCCCTTTCAGCCGTGGGGGCATTATAATGTGACGGTCAATCCAACTATTCGTTGGTAAAAGAGTAGCCCAAGAGTTAGCGGTGGGTGGTGATGACTAGCTGCCTTCCCTCTAGTCTTACACTGCTAAACTAGGGACGGCTAGCACAGATAGCTCTCGAGTAGCTTTGTGCGAAATTCAAAAACAAACAAACAAACAATAATACAACTGTGATATTTAATTTAAGTATCTCGAAGTCAGAGAGAAAAGCCGAAAGTTTCCAAAAAGTACATGTTCAATATTTTAAAGCGAACAATAAACTGAATATGGAAAGAAAAAGAAACAAATTAATTAACGAAACATTTATTCACACAAACGTTTATAAAATTACGAAAAGTTCTGTTCAGTCTTTGCTTCTATAAGACTATACCACAGCCGAAGAAAGAGAGACAAAGTCAACAGGAATAAGAAAAAGTATAGAAAGAAGTATTATAATATCTCACTTATATTCTCAGTTCAGAACCTCAGTTAAGTACCCCACAAGCCCATGAGTTGCATACTTCATCTAATAGCTTATGTACAATTTTAAGATATTTCAAGCTAATTTTACAATATCACCTGTTTGGATAGGTTTAATTCCAAAGAGTCTATAGAGAAACGTGTAAATGCTAACTTGAGACTCAAGAACAAAGGTTGTAATGTGTAACCATTACTTCTGTAAAAGATAGAACATGTTTACGAAACTTCAGAAACCAATCACGACAATGAACTATATGCAGAAACTGCATCAAAGTTTGCTAAGTTATCTGAATATGCATAAATAAAGAAATATTCTATACTAGTTATGGAAGAATGAAAGTAATGGCTTGTATGTTTTGATACATTTAAGTTTCAATAATTCAGCAAACTTTGAGCTTTCGAACAACTCCGCTGTTGCCCAAGTGTCGACTGCACCACAAGTTTTGATAAAATTAAAAGAACCAAAAATCCAATACATTATGAGTTTTGGAGCAACTAAATTAACAAATTGTCCATTATACCATGAGTTTTGATACAACTATAGTGCCTAAGTATCAGATACAGTATAAGTTATTGTATAAATTGCACCTTTGACTGTCATAAGATACTTGAATTATTGTATAAAAACATTACTCTACTGTTAAGAACAGGACTGGATACATTAACTTGCTCAGATGTCTAAGATACTTTAGTAATTTCTTGTGAACTCGTTAGAGAGCAACACAAGAGCAGGCTTTTCTTTCTCTTGTTGTTAATAAAGTCTTCTTCCAAGTTACAAATTTATTCAGGTGATGATGTTTAGACTATATCTTTTACTTTCCTCAAATCCCTCAGCTTGTCCTTGTTATTCTGTAATCATTGCAATAGTTTCTAAGAAGCAGGCCACTGCAATTATTAAACCACACAGATGTGTATAAATACGCTCCTAGTCAGAGTTACATTAATATATTTGTTTATCGTTCTCATTTTTATCTCTTTCTAGCTATAATGCTGATGGGCAGTGAACGCCTCCACTCCCTTAAAGTGAAAATGAATCAGCGATAAACAGCAAAATCTGGAGCTGTAAGGCCTCCACTTTATGGTACAATGCGAATAAAAGTGATGTCTTGGAAGAACAACAAAACTTAACAACGCCATGACCTCATTTTGATTTAACACAATAGGTTAGACACCATTTATAACAATAACTATCTCCTTCTTCACTGCAGCTTCGTCAGCATTCAACATAGGAAAATCCAGTTTTACAATAGATGAGATGGCGCTGGTGTCACGGTTGGCAGGTCTAATCAAACACAGACAATGAGCGCGAAACTAATTAACATAAAATAAATAAAAAGTTATAAATTCTCTCCCAGAACTCAGTTGATAGTGTAGAATAATAGAGGAATGTATGAAGATATCTACCCTCATAGCTTATATTAGACTCCACAATTTACTCCCTAATTCTCTCTAAGATATTGAAAAAGATACCTTGGGTAGACTTTTCACCTCTAGTACCTTGCTTTCTACAGTCAACATTTTTCAAAAGGGTGGCTATTTTTAACTACATACAGATTTGAGGAGTCAATGAATCACTTTAAAGCATTAACTGTTTCGTATGAACAGTCTTTTTACTAGACTCAATATGACGCTTAATTTAATGTATGTGCATATAGTGGGACAAAGCCTAGTCTAATGCTATGTTTTCGTAACAAAAATGCAACCTCTTTATTGTTATTTGTCACCTAAAACCTTGAAAACACGGTGGTGGGCGTTTGAGTACACCGACAATTATATCTTTCCATTTTAACGTTTGGAAGTTCACTTATTTTGCAGTTATAAACGGCCACCAGCAGCAATCCTGTCTCTCTTGGGATGTCTTAAGGAAAGCAAAAGCTCCCAACGTGTTCAACACAGATAAATGTAAACTGTGTCACAAAAGGGAGACTTTGAAATTAGTATATCCTGATAGTTGTCAAAAATGAGGACACGAACGGAGGCAAAATGAAGTGTGGTTATTTGTTTTTAAGTACAAACCTATACAATGAGTTATCTGTGCTGAACCCACCATGAGTATCGAACCATGATTTAAGCGGTGGGAGCTCATAGACTTACCGCTGAGCCACTTGGATGAAATGTAAAAGCCATTTAAACATATCAGTAAGATAGACAAAAGTGCATTACCACATGGATAATAGCTGCTACAAAACATATGCATGGAAAACTTTGGATGCTACCTTTAAAAATGAAAAACACCACAGCTGACACTGCAGCCAGTGATAATTCCGATAATGAAAGTCACATCGAAAACATCCTCCAATCACACAGATCGTTCTTCTGTAAGCTCATGAACAATAACCTGGCGATCTACTCAGTAGAGTGTGTAGTTGTAGTCTAACAACCGAAGAAAGTATGAAGCCGAAGAAAAATGTCAAGATTCGTGAAGAACAGCAGGTGAAAATTTTCTTATGAGTAGTTAACTGTTTCAAAAGAGACATTTTTTATTATATTGCAGACCTTGACAGTAAACAGATAATTTTTGCTTCTGATCTATTTGCCCATGAAAAATTCATAAAATTACTTTCAAGAAAATTCGAATCATTCCAACAAGCTAAAAATGTTCCCGACCCTTTTCTAGGATAAGAATATAATGTCACCCTTACTGATATCAAAGAGCTTTGACAACAGTTTTTATAACAACTATGTCAAAATTTCGAAAATCTGGTGCAAATATACAAAGATCGAAAAAAAATAATTATTGCTTGTTTTTTTCTGCTGACCTTAAGGCAAAAAAGCTTGTTCCAAAAGTAATATGTCAGCTACAATGATGCAAGAAGTGATTTCTAACTACAGGATATCTTCTGTGATACAAAGAACTGCTCCAGGCCTCAGAGAACAAAAATATATTTTATGTGCTTCTGACTTTTGTCATCTTTCATGAATATCACCATGTAAATATCAGCCCATCTCTTAAGCTGCACAGTCTGACATTTCAAAAACTGGTCACATGACAAATATCATCAATCACGTAATCTGTGTCGTTAGTTTTCAGTTTAAATATCTGAACTTGCAGCTTAAGAGACGGGCTGATATTTACATGGTGATATTCACGAAGGATGACAAAAGTCAGAAGTAACTGTTTACAATATTATCTAAGATAAATGCAAAAGCAGTAAGTTGATTAATTCTCTGAACAGAAGAGGAGTTTCCATGTGCCATGCTGACTTGCTGAAAAGTCAAAAATTGTTATTTGCTTATACCGTACAAACATACCCAATCAACAGAACTCTCATTCCAACTTATTTCAACACCACAGACTTCACCATTTGTGTTCTTGATAACACTTACTTTGAGGATTTATCATCCTTCATGACAGATATGTACACATAACACATATGCAGTCATGTGAAATACTTAGGACACCCTATGAAAGCCTGTGTATTTTTGTAACATTTTTGGATATATAGATATATAATCTCAATTTTAACAATGCTGAGAGATTATAAGAATATAACTAAACAATTAAAACTAAAGAAAAGACTTTTCAAAATCTTCTGTAAAAGCAATTCTACAAAAATGAATATTCTAACTGAGGATAAAGTTAAGACACCCCCACATTTATTCCCACTTAAAATGGCTCAACTCACACACAGGTGCACATGATTAGAAGATCGTTACTCAGTATTTTGAATGAGGCTTGCCCGATATAAACCTCAGACATTTAGTTTGGTGTGCTTCTGACTGTTGAAGTGAGAGTGAGCACCATGGTGAGAGCAAAAGAGCTGTCTGAGGCCTTCAAAAAAATTGAAGCAGATTATGAGTCTGGTGAGGGATTTAAAAAGTCCCCAAAAGATTTTGAAATCAGCCATTCCACTATCCGGAAAATAGTCAACAAGTGGAGGGCTTTCAAAACAACTGCCAAAATGCCCAGGTCTGGTCCTCCAAGCAAGTTCACCACGAGAGCAGACCGCAAGATGATAAAAGAGGTCTCCAAATACTCTAACATGTCATCACGGGACCTACAGCAGGCTCTGGCTATTGTTGATGTGAAAGTGCATGCCTCTACAATCAGAAAGAGACTGCACAAGTTTAACTTGCATGGGAGGTGTGCAAGGGGGAAACATTGGCTCTCTAAGAGAAACATCAAGGCCAGACTGAAGTTTGCAAGAGAGAATGTTGACAAAGATCAGGACTTCTGAAACAATGTTCTTTGGACAGATGAATCCAAAATTGAATTATTTGGACACCAGAACAGAGGACATGTTTGGCGTAAACCAAATACAGCATTCCATGAAAAAACCTCATACCAACTGTGAAGCATAGAGGTGGAAGTGTCATGGTTTGGGGCTGCTTTGCTGCAGCAGAACCTGGACAGATCACAATCATACAATCCACCATGAAGTCTACTGTGTATCAGAGGGTGCTTGAGGATCATGTGAGATCATCTGTAAGAAAATTAAAGCTAAAGCGGAACCGCACCCTGCAACACGATAATGACTCAAAACATACCAGTAAATCCACCAAGAACTGGCTGAAAACTAAGAAATGGAGAGTCCTGGAATGGCCGAGTCAAAGCCCAGATCTTAATCCTATTGAGATGCTGTGGGGTGACTTGAAACCGGCTGTACGTGCAAGAAACCCCTCAAACATCTCACAGCTGACAGAATTTTGCGTTGAGGAGTGGCCAAACGTTCTTCAAACCGATGTCAGAGACTGGTAGATGGCTACAAGAAGCGTCTCACCTCAGTTATTTCAGCCAAAGAGAGTAACACTAGCTATTAGGGTGTCCTAACTTTTTCCTCACTTAAAATATGTATTTTTGTAGAATTACATTTTCAGAAGATCTTGAAAAGTCTTTTCTTCAGTTTTAATTGTTTATTTATATTCCTATAATCTCTCAGTATTGTTGAAATTGAGATTAAATATCTATATATCCAAAATTGTTACAAAAATACACAGGCTTTCATAGGGTGTCCTAACTTTTTCACATGACTGTATGGTGCTATTTCACGATTATGCTGGTTATGATGCTCCTGGGAAACTAGATCTTCTTGTTGCATACTTGAAAACACGAGGATGTAAGCTGGATAACATAGCTATCATACCAGTATCTAGGGTTTTAACCTAAAATTAATAATAGGCCTAATATGTCTGAAAGCTTCAAAACTGGCAAAAACATCAGGTTGCAATGTGACTTTCCAATATTGCATCACTCGAAGCTACCAACACTGAATTTTTTGAACATCTTGGCGAGGTTCAAATAAATGGAAGAAAAAGCCAAGTGCCTTGTTTGGAAGGCTTACATGCTACATGCACAGATCACCCACTCGAGAGAGTGAGATTTTTACCGGTAACTCTATACCAAATGACTGATCATATCACTAAGTACTCAGCTATGAGAAGCTGCACACACTCACCTACAACAGCATATCACGCCAATTTTTTGAAGTAGTCCTGAAGAAGTTGTACCTTACGAAGGGAATGTTTCATACGCCAAAAATGGCTCTTTACTACAAGGGAAGAGTGGGAGTGAAGTGCAATTCTAATAGAATCTGTAATTGCTGAAACATTTTGTGTTAAAACTGTCTCAATTGTCTTGAAGGGAAGACATAATTTCATTTTTGCTCATTGAAGGACATGCCGATCATATCGGAAGTTATTAAAACAATGATTATGCCAACTTTCTGTAACATTAGCAAAGAACACGATTTCCGTGAAATGATCCCTGGACACAATGAGTTCACAGAAGCATTGAAATCATAAGACAGAATAAAAAGCTTGCTATTTTTTAAGGTTCTGATAAACGCTAAAAGTAAAAGACTCAAACAAATATTCGTGGGTTTTGCTGAAAACTCTTACGAAGAGTCTGAGCTTTCTGAGCATTAGTGTATCTTTTTAACAGGTTCTTTTAAATATCTTGTACATCACAGAGTGAATTGAACTGGAATCTGCATATGTAAACAGGTGAATCACGGTTCAGAGTGTATCACGAGTTTGACTGTATCATTTACTTAAAGTATAACTACTTTGAAAGAGTAAAAACGTTCTAAATTAACAATCTGTTTCTGTATTAGATGTTTCTCCAGCGTCATTTTATGGTAAAAGAAAAGAAGGTCAAGTCCAACGCTGTTACAACAGATATAAAGCTTGACCAGACGATCCAGAAGTCACAGTAAAGATCAAACGATGAAAAGTTACTATGTTACCGAAGGACAGCTTGTTTATCTTGAAATTTTCGAAATCAGCATTGTTTCCACGTGCTAATAAATGCAAGGGTAATGGATAACATAGAAACTTATCATCATCATTTGACAAGTAGAACAAAAAAGCTGTTTGTTTTTGTACTAATGTAATTCGACCTTTACAAATTGTACAGTAGAAAGAAAATCCATTCGAGGTTATTCAGCACCTTGATCTTCACAACATTTCACCAAGTGACATTGATGAAAGAATCGAACAAATATGCCACGAACAATTTATTTTGAAACATAAAAAAGCTCGCAGATAGGATATCCAAAGCAAACTTATCAGGCTTCAGTGACTCAAACAATATGGTGAACAGACTGCTGCAGTAAATATAACATCAAAACAACTGAACCAAGTGAACTTGGTGTATTTCAGTGACTCGAAACATCTGGTGGACAAATTGCTGCAATAGATATGGTAACAAACCAGCTGAGCTAAATGCAGAAAGTACTGGAATTTACAGGAGAGAGGGGCCAGTCAATCAAAGAAATATCGGCTCATGATCTACTGCTCAACAACTCTACAGTCTAAATCAGACAAACTTCTTAATAAACTTGAGAAAAATATCACCTTCGAAACTATACGTTTAAGCCAGTATTAATTAAAAATGGCAGTCTCTAATGATTTCATATCGTAAGGTTATGTACTGAATATAGTATCACAAAATAACTTTGGACAAGCATTAAACACGGTGCTCCAAGGCTCACAGGCAGTTTCTGCTGTGTAAAAGCTGCATAAAAGTGTAATAGCTGTCTAAATTTGTATGAGAAGAAATCAGTTAAGCTTGGCAAAGCATTTATCATAAGCAGAATGTAGCTAGTACGCATCTATCCCGACACATTAATTACTGATTAATTAGACAAGTACTGAACAACATCTTCAAACAAAAATATTAATTTCAATAGTAATAATTCCCCTTTTCAGAAGAAGATGGACACTCGGTTCGGACAAACATTTCAGGCATTGTAAGTTCATTGATCATAAATGAAGTTGTCCCAGTAAAGATATGCTCAAAAGTTGATAGTTTTAACTTGAAAATCCCAGTAATTTAATTTAAAAAGATGGTTGCCACATTATTTCTCACGTTAACTGAGCAGTGGTAAAT
Organism: Tachypleus tridentatus; assembly: GCF_004210375.1. Classification (NCBI taxonomy): domain Eukaryota; kingdom Metazoa; phylum Arthropoda; class Merostomata; order Xiphosura; family Limulidae; genus Tachypleus; species Tachypleus tridentatus. The sequence goes on along the minus strand of NC_134832.1, from coordinate 24,141,336 downwards.
GGTGCCTAGCGTGCCACCTTCCTGTTTAACGATACAGAAGTTGTTATACTAATATAAAGTATGTGTCCACTTTCAGACTTAAAGGTTTAAAATCGTTGAGAAACGTCAGTTTATCTCGTTACATTATCTGCTTACTAATACTGTTTTAATGAAAGTCTGCATTGCCATGGAAACAACACCCTAAGGAAGACTGGGAACAAACTTATTGCAAAGCAAGAAAAGTTCTTAATGAAATTTAATGAAACAAACGTGTTATCAAAAACTGACATGGAATAACTCGAAAAGTGTTCAGAGAGATTATGATCACTTTTGACAAGCTTCTTTCATTATCATCAAAACTAAACAAATCGCTTGCTTATCTACTACTAGTATCTAGTTTGGTCTGAATAATTCAGTTGTCGTAGAGTCACTCTCCCTCCTAAACAAAGATTATGCAGCACTATCTCTAATACGTTATAGTTGGGAAGACGTTGGTGGTCTCTTCCAACTATGAACATGTCTCATGCCGCAACCAGAAAACTTGTCGACTTTACGCGGCTGCCAAACCTGCAGCACAAACCAGAGCTAACGCAAAAAAGCAGAACTTGACTGTTATGCATTCTTCAAGTGTGAAAAACCACGCAGTAGGTGTTCTTTGTGTTGATTGTTATATTTTCCATAAAAGTTTGAAAACAAAAATATTTCTTTTTCTAACAGACTGTAATTACAATCCTTATTGTAATAAAAAAACTGTTCCTACGAAAGAGATTATGCTCCTATGTGATTCCTTGACCCAACAAATCTGTGGTTTAACACAGAAATAAACTTTATACATGTTTTACCATCAGAGATATTTAATACATAGTCAGAAATAACCACCATTTTGGAAAATGGCGGTACAGAAAAAATGTGCAAGAACTGAAAAGTCTACTCAAGGTAATGTTATTGTTTCTGGAACACATCTCCTAATACCACTTTTTTAATGGCTTGATGAAGTGGGGCCTGTACTAAATGGCTCAGTGGCAAGTTTGAGAGCTTGGAACCCTAAAATTGGAGCTCGATGCCCACGGCAGACATAGTGCAAGTAACCCATTGCGGTATAAAACGAAATCATTGTTGCATATAACCACTATACGTGTCATTTTAAATTAGGTGATTTATAGAAGCGCTTATTCCGCCTACAATCAAGTAGATATGGGACCTGTTTCGTTAATATATTCTATCATTTCAGGTATAAATACCTATATCTATAAAATATAGAATCTCGAATTTCTGAAAATAAATGTTGGGCTAATATGCACTGAGTTTGAAAAAAAATAATTAACGTTTAAAAAAAGATTAATTTTTTACTTCAGCCATAGTCTGTTCCTTAAATCTTCACACGTTTAGCACGTATGATAACAAAACTTTCGCCCCAATATGCCTTTTAAAACTTCACACGTTTAACAAATGTGATTGAATTTCTTTTACTCCAATTTGTCTGTAAAATTTCTACAGTTGGTGATAAGTTTTCTAACGTAACTGAAAATATATTTCATATTGTACGGTTTCGTAAAACTTATAAAACGTTTGTATGATACTAAAAGTGTTAATTTTGGCTCGTTCTTAAAATGAATGTTCAATTTATTATGTGCCAACTGAAGTCTAAAATCATTCTGAAGTTTCACAAATAATATCTTGCACTTAAACATACTTTATTTATTCAGTTAAGTTACTATTGAGTTTAATAACACTAAAGAATAATTTTAATTTCATTGTTTTAAATAAGATGTAGTTTATTTTGACGAATAAGATCGGCTCTAAACCACCTTTCTAATTAATCGTTCAAAGGTCATCAGCACGAGGGCGTGTTGACGTTTACTTTCCCTGCACCCTATTTTCATGAAGGTTTATGAAGAGCTCTCTCACTGTCTGTCGATATAGGTTCATCTTCAACACTTGACTTCACGGCAAGAGAACCTTTACACTTCCTACTGCGATGCTATTACGTCGCATCACTATCAGTAGCACACAGCACGAGAACACGAACGCTCTCACATGTTTCCCAGATGTCATATCCATGACCCCGAAAAGAAGTGTGTCAAAGGGCACAACAAAAAATCTGAATCAATGATGCAAACGATCTTTTCAAAAAAACCTCTAACGTCCAACGTAATACTTCTCCGCGGTTGAGATTGTCAGCTACGACCCCAGGGATGGATTTGAAGCAAACGTTTTCTGAAGTGACCCTGAAGACGCTGTCATGATCAGTACGAAGAGGAAAAACTGCGATCGGCGCTCAGGAAAATAAATGTTATTAAATTAGAATATTGTTCTGAGAATCTTGTAAGCCACGAAAACAGTACCTCTACTGAAAATATCTCAGACACTACATGGACTTCCTGCTATCAGAATGTTCCTACTAGATGGCCTTGGGTTACTTACCACAACTCTCTCTTCATTTATACTCAAACGTAAAGAAAACAAATAGATGTTTAAAAACATCAGCACACCTTAAGTAAATAGCATTTCATTTTCATAATGATGAGAAACCCATCTGAAGTAAAAATGTATTCTCAAGTAGCAAACTCTCTTTGATAATCTGAAGATGACATAAGAAGGTCGAAACATTGTTCTCTACTTTATTTTAATTAAAGTTTTAATACACATACCAGCGGTCTGGAAAATAGTATTTCATTATGTTACACAACTTCAAAAAATTATAAAATATACTAGAGTTCAAAAGTATGTTTGAATATTCACTATCTAAAAATCTCTCACTGAAGCAAATTAGCAATATTAAAGTACAATTTTGTTCTCTTTGGTTATTCAGTTTGTTTGAGAATTTTTGCCCAAAGTTATGGAAGGAACTACCTGCATACAGCCCTCCCTAATTGAGTAGAGAGACAGCAAGTAGTTAATAGCACTCATTATAAGACCTTGTGATACTCGTGTCTGATCTGAATTTCACGCAAAACTTCACAAGGGCTATCCGCGCTGGCCGCCCCTAATTTAACAGTGTAAGACTAGAGGGAAGGCAGCTGATCATACAAACCCACTGCCAACACCTGGGCTACTCTTTTACCAACGAATAGTGGGATTGACAATCACATTATAACATCCCCACCGCGAAAGGGCGAGCATGCTTTATGTGACAAAGATTCAAACCCTCAACCACGCGGCTATGTCGTGCTCGTGTCTGATCGAGCTGTGAGATTTGAGTATCACTCTTACAGGCTACTCGGGACCTCAACGTGGGAAGCATGTCTTGTAGTAACAGGACGCGAACCATGAACCCTTAGATTCATAGTTTTATAGTGCTAACAACTCAGCCAAACCCGAACTGTTGTAATCATGAGACTAGGCTTTATTATGAAACTGATAATGCACTAGGGTTGCCATATTTCTCAACAAACTCAATCTATTCCCAAGCTAACCAATGTTGAATTTAAGTAAAAATTGTGTATATATGCAAATATATAGATTCATTGAACATAAGCACGCACATATTTTATTTTTAGACACATGAGAAATAGATATCATTCGAAGTTTAAAAACGTGGCATTGTTATCTTGAAACAATGCAAAGCATGCTACATACTCGTTACTATTGCTGAATCTTTTTAAAAATATTTAAATATATTCAACCTCTCAAACTTTAACTATTATATATATACACGGAATTACAGTACAGTAAGTTTAAAATAATAATGCTTTTATAGTGATTCCATTTATACATCTTTAAATACGCTATATGATGTTCATTTCGAATATTCTATGTTTGATAAACTACTATTGTTTCAAACTTTTTGTTCCATCTGTTTAAAATCACCAGAGAAAGGGTGTCCTAGCCTGGCACATCCTGAACATTAAAATATTTACTTACAGTTTACCATTTTTTGCCGTATACAAGTTTTCTTCTTTGTATTCGATTTAATTGTACCACACTGAACTTTGTCTGACTTTCCATTTTGATACTGTTCTCTAGTGGAGACACAATTGTCTTTAAATCTACACCTAGACTAAAGAATTTTTTTGACAGTGATGGCCATCTTCCGGTCACCCACTTATTTTGTACATACAGTCATGTGAAAAAGTTAGGATACACTATAAAAGCCTGTGTATTTTTGTAACATTTTTGGTTATATAGATATTTAATCTCAATTTTAACAACACTGAGAGATTATAAGAATATAACTAAACAACTAAAACTGAAGAAAAGACTTTTCAAGATCTTCTGTAAAAGTAATTCTACAAAAATGAATATTCTAACTGAGGATAAAGTTAAGACACCCCCACATTTATTCCCACTTAAAATGGCTCAACTCACACACAGGTGCACATGATTAGAAGATCGTTACTCAGTATTTTGAATGAGGCTTGCCCGATATAAACCTCAGACATTTAGTTTGGTGTGCTTCTGACTGTTGAAGTGAGAGTGAGCACCATGGTGAGAGCAAAAGAGCTGTCTGAGGCCTTCAAAAAAAAAATTGTAGCAGATTATGAGTCTGGTGAGGGATTTAAAAAGTCCCCAAAAGATTTTGAAATCAGCCATTCCACTATCCGGAAAATAGTCAACAAGTGGAGGGCTTTCAAAACAACTGCCAAAATGCCCAGGTCTGGTCCTCCAAGCAAGTTCACCACGAGAGCAGACCGCAAGATGATAAAAGAGGTCTCCAAATACTCTAACATGTCATCACGGGACCTACAGCAGGCTCTGGCTATTGTTGATGTGAAAGTGCATGCCTGTACAATCAGAAAGAGACTGCACAAGTTTAACTTGCATAGGAGGTGTGCAAGGAGGAAACCTTTGTTCTCTAAGAGAAACATCAAGGCCAGACTGAAGTTTGCAAGAGAGAATGTTGACAAAGATCAGGACTTCTGAAACAGTGTTCTTTGGGCAGATGAATCCAAAATTGAATTATTTGGACACCAGAACAGAGGACATGTTTGGTGTAAACCAAATACAGCATTCCATGAAAAAACCTCATACCAACTGTGAAGCATGGAGATGGAAGTGTCATGATTTGAGGCTGCTTTGCTGCAGCAGAACCTGGACAGATCACAATCATAGAATCTACCATGAAGTCTACTGTGTATCAGAGGGTGCTTGAGGATCATGTGAGACCATCTGTAAGAAAATTAAAGCTAAAGCGGAACCGGACCCTGTAACACAACAATGGCCCAAAACATACCAGTAAATTCACCAAGGACTGGCTGAAAACTAAGAAATGGCGAGTCCTGGAATGGCCAAGTCAAAGCCCAGATCTTAATCCCATTGAGATGCTGAGTGGTGACCCGAAACGAGCTGTACATGCAAGAAACCCCTCAAACATCTCACAGATGAAAGAAGTCTGCATTGAGGAGTGGGGCAAACTTTCTTCAGGCCAATATCAAAGACTAGTAGATGGCTACAAGAATCGTCTCACTGCAGTTATTTCAGCCAAAGAGGGTAACACTAGCTATTAGGGAGTAGGGTGTCCTAACTTTTTCCTCACTTAAAATATGCATTTTTGTAGAATTACATTTACAGAAGATCTTGAAAAGTCTTTTCTTCAGTTTTAATTGTTTAGTTATATTCCTATAATCTCTCAGTATTGTTGTAATTGGATTAAATATCTATATATCCAAAATTGTTACAAAAATACACAGGCTTTCGTAGGGTGTTCTAACTTTTTCACATTACTGTATGCCCACAGATATTGTATGGCCTCCTATAATGAGGAATCTAAACGCCATCTTAAAGTAAGGAAGCATGAACGAAAGGGACTATTTAAACACAGTTTATGAAATACATAGTGTTGAGAGTTTCAAGTAGTTTCATGTAAAGTTCTGGTGTTCTAAGCACAAAATTTCTGGATGTGGGGTTACGCAGACTGTTGTGATATTCAGTGTTTTGACAGATATGTCTAACATTACTCCTGTTGTGCTGTATGCACAGCTATTGTAGATGTGAGGATATTCAAATTGTCGATACACCTACTGTTTCGACACCTACCTTATGTTAAGCTTATTGCGTGGAGAAGAATATGTTGTAGGCACTGTTGTTATAATAGAGACCTCATCTACTAGCCTACAGAATTACAGTTTGTTTGTGTGTGTTAATTTCAAATTTTGCTGATTTTTCCACATATAATAATTGAAATAAGCACGAGTATGCTATAAAAATGCTGCTGATAACATCTGTGTTATCTTTCATAATAGGAAACAGTTGTTCATTTGGCCAGAAATAGTCAATTGGGATAAAGACGGGATATGCGCTAACATTTATCTAAATATATACCTAAAATAAGCAAATATAATAAAAATATAAGTATAACGGGATTAGAAGAAACCATATGAACAAAATTAAAACATAAGTAGAATTTGTTTTCAAATATCGTAGTTGTGTTATCTCTAATACAGAAAGGCCGATAATTTTATTCTACATTTATCCACTGTTGAAGGATTCTTAATGTTGTTAACTAATTCATTTAAACACACTATTGGCCCGGCATGGCCAAGCGCGTTAAGGTGTGCGACTCATAATCTGAGGGTCGCGGGTTCGCATCCCCGTCGCGCCAAACATGCTCGCCCTTTCAGCCGTGGGGGCGTTATAATGTGACGGTCAATCCTAATATTCGTTGATAAAAGAATAGCCCAAGAGTTGGCGGTGGGTGGTGATGACTAGCTGCCTTCTATCTAGTCTTACACTGCTAAATTAGGGACGGCTAGCACAAATAGCCCTCGAGTAGCTTTGTGCGAAATTCAAAAAACAATAAACAAACTATCATTTTTTGTGTTGGAGTGGAGGGAATTGTTTCATAATTTGCGGACAAAAGTTCATAATAGAAAAAGTGTTTGATTTACTGGGATTTTATTTTGGTTGTGCAAATGCTCTATCATTACAATCTGTGGTATTGCCATACTTGATGAACAAAATAAACTTTGCAAACATATTTAGTTATCTTTGTCTCATCACAATGGAAATTAAAATAATCCATTATTTTCTTGCAAACTTACGTTTGTACTTTTTCCATTTTGTATTTTCGGATTGGTACACTTTGTGACATCACATCACATCACATCACAACTGATCGTCTGAAAGTTCTTTCTTTACTGGTTCCATAGTAGAAGTTCTCAATAAACGTGGAAGCATCTTAACTGATATAAGTAATTTTATGTCATTCTGATAGTTTGGTTACAGAAGTAAAATCAAATTGATTTGTAACATTTATTACCTGTTCTGTTTGTTTGTTTGTTTTTTGAATTTCGCGCAAAGCTACTCAAGGGCTATCTGCGCTAGCCGTCCCTAATTTAGCAGTGTAAGACTAGAGGGAAGGTAGCTTGTCATCATCACCCACCGCCAACTCTTGGAATACTCTTTTACCAACGAATAGTGGGATTGACCATCACATTATAACACCCCCACGGCTGAAAGGGCGAGCATGTTTGGTGCAAAGGGGGATTCGAACCCGCGACTCTCAGATATCTATTCTGTTTAGCCGATAAGATAGATAGTAGAAACTCGAAATACAAGTGTATTATATCTTAAATGAAAGATTGAAAAGTGAAAAATAAGATATCATGATTTGACACATTGCTTGTTTATTTTTTAATTTTGCACAAAGCTACATGAAGGCTATCTAGAAATAGCCGTTCCCAATTTATCAGTGTAAGACTAGATGGAAAGCAGTTAGTCATCACCACCTACAACCAACTCTTGGGCCACTTCAGATTACAAGTGTGGCGCCTTAACCACCTGGTCATGCCCGGCTTGACTTAAAACATAAATGTCACTTATGTTTATTATTTGGAGAAAAACAAACATATTGATTGTATTGACCTCTTATAACATGTCATAAACAAAAGTAAATATTTCTAATGTTTGTTTTGACATCTGGTAGAATAATACAGAACTGAAAACATTTGTTAAAGAACTCCTATTTGGGCTTAAGTCTACTTCTTTAGTATTTCCTAATATATACTTTATATCACAAGTTTCTTGCAGTAACAAAGATATTCCCAAAGGCTTATAATGTTATAATATTTTATGCACCTTACTTTAAGTAATTTAGATAACCCTCATGAACTGGACCTCTCTTTTAAGTCCCCCTCTGGGACAGCGGTAAGTCTTCGGATTTGCAACGCTAAGATCAGGAGCTCGATTCTCCTAGGTGGACACAGCAGATAGCGTGACATGACTTTGCTATGAGAAAACACCCACCCACTCTCTTTTAAAGTCTCTGATACAGGAAGACCATTAAGATAGATTGGTTGATAATAATACGACTAAGAAGATTAAAATAAACAACAACTTTTTATCAGTAGTTTCTAGCGAATTTTAATTACGATATACTGCTACAGAACAGTATATATTTCCTACAACTCAATAGTATCTCCTTTTTTTCACTTGCAAAAGATGGTTACTTAATAGTTGATAAACAGTTAGAAGACGTCCTTACTTATTTACATAGATATTATTCTGTTACTTTTCCTCCCTCTTACAGCTTTGCTATAAGTGTTAAACAAACTCCTCAGAAAAAGGCTGCCTGTTTGAATTGCTGTTGTTTAGCATGATAAGTCACCTAATTTTGACAGTTTGTTCGTAGTTCTTTCATAACAAAGCGTAGAAATAAAAAAGCTACTTATCAGTATATCTCAGCAATGGCCTGTCTATGTTTCTCTGTATTTATAGAAGGAAAGTGGAAAATATTCCACTAAAATAAAGTATTTAGCGTTTGTTTACATGGAATATTCATCCGTATTTTTTCGATTTTTCCGAACTTTGCGAAAACATTTTCAGTATTGTCAAAGTGAAACAGCAATATCGGTCTGAAAAGTAAGCTTAATAATAGTTAAATTGAATTTAGTCTCAAACATCATTTTACAGCCTCGCAGAATAATTTCATACAAATTTCTGTAGTTCAGCCAATAGTTCAGGGTTTAGAACTAGAAAGGTATTATGTGTCTTCTGAGACTTACAAACCGCTTGAACTGGCTTAAGTGCCCTGCAAGAACACTATCTTTAAAAAATCAATGAAATTTGAAAAAACTATATGTAATATTCATCAGATTGTCTGAGGTTTTATTTTTTCAGAAACTTCAAGCCTCATAGGACAGTGGGTCATACTTTGAAATTGCATTCCAAGTTTCCATGAGGTGAATGAAAGCCCCATAGATCCCACTGTTATTTATTTATTTTCCTTCTATGCTTGGTAATTACTCTATACCTTCAGTATCTTCTAATTTGATCTGAAGTGAAAATATGACAGAAATAATCTTCTTTTATCAATAGAAAGTCATAAATAAAATCAGTTGTAGACGAAGTAGACACGTGATTCTTTTGCATTTAGCATTACAAGAATGATTTTTTCACTTGTTTCAAAATTTCGCGTAAAGCTACACATGGCTGTCCCTAATTTTATAATGATAGACTACAAGGAAGACATTTAGTCAATGGCGTCCACTTCCAATGCTTAAACTGTTCTTGTCTGGTAGAACAGTGAAATTTGGTCTTGTCAATTATAGTACACAGATGGCTCGGAAATGCAGAGCGCTTTTATGTGGCAATCAAGTCGCGAATTAGTGGCTATCAAATCACAGTCCGAGTATGCTAATCACAAGATTGCGTGGAGTACAAAATATAGCATTCTAACATTATTAGAGACAATACAGCATTGCATAACAGTTACAGTTGCAAGAGCAGCTCCAATAGATGCTTTGAAATCATAGTTAGTTTTGCAGGTTTGCAGTTATCATTTTTAAACACTGGGAAGGAAGAAGACTTGTCACAAGTTGCCCGGCATGGCCAGGTGGGTTAAGGCGTGCGACTCGTAATCTGAGGGTCGCGGGTTCGCATCCCGGTCACACCAAACATGCTCGTACTTTCAGTCGTGGGGGCGTTATAATGTTACAGTCAATCCCACTATTCGTTGGTAAAAGAGTAGCCAAAGAGTTGGCGGTGGGTGGTGATGACTAGCTGCCTTCCCTCTAGTCTTACACTGCTAAATTAGGGACGGCTAGCACAGATAGACCTTGAATAGCCTTGTGCGAAATTGAAAAACAAAAACAAACTTGTCACAAGTTAAGCAAAGCTATTTTCCAAAACTAAGTCAGACTTTTTTTTCATTAACATGTTCCTCATTCTTATAATCTAATACTAACGTATTATACAACGTATATCACACTGACAGTCATAAGCATACCATACAACAGAAAGTTAGCTCTCGTCGTTAGGTTAATAATAGTGATGAAAACTGCAGATCTCACATGAACCAAATATCTCACACATACTTAGAACAGGAACAAATACAGATTAAATACGCAAAACGCATCTAAATGCATCACGTTTATTGCGTTTTAAGCCTACAAATAATTCACTGTAATCTCAAAGAGGATTGTGTGTGTTTGTGTGTTTTTCCTATAGCAAAGCCACAAAGGGCTATCTGCTCAGCCCACCGAGGGGAATCGAACCCCTGATTTTAGCGTTGTAAATCCGGAGACATACCGCTGTACTAGCGGGGGGCCTCAAAGAGGAAAAGGGCGAATCTTTGGAAAAAACATATAATGTTTGCTAATATTTAGTATATAAATTCTGGAAAGAGAACTTACAAAATACGTTCTTGTAACTAGTTTTTACTAAAACTGTAATAATTAAACTTAAAACTTACTGTAGTATGTGTTCTGAATAATCTTTGTTAAAATATAAGCTTTCTTATATATTTAATATAAGCTTTTATACTTGTAGTAAATTTTTTGTAAATAAACAAAGGCAGAACATTACATAATTTGTTAGAAAAGCTTATTAAATGTATTTTGGAATAAGACATGGGGACCAATACAAATCATAGGCTCCGTACAAAGTTTGCACCATTTGTATCGAAGAATGGAGAAATGGAATAAAGTTAAGAAAAAAGTATTTGCCTTTTGTAAATACAATGATCTAAAAACTACAGAGGTAACTTATTTTTTCTCATGTACATGCAAGTCTACAACACCCGAAATTAAAAGGAACTTCTTATTCGAACCTTTAATCTGCTATAAGACCTGTTTCTCATGGATATGATGTACCTGTACCTACTCCGCTAAAGACGTTTGATGCAGTTTCATCTGATTCTGAATCTGAAGTCACAAGAAATGATCACCACGAAACGTCTCGTGAACCACAAATTTTAATACAAGACGAACTTAATTGTTTGGTGAGAGATTTGGATCTTCCAAAAGATTCTTTAGATTTTGGGATCCAGACTTCAGACGAAAAACTTACATTCTCCAGGGACATTATTTTACTCTTACAGAAATCGTAAGATATAGTACATGCCATACTTTTCGCAAGAAGACTCACTGGTTTATTACAATGATATTGCTGAATTAATACCAATGCTTTGAGCTCCTGTCTATGAACCAAGTGAGTGGCGATTGCTTGTTGATTAATCCAAAAGAAGCCTAAAATGTGTTCTCCTTCTCAATGGTAACATATATGAATCAGTTTCTATTGCTCATTCGGTTCACTTGAAGGAAACGTACGAAAAAGTGAACTTCTTAATAAATTCAAATAATAAGAAGTCTGCGGAGACTTTATACGCTATTGGGTCAGCAATTCGGTTATACAAAGTTTTCATATTTTTGTGTGTAAATGGGACAGCAGAACACAAAATTAACACTGGATAAAGAAGCAATGTCCACACATGAAAGTTTGTTTCACATGAATAAAGTCCCATTACCTCCATTTAACATAACATTGGGCTTAATGAAGCAGTTTGTAAAAACCTTAGAGAAAGATTATGACTGTTTCAAGTACCTATATGGGCAATTCCCAGCTATTTCACTAGCGAAACTTAAAGAATTAATCTTTGTTGGACACCAGATTATGAAATTTCCTAAAAATAAAAAGTTCGAAAGGACAATAAGGAAAGTTGAAAACAAAGCGTAGATTGTCTTTAAAATATTATTGACAAATTTTTAGAAAAGAACAGGGACCCAAATTACAAATACATTTTCAATAACATGCTTGAAGTATTCAGAGAATTGGATTATGTAATATACTCTTCAAAAAAGAAACGCAAAAGGCAAAATTTGAGACAAATTGTTAACAAGTTTATTCCGGGTAGTTCTGTATGACATGTGTGAAACTTTGCACATTCACTGCTGAACATCCAAAGTCTGTAAAGGCGAAGTCCACGCTCACTAGTTGAAGTTTAACGTCACTCAACGTCAATAACGAGTATGCCCCCTGTAAGCATCAATATCTACTTGGCATCTCCTGCCCATGGAAGCGATGAGATGACGAATCACATCCTGTGGAATGGCTGTCCACTCAGCCTGTAAAGCTGCTGCAAGCTGAGGTAGAGTCTGCGGTTGAGGTTGTGGCCGTCCCAGACGTCGGTCCAACTCGTCCCAAAGATGTTCGATGGGGTTTAAATCTGGTGATCTGGAGGGCCAGGGAAGAACGTTGATGTTGTGGTGTCTCAAGAAGACAGTGGTGAGTCGGGCTGTGTGAGGACGGGCGTTGTCACGTTGAAAAACGTCGTTGACGTTCACCATGCTGGGTTGCACATGGGGTCTAAGAATCTCGTCGACGGTTGCGTACGGTCTGATCAGAAATCCTACGCAGCCCTGGTATGGTTGAGGCAGTAGACGTCGCAGTGGTGGTCCTATCCCGAAGGTGACGTAACCGGATGTAGCGATCTTGTGCGAGCGTGGTCACACGAGGTCTGCCAGATCGTGGACGGTCACGACTTGATCCATGTTGTTGGTGACGATTCCATAGCCTTGTGATGGTGCTTGGGTGGACATTCACAGCTCTGGCAACATCTGATCGAGATTCGCCTGCTTCCAAGCGACCAATGGCGTTGTTGCGTTATGCTTCAGTCAGTCTTGGCGTAACTGTATTGCGTGTCGGTGGCTTAACACTGAGCTATGGAAATCGAGAACCCGTCACTTTTATAGGGATTTTGCACATGTTGCACTTGCAGAACATGCAGATCTCTTAAACAAATTTATTGGACACGATTGCGTTTTGGCGAAAAATCCGTTGTTTTCCTCCGTTTTTAAAGTGCACAACTTTTATTGTCATTTTGGTCTGACAATCAGTGCCTTAACACGTGTAACATCACATACTCTGAGCTTGTAACATTATTACATATATTTCTCTTTAAAATAACAAAAATATCCCTTTTGCGTTTCTTTTTTTGAAGAGTATATTATGATTTATGATGCCCAGACTGATGAATCCTGGCAGTCAATGCGATTTTACATTACAGTAGGACTTGCAATACCTCTATTCTATTTTTTTTTTTTACAAACTCTTATCGTTTTCGAGTGAACGGTTAAAATTATATTATACCTCCCTTCTAGGAAAGCTGTACGGGGTCAGTAAAGAAATATGCGATAAAATCTCTTACTGGTGTTGTTATAATGTAATAACATACAAACCACCAACCAACACTCATTATTTTATGATATAAATTTCAAGAATTTCAGAAGACTATACAGTAAAATGTATTCTAGTTAAAACTTCTATATTTTATTAGTATGTGATGTTAGTAGCTTTAATGCATTCATTGTTACCTGGAATCTATTACTTTATTAGCGCATATATGAGTGTTTTGTTTTTCATTTGCTTGTCACCCACTAGTTAGTCAAATTAAGTCAAATTTAGCGTATTACTACAGCATGAGACTGTGCCGCCAGTGCACTGGTACACCTAAAGAGAAGTTTTTAATTTAAAGCTGAATAGTGTGTATAACCACAAATCGTTTGATTTATGTACGTTATGTGTACTTTTTAGTTGGAGAATCTCACATTAATTATTCTATATTGTGGCTTTTATATATCACCTTTTTTCAGCGGCATATTCGGTGTTATAATGTTACGATCAATTCGCCTTTTGTTGGTAAAAGAGTAGTCCAAAATGACTAGATGCACTCCCTCTAGACCTATATTGCTAAATTAGGGATGGCTAGTGCAGATATCATGTAGCTTTGGGCGAAATTCAAAAGAAACCCACAAACATTCTTGAGAATATAAACCTATGAGTTAATAGGTGGTACTGGTAAATATGAAGGTACCAGTTAATATTAAAGTGATACTGGTAACATTCAATTATAAGTTATCAAAATATGCTGTTTTGTGCCCTATGATCGACAAGAATAACTACATCGCTTTCCTGGGAAGTATAAAATTAACAATTAATCAAGTGATACAGTTGGCTTCGTGTGTACTACGGTATTACAAACTATAATGATATACGAAAATTTCTTAAGGTAATGTTTCTTTATAAAATGTCACTGTTAAATATTACATTCAGGTTTCTGTAGAACTCGACGATATCAACAGATGATAAATGAAATGACTACATTATGAAATCTAGAATACTGTAAATTACTTAGTTTATTTATATAGAATTAAACTCAAAATACCTTATTATGAGAGGTCTAATAGTATTTCTTCGGTTTGCCAATCCTTCAATAGGCGAAACTACAGTCCGCAGCAGACTGTTCGGCCAATCAAAGGATGTAACAGACCACTATGTTACAGATTTTTTTTTCAGTTTTACCTCTGGTGTAAAAAGGAAAAAAATAATTCTGTATAAAAATATATAAGTTTCTGTTTAATTTAGCACAAAACTGCCCAAACGTATAGGTGCGCTAGTTGTCCCTAATTTTGAAGTGATATATTATATATAAGGTAGTTATCTCACACCACCATGTCAAATCATAGGTTACTCTATCAAATACTAGGAGTTGACTGTCACTCTTATAACACACCCACGGTTCGATAGAGCGCTATTTTTTTTCTTGACGGTAAACATAGAACCTGTGACCCACACAGTCTTCGTTTCATGGAAAGTATTAAATAACTACGCAACCCCTAAAACTTAAATGACAAACTGTGTACAGTTTACTATCACCACTTACTCATTGAATATTGTTAATGAATCTGTTTAATTGATGCTATGTGGTTAGTTATAATCCACAGAACTTGAATTAATTTTAAAGTAATCAGACTTCTGAGTCTGACTAAATAAACTTGTCAAGAAGGGACAGTCCCTTTTGGTACAGATATAGTTCATTCATGATATGCCTTTGTTTAACTGTTGAACATTTTTATGTGGAATTCTATTATATTCCTCAGTAAAAAGAGCTTCAAGCTCGTTAACGCCGCGAGATAAAATACGTTGCTAACACAGGCACGTGATACCTGAAGATATTCCAGAAATGTTCAATTAGGATTGCATATGGCTACCTTGCAAAACAGACTAATACCTCTATAATGTCTCTATTAATATCGTGGCCACAGGATATCATCCCACACCCGGAAAGTGCAAGGTCCAGTTACACCTGCAAAAAAGTTTTAGACCTTCATGTATTATTCACAGAAATGTAAAATCTACTTTTACAAAGAAAGATGGCTTGCTTCTCAAAACAAATACTTTGAGTTTCTCTTTTTGTTGACTTTAATCTTGTGCCTCGTTTTACGAATATAATTAATTGAAAGCTTGCTAAATATATATATATATTTTAATTTCGTTCAAAGCTACACAAGGGCTATCTGCGCTAGCCGTCCCTAATTTAGCAGTGTAAGACTAGGAGGAAGGTAGCTAGTCATCACCGCCAACTCTTGGACTACTCTTTTACCAACGAAAAGTGGGATTGACCGCGACTATATAACGACCCCACGGTTGAAAGGTCGATCATGTTTGGTGTGACGGGGATTTGAATCCGCGACCTGGGCTTGCAACATATAATCTTCTGATGTTTTAGGACAAATCATATTCCACCTGATTGCAATGTAGTTTGTGTGTTAAAGTGCTAAAATTTGTGGCAAAATTTAGCTAGATTATTTTTCATGCCCTTTGCCTGTGAGAACTCAAACTTCATTGTGATGTTAACATTTTAGTGCTGATGATTAACTTGTTGACAAATAAGATAGTCTGTGTTATTTATATGACTATATGCCACATGTGACCGTTGTTTCTGAAGTTTTCATTCCTAACACAACTATGAAAAATCAGTAACGGGAAAAACAACTTTAATTTCCCAATTAGAGTGATTACACAATCTTCTAATTCACGTAGTAGCTCTTCATAAATGGGTAATACTCAAATATTACGCATAAATTAAGCGACAGTATTGAAGTAAATTCTCCTTTATTAATATGCAAGTCAGCGATTAAAGTAAGATCAAGATCAAATATCTCAGTATTGGTGATTTGAGGTTTTCTCGCTAGCATTTTGTTTGATACCAATGTAAGTTGATTCTGCAGGTCACGAAACATGAGACAATAAAAGTTAGTGAAAACTTGAATTCAACATTAAGAACAATGATTTAGATATAGGCTTTACAGAGTTTTTTTGTCATGAAAAAAGAAAATTTCTTGTAGAGGTTTTCTGCCACAATACCTTTCGATTCTAAACTTACTTCTTACTCATGGTTTAACTGTTCAAGGGCTGAATGCAATTTTTCATTGTGTAGACGACTGTCATAAAATAAATAAATAAATCTGTCATATCTTATATTTTTAGATCTTTTTAAAGGTTATCCTTTGCCCATCTACTAACATTGAATTGACATTGAAGTCAAAATCCATAAAACGTTATCCAACTAGTTTATATTATTAAGTTTTATTTTTCCACAATTGCCATATACACTTCAAGTATAAAGTTTTTCTTCTTTTTTTCTCGATGGACTCAGCAGATAGTCCGAAGTGGCTTTGCTATATGAAAAAACACACACATATACACTCTTTTTTATTTCAAAGAGTATTACTTTACTTTCACTCCTTTAATCTATTTGATCATTTTTACATAGCGTATCAAATGTATAGCGCTAGCAATATGAAAAAAGCGATGTCCGACATATGTATTTCATGTACACCATAATGATAGATGCTGGACCTAAACGAGCCCCCCATTCAAATATCACAGCAAGTGGACCTAACGACCGGTTTCATCGACAAAGTATACAGTGCTCTTGCACTATGAAATTATTTTTCTTTAGAAAAACATCTAGATAGTTTTCATAATTAAATTTTTTCACGGAAACGAAAAATTTATTTACACACAGAAGTAATGTTGTAAATATGTCCATTGACTTATCGCTTCTCTTTCTGATAATTCTGCACAAACTTTTCTTGTAGAGGGCGTTACAAGCTTAACTTCCACTTCTCTGTGAAGGTCTTATGTACCAAATTTTCCACTTTTTTAATACGTATTTTTTCACTGATGTATTTAACAGATATTAGACTTATTCTTGTGTTAAATATCATTAAGTACAGCATTAATCATCTATCGCATTTATTATAATAATAACAAAACAATAAAAATATTTTGCTATATACATATTTATAGGGAGTTATACTTCCCATTTGCTAAGCTCGTCCATTGCTGGTACAGCGGTAAGTCTACAAATTTATAACTTTAAAATCAGGGATTCGTTTCCCCTCGGTGGACTCGGCAGATAGTCCGATGCGGCTTTGTTATACGAAAACACACACTGCTAGGGCCGGCATGGCCAGGTGGTTAAGGCACTCGACTTGTAATCCGAGAGTCGCGAGTCCGAATCTCTATCACACCAAACATGTTCGCTCTTTCAGCCGTGGTGGCATTATAATATGACGGTGAATCCCTCTATTCGTTGTTAAAAGAGTAATCCAATTATTGACGGTGGATGGTGATGACTAGCTACCTTCCCTCTAGTCTTACACTGCTAAATTGGGGAAGTCTAGCACAGATAGCTCTTGTGTAGCTTTGCGCGAAATTCAAACCAAACTCACCTGCTAACCTTGAGAAAGTACAGTAAGGGGAGATGTATTAAATCTTATTATTAGAAAAACTTAAAGAATATAGCTCATAGATCATAATATATATTATCCTGTTGGATAAATCACACACGTAAAAGTGTTTATGTTGAATTATGATATTTGTTCATACTGAAAACGTGCTGAAATGATTTGAAGATTAAAATTATGAGAAGGTATCTTTAACGTATCCTTGAATGCATTTAAGGTTAAACAAAGCTAAACAAGTAAGATAAAATTCAATAAGGGAAGAACTATTGCTGTTTCTTTCACACTTGAATTAGTCTTCACATACCATTCAAAGTTTTCTTACCAGAAAGTGCAGTTGATATTAAGGCCTATGTTGTATTAGTAGCAAGTAGAAAGCGGTTAAGATCACTTTCTGTCCAAGAGGAAGTTGCAGTAATATAAAGCATCTTCGCTGAAAAGTACTGGCGTTGTAATATCCTTTGTGACTTATTATGACGTTAACTGAATGTAATAGGTGATCAATGTTCTGAGGAAACTAAAGAATAAGTTGACGTTGTCGTTGAACAAAGAAAGCGAGTTTACCTGCTGATTTCTGGCAGACTTGAAACTGAAGCAAGGAAAGTATTGTCTCATGCAAGCATGTTTAAAGGGAGAAGTAAAGGTTTAAAAAGCATAGATAAGACAGCTGCATCAGAAGTTTGGCAATGACCTGCAATTAAGCGAGATGTCTGTAATTTCCTTGATTTTGCATTGTACTTTCAGTGAGTTGTGGATAGCTATTCAAAGATAGTAGCACCATTATTGGCCCTTACAAAAGTGGAAGTGGACTTTGAATAAAATGAGGAAGCTTGATGTAGTACATAACATAACGTTTTGAAATAACATGGAACCTGTTGGTCCGTCTTGGCTGTTCTGTCCTCTAAACTAAGTAAAAATAATTACAAACAATAAATACAAAATCGTAAAGCTAGCTCTTATCGTTCATATACTTATCAAGCTTTTTATTCAATTCACTTAAAAGTTACTTGTATTTACAACATCCAAGGGCAGCTCATTTCAAAGTCCATCCACCCTGTTAGAGAAATGAAACTGTCTTAGCTGAAGATGACTCCTACCCTGCCAAAATGTATATTTGTGTCCTCTAGTACTACTGTTCTCATGGTTTGATATGAAAAGAGATGATGCTTCAACACTACCAATTGCCTTTACAGTCTTAAACAACTCAATCAGATCCCCCTAACTCTTCTTTTTCTCAAGAGAATTTGAGATATTTCAACCTTTACTTGTATGACAACCTCTTCACCTCAGCTACTATTCTAGCAACTCTTCTCTGAACTTTTTCTAAATTTCAATGTCTTTTCTAAGGTGAAGACTGAGCACAATATTCCAAATTTGGCCTGATCAGTAACTTGCACGATGAAATTATAACCTCTTTAGACTTGTATTCGATATTTCTGTAGATACAAACCAAAGTCCTATTTACTCTATCAGCAACAGCACACTGCTTGGGCAGTTTTAGAGACCGATTGACTATTACACCAAGATCCCTTTCCTTTATAAACACAGTTAAGGTTATTCACATCCAAATTATACTTATAATTCAAATTATGATAACCTACATGCATTATATTAAATCTATTATAATTGAAACCCATCTGCTATTTATTTCCTAAATCACTAAATGATCAAAATTCTTTTGTAAAGCAGCACCATCCTCTTTACAGCTAGCAACACCAAGACCTTGTTTGCAATTGTAAGTAATTTGTTAAATCTATCTGATTTATGTGAATGAGAAAGTGTTTAAAGTACACCAATGAGAAACACCACTTAATTATAGTTGAGTCTTTCTTTCTTACAATAGCTTCACCAAGAATCTGAAATTGAAACCAATGAGTCAGAAGAGGACGAGAACACAACCTTCGAGTCATCTAGGCTCATCCTATAATGGAGATGACAACTAGGACAACCACTATATCAACAACCTAATGATTAAAATGAAGTAACAAACTTTGCTTTCCGATTCATTAGGTGATTTATGTCCGATTATCAGAAGTTAGGATGGTCAAGTAATTGGAACACTACTGACCAAAATGGTGTAGTTACTGCTTGCTTTTGGAGCCCCGAGTTATAATGCAAAATACCTATATGATTACTCCATTATCATAGCTACTATAACAGTCATAAGATCACGAACCTAACGATTAAAAGCAATTTTTTTTTGCTTTTCGAGCTATCAGGTGATACACATTTGGTGTATGCACTTTACTGTTTGATTTTCACTTGTTTATTATAAATATTAAAACAGTAATGTAGTTGGGAGAATGCTGATAGAAAGTAAACACTTGTTTTCCAAATCATCAAGTGGTAATAAAAGCACAATCTATGCATTATTGTAGAGTTACTGCCAAACCTTCAGAGGTAAGACAATTTTTATTTTGCAAAAGCAATATCTGAAAGGAAATACCATTCCTTACTCTCCTAATTTTCAAATAATAAGTCCAGCAATTTATGAACTTCATTTTGCAATTGTTACTTAATTATTGACTGTTGATCTTTATGATCATAGAATGAAATTAAGTGATATTTTATGCATTCTAAGTTATGGAATAATAGTGATATATGATTATGTACTATATTTTAAAATTATCACTTAGTTATTGATAGTTAGGAAAATCATGCTTTAAAAATTCACCATAACAATCTACTTGAGTAAGAAGAACTTTCCTGACATTATCACCTAGTTCTCGCCGGGTTGTTTTTCAATTACGATTTTCAAGACAATACATTTTTTTTCTGAGTGTGTACTGGGATGCATTAGTAACAGTAGATAAACTTTCAGTTCAAAAATCTTGAATAGTTTGAATTTTACCAATGTGGTGAAACTTAAAACAAAAATGAGTTGAATTTAATGGCCTTATATAATATTACCATTATGACGGAGTGTATCTCCCTTAGTTTACTCAGATGTTAGCAAAGTTGTCATGTAGCAGTAGTAAGTGAGTTGTATAAACTGTTAAAGCTTTTGATGAAGTGTTATTGTAACATACAGTACTGTGAAAAAATGTTAGGACAAGAAAATATTTTGTCATTATTTCCATTTGATAGGACTTATTCTTCCATGTCATTACAGAATGTAAATTTCAACATTGTGGTAATGCTTCACTGATCCCTGTTGACAATTGAATGAATAGGGTGAGAATACTTCTCATTCTTTAGGATTCCCATATACTCATACCAAGAGCATATCATAAAGGTTCTGTTTGAATGAACATACTGATTAAATTTAAGGTCTCAGGACAGCTGGGATGGGTATTAACACTTTTACTAATAAAGCAAGGTTTGTTAACCTGAAGATGACCTAAGAAGGTCGAAACTTTGTTCCCTGCTTTATTAGTAAAAGTGTTAATACCCATACCAGCCATCCTGAGATGCTCTTTTAATTCAAATAGATTTTCATCACGAAATTTAGAGTCTGAAGTAACTGCCATGGTACCTCATGTAGTGTCTTAATTACATAGAAAGAAGCTAGCAAGGAACTAGAAAATAGTAGCAGTATATGATAGAAGAACCCAATTTAATAGTACTCTACAAATACATCTTAATAAGAACTGTGTTTAACATTATATGTTAAATTTTGTTGTCATGCCACGGCTCAAAAAGGGTAGAGAATTGTCAGTACAACAGAGTTCACATAAAAGCTTTAAGTGATGCTGGTTGGACTCTCCAACAAACTGTTGCAGACTTTAAATTCTCCCCAAACACTGTCAAGTACACCATAGATCGTCAGACCAAGACAGCTAGATATGAAAATAGGAAAGGTAAAGGCAGAACACTAAACTCAACGATACTGGTGTTAAGTATCTTCGTTTAGGCAGCCATCAGGACAGAAAGAAGACTACCACTGATCTCAAGCATGAAATAAACGACCATGTATCAAATTATTACAAAAAGTGTCCAAATCCACAGTATCAACGAGAATGAAACATTTGATTATGTAACATTTACAAAACCTTTACTTCCATCTCCAAATGTTATCAAGAGAATGAAATTTGCCAACAAGTACAAAAAGTAGACTGTTGATGATTGGAAAAGAGTGCTATTTACAGATGAGCCCAAGTTTGAAATATTTGGTTCAAAGCGTAGATTGTACATCTGGCGGAAGAAAGGTGAAAGATACCTCAATGCTTACCACCTACCATGAAGCAGGGGGGCAGTATGATGGTTTAGAGTGTTTTTTTTCTGCCGAGACAACAAACAAAGTAGTTGAAATAATGGATCAGAGCAAGTATCATCAGATATTGATCCGTCACAGTATATCCTCTAGTTTGTGTATTATTCATAAAGAATTCTAGAACTAAGAATATAATGAATTCAAACATTCATCCAACCTATGCAGAAATTACTTAGTTAATAAAGAAGCTACTGGAATCATTCAAATATGCAATGATTCACCACGGAGCCCCGATATAAACCAATTTGAGCAGATCTGGAATTTGATACGTCAAACATTTGACAAATCAACCGTTATTTCCAAAGAAGCTTTACAGGAGAGTATGAGAGAAACCTGGATTAAAATCCAAAAGAACATTTTGATTAAATATGTTGCAAAAATACCTGAAATACTGTCTCCAATTATTAAAGCTAAAAAGGGGCACATAAAATATTCACTATTTGGTGAATTCAGGAACTTCCCCGAGTTTCTGTTCCACTAAATATGTATATTAATAACATTTTGATGTTTCGTCTAAAAGAGAGAAAAGTGTAGAATGTAAGCATATCGTATGTTTCCTCCTGCTTTCATATTATAGGGATTTTAAGACAGTTTTGGTTATGCAGTTTCTGTAATATAATGACAGCAATAAGTGGTTCAGAAAATCTTACAAGTTGCTTTGTTTATTTATTCTCTAAAGTAAGTGATATCTCTTCTGCTTAGGAGGATATTACAGCAATACTAGCATCTGGGTTAAAAGAACTACCACTGTGATATCCTTTACTGACCAATTATGGAATTAATTGAACGTAACAGCCAACCAATGTTGTTAAGAAACAAAGTTCTCATGGTGATACTGATGAATAGACAAATAAAGTGAGTCGACCTATTGAATTCTGGCACGTTTTCTTTGACCATTTCAAGATCGTCCTTTTTAGTTTGTTTTTCTCATAACATATTCACATCAGACGATATGCTATGTCCACTGAGAGGAATCGAGCCCTGATTTTAGCAGTGTAAATCTGAAGAATTACCGCTGTCCTAGCGAAGGATCATCTTGTTTAGTCTGATGGAAAAAAGTACAACCTAATAAGCCCAGCATGGGTAGGTAGTTAGGGCGTTCGACTTGTAATCTGAGGGTCTCGGGTTCAAATCCCTGTCACACCAAACACAATAGACCTTTCAGCCGTGAGGGCGTTATAATGTTACAGTCAATCCCACTTTTCGTTAGTAAAAGAGTAGCCTAAGAGTTGGCGGCGGGTGGTGCTGACTGTTTGCCTTCCCTCTAGTCTTACACTGCTAAATTAAGGATGGCTAGAGCAGATGGTCCTCATGTAGCTTTGTGCGAAATTCAAAAACAAATAAACAGTGTACACTGTATTTTCTATTTATTTTATTATAATGATCTTTATCATTTTTTTAATTTTTCAAGCTCCCTGGTATGTCTATGAGCTTATACTGCTAGAAAACAGGTTTCGTTACCCGAAATAGGTAGCTTTATGCATAAAACAAAGTAAATACACTTTTACCAGTCTGTTTAATTTACACACACTAGGAAGGCTTAGTTAAGTTATCCGATAAGAACCATTCACTTTATTTCCTGATGAACCTGTAGTTATTTACAGATCTGTCTATCAGATACCTGACAAGAAATCAGCTGTTTTCA
The DNA here is from genome assembly GCF_004210375.1 of Tachypleus tridentatus. Taxonomy (NCBI): domain Eukaryota; kingdom Metazoa; phylum Arthropoda; class Merostomata; order Xiphosura; family Limulidae; genus Tachypleus; species Tachypleus tridentatus. Next base: position 24,117,752 of record NC_134832.1, on the reverse strand, counting down.
TCCAAAAATACCACAGTATGATAGTTGCTGGTCAAATTGAATCCAGTACACTTGGATTCATAAAATACCCAAGGGAAAAAATATGCAATACTTTATTACTTATAATGACTTCAAGGAAAAAGGTACCAATACATTGAGTTCAGCATTTAGTCACATATGATTGGGTGATTTATTACACCTTCGAAATTATCAGTTAACTCTTTACTATTATCAAACGAAATAAAAGATTGGCAATGGAAAAACAAATGCCAACTCTTTTATGTTGCCACGAAATGGAGAATCCCTTCTGAACTGGTGAATTGGGTTCGGAAGATCTGCCCCTGATGAAACAAGGGTATTGGCTAACTTTACTTAAATGATTTATCTTCTTTAAGTAAATTCACATGACTCATCATACTGTTATTCGTATAAGTCATGAGAATTTCTTTCTACCCTGAAGTGGTAATTTGTCATATATCTGACACAAAGCTACTCGAGGGCTATCTGTGCTAGCCGTCCCTAATTTAGCAGTGTAAGACTAGAGGAAAAGCAGCTAGTCATAACCACCCACCGCTAACTCTTGGGCTACTCTTTTACCAACGAATAGTGAGATTGACCGTCACATTATAACGCCCACACGGCTGAAAGGGCGAGCATGTTTGGCGCGACGGGGATGCGAACCCGCGACCCTCAGATTACAAGTCGCACGCCTTAACACGTTTGGCCATGCCGGGCCGAACCGGGCCTAAATACGTTTATTAACAGTCGAGTATGTTTGGACAAAAACCTGATAATATCTCTCGAGGTTCGCATAACTTGGGAGATTGATATCAGTCATAAATCCATAATTTAGCTTACAACTCAAATTAATCTCTATATTAAAAATATATTAATAAAAATGACGTAAGAAACATATTGATATTAAACATTCTAACAAATAAAAGTAATGAAAAACACCAATAAAGAACAGAGTATATCTCACTTATTTCATACATAATTTAAACAGAACGGATGTTGTTGATAAAGGCCCTTTTGGTCGAATGTGTGTTTTCTTATAGCAAAGCCTTGTTTGTTTGTTTGTTTGTTTTTGAATTTCGCACAAAGCTACTCGAGAGCTATCTGTGCTAGCCGTCCCTAATTTAGTAGTGTAAGACTAAAGGGAAGGCAGCTAGTCATCACCACCCACCGCCAACTCTTGGGCTACTTTTTTACCAACGAATAGTGGAATTGACTGTCACATTATAACGCCCCCACGGCTGAAAGGGCGAGCATGTTTGGCGCGACCGGGATGCGAACCCGTGACCCTCAGATTACGAGTCGCACGCCTTAACACGCTTGGCCATGCCGGGCCAATAGCAAAGCCACATCGGATTATCTGCTGAGCCCACTGAGAAAAATCGAACCGCTGATCTTAGCGTTGTAAATCCGTAAACTAACCGCTGTACTAGCGAGGGGTCTTTTTGGTCGAAAACTTGAGTAAATAACTTTAAAAAAAAACGTAAGAATTAGAGGACGTTTAGTCATCGTTTCCTGATGTTTTATTTTAAAATTAAAATATTATAATAAATTCATCTCGCTTTTTAATTTTATAAGCTTTCAGATTGCTGATTATAATGTAAAGTACACAGTAGCTTTATGCGCCACCTACCTCAAAAACCAAATCAGAAATTTACATTGTATCGCAATCTTTAATTATTGTAATTTTATCCCTAATTAATTACATATATATATATAACCACTTGAGGTGGCTAGTGTGTTTCCTTAAAACAAAGTGCTATATCTACTTCTGGAGTCGTGTTCATTCACTAAGATCAAATGCAAATATTTCTAAACATTTTCGATAATTTTGGTATATCTAATAAGAATACCTCATTTTATATTCTTATATTCTACAGTTTTCAACAACTAGCGTATATAAGAATGCTTGAGTTACCAAATGTACAACGCACCATTTTTCTATCAATAATATTCAACATAGAATCCTATTTACAATATCATCACATAAAAGTGATTTTTAAGCCTTTCTTGAAGACTACCTCATATCAGCAGTCGAAACGTAGAATATAAACTAATGATTCTTAGCATATGTTATGTTCTTTTTTAAAAAATTTATTAGAAGTCTTGAATATCATGCAAACACATAATGAACATATGTAATACTAAGTATTTCTATAATAACTGACCATATCAATTTTACGAATAGTTACTGCAATAAGTAAGGATATAAAGTCGTTGCTTAACTCTTCTGTCCTGTTGCACAAGCTGATGACACTGATAACGTTTCCCCTGGATGGGATGCCAGTTCATCTTACATTAACTTCCATTAACTCATTGGTACAGGTTATTTTATTGGCTAGATTGGAACAACTGGTATACAATGCTTTGCTCAAGGACACAACAATATGTCCTGGTCAATCCACGAACTTACACACTTTAGGAAATTAGTTCAAATAACTAATCACTTACACAATTACTACCTTATTAAAAACAATAATAATAATAAGTCTTTTGTTACTGTACTTTTGCGCATCATTTACAAGACCTACACTTCAGTAGTTTTCATTTCGGTATGTGCTAATTTAACTCAGTAACAGATTGGTCTAAATATTAAATTTGATTGATATCTTTATAGTTATGTTTTGTTCGACGAAAACTTAAACCTGGCTCTGTGCAATGTTTCAACTAGGCTGATAAAAGGTTTTCAAGTGTTACAAGCGGGTTTTTTGTTTGTTTGTTGCCAAACGGAAAGCTAGACGATCTCTTCTGTACTCCTCACGAGTGTCAAAAATAGATATTTAGTGTTAAGAAACTTCAGACCTCCCAAAGACCACCGTAGGGCTTGAAACACTCTATTATAAAAGGATATAAGTATATACTTCGTAACGTTTATTTATTTTCATTTCCATCTTCAAAATATTTCTGTTTCCAGTTAAAGGTGACTTTTTACATTGTGCTAATATTTAGGTTCTCACTAATCCTAGTGATAACCACTTCAGTTCCAAAAATGTCAAGATAAATTTAGTATTTGAAATATGTTAAAGATATCTGAAGATTTACAATGTTAGTTATGTAGGGAGTCAACCACAACCAGGTGTAACTGGAAAATCTTGAAGTTTCAATTCGACAGCAGCAAGTTTAGATAACTAAGTATTCAGCACCCAGGTAAATACGTTTAACAAAAAATATGTTCTAAAAGACAAGAGCTTAAAGTTGTTTACGTAAAATAGTCTAAAATAATGTTTTGCTTAATATCCATATTTTGAGAAACTGTTAGTTGCATATGTCATCTGACACATGACAATTTGTCATTATATATAACAATATATCTTACAAACCAACTGAAACGTGACAAGTTCTAATAAACACTGAGTAACATCAACCGTGAGAATCTCCTTTATCGCTTTACTTGAAGGAACTTCATAAGCACAACAAACACGCCATGATGAGTTAGTTATAAGCCTTCAGGTTAGATGATATAGAAACAGATTTCAATGTCTAATTAGCAATTAAATCAATTTGTCGCTCTACTTTAGAATTCTAAGCAGGTTGAAATGAAACTTCATGCGTTCCTTGAAAACAAAACGAATACAATATGAAATTACATCTGGGAGACGATTCTCATTTCTCCTAGAATTTATTCATTACGCTCGTTATTTTTGTATTAAATCTAAATACAAAAGAATATTAAATAAGTTTTCTATTTATATTATTTTTTTAGATTTATTTTCATTTTTTTTTCTGCTAGAGCATAAATAAATTCAAGTTTTATTCGGGTCACATTCACAGGCCACTATCATAAGTGATTACTTATATCGCAACTGAGTAATAATTACCAGCAATCTTTGTATTGCACAATATCGGATGTGTTCTCTATTTCTGTTTGTTTGTTTGCTTTTTAAATATTTTGCAAAGCTGCTCGTGAGCTATCTACGCAAACCGTCCCTAACTTTGAGATGATAGACTAAAGAGAAGACAAATAGTCAACACTACTCACCACCAACTCTTGAACTAGTCTTTTATCAACGAACAGTGGGATTAACTACCAGCCACGTTATAATGCCTTCACTGTTTAAAAGAAGATCGTGTTCGGTAATGGGATTCGAATCAGAGACCTGTAGATTGCGAGGCAAGTAGTCTAGCAGCCAATTAATTAGCAACTGTTGTTTCTCTTGGAACAAAAAATGGTTTCATTCTAAAATGCATTCAGTTTTCATACACACACACAAAATACACCAACCTTAAATGGCCTTACATAAATTTTTCTGTTTACTATCTATTGATTACGAGTAGTATATTTTTAATTTCGCAAACTAAACACGTTCTGATATTATAAATACAATATTTTAATACTCTTTAGTAATCTAATTCTTTTCCTGTCTAAACTTCAGGAATTTTGAGAATTCGAGCATGGTTTGCCTAAATATTAATATAAAAGGTGTTAGTGGGATGTGATTTCAACAAGCTAGCCCGTTGTTTTTGACAGGGTGGGAATTCACACCTCAAAGATGTAAATTTAGACCAAATAATAATTCACACTCCTGCTACATGTATCAAAGTATAAACTTATAAACAGGATAGAAAGTCATGTAAACATTAAATAATTTGTTCGTTTGTTGTTAAGCGCAAAACCAACACTGTAAGCTATTTATGTTGTCCCTATTACAGGTATTGAAACCCAGCTTTTAGCGTTATGAGCCTACAGACTTATCACTGAAATACTGGAGAGCAGCATCCTTTAGAAGAATGGTGAAATGTTATTAGAAACTTAAGTTTTGGTTAAAGTAAAATGCTTTGAATAGTTTTCGTGAGTGAATGAAACCTCAGATTTTTAGATTCAACTCACAGCGCTAGAAACCGGTTTTTGATACCTGTGGTAGACAGAGCACAGATAGCCCATTGTGTAACTTTGTTCTTAATAACAAACAAACAAACACTCTTCAGCATCACAAGTATGTGAGGCGAAATAAAATCTACATTCAAAGTCCAGAACAGCTATGCATTAACCAAGGAAATATAATTTTCTCTATTTATTTATTTTAAGCAGCGTTGTGAGCCTCAAAGTAAGCTCCATAATGAACTTGTGGTAAACCTTCAGGCTTAACGAGAGAAACAGCTTTTTATTACAGGCCTAATGAGCAAATGAATCAATTTGTCAGTCACGACTTCTTCTTTAACAAATACGTTGACGCATTAACTATTTCTCGTGAAGATTAGAAATTCACTGCTACATTTATTTAACATAATTGGATATTCCTATCTGGTTACTGTCGACAACTTCCCGGCATAGGATAAAGGAACCGTATGTTCGAACAGTATAATTCTAAACAAATGAACGTATTGTCATTTTTACACACTATATTGTATATTCATATTTGATATTTACTACTTCATATGTGTACAACGCACATGTAATTCAAATACTAAAAGAAATAAGTTTTATTCTTTCTTTTGTTTATTCGACACTTGATATATTGTTCCAGCAATTTTCACGGATGTTAAATTTTAGATCTGTGCTTGAAATCCAGAATAATTTTACTTGTTAAATTATCACATTAACATATTTACATAACATCTATGAACATATCTATTTATCATATGTTAGGCCATTTATTTATCAAATATCAATATATTTTGTTAGGATAAAAATATATACCTGAACAGTATATTATACAATCCTTAACTTTAAGAGTTTTAAGAATGATAATTATTTGTAATAAAAAATGTTTTTCTACATTCTGGATACTTTACCTTAGCAATTGTTTCAGACTTAGAGCAACCAAAATCATATGACTTCGACACATCTAGTGTCAGATAAACGTTTTCCTCCTTGTAAGTTCATACTTTTCAAAAGGTTGAAAAGCCGTCTAGACGTTCGATGATATTCAATACTCTGATAAATTACTGCTTCGTAAAATTCACCCTTCCAAAAGGACACTCTATTCGTGTTGACCTTGGCATTTCTACGTCTGTCCTTTGCTCCTTGTACATAATATACAATCTATTTTATTAACATATTAATATTAGCTTTAAGACAAGTTAAAAAGTGTCTAGCTGAGACTCTGGAACAACAGAAACTGCTATATACATTGTGTGTGTGTATGCATATACATATAAATTTTTAGGGGTTTAGGGTAGAGTGGACTGAGGCATTGTATATCAATATTATTCTTCAGCTGTTGAAAAGCAACTTACATGTAAACGGGTATTTGTGAATCTTATATGCTTATACCAAAAATTGCGTATCCGTGATCTATAAACATTCCATTTTCTTTCCAAACAAGTTCGTTAAAAATCTTGGAGTCTTAAGTTTTTTGGTTTTAAAGAAAATTTAACTGAGTTAAGAGTTTTATACAAGAGGGCTGGAGTTCTTATACAGTAGGTATGTGTGATTTTTTGGCAATAAATTCGTACAATAAACAGACAACATTATTTGGAACACTAAATAATTATCTTTTTTATGAAAACTAAATAATCATCGAATATTAAATCCCTAAATGAATCAAGCAATAGCTCTTACACTATACAATATTGTATATCCAACAATTAATAAATGTTGTTTTAAGTAAATTGGTAATTGTTCATGTTTTCATTTATCATCTAAATGTTTCAGATAATGTTCATTAGTGTTTTTGTACCTGAAGTATTCTGTTTGTTTCGAGATATAATGTGATTTACAAAGTGGTACTTTTTTGTTAATTAAGTCAACCCTCAAAATAAGTTTTAAAAAATGTTATATATTGTGACTAACTCTTAAAAGTATCGTCAGATAGGGACGTTTCGTAAATAGTAACCACTACGGTTAATTACATAAACTATGTAACTGTGCAATGTTCCATAAATACTGTTTATTGAAGTTAATTTTCGAAAACGTAATCCAATAATATCAAGTTTAACAAATTAAAAAAGGTTGAAGTAGAGAAATGTTGTCCAATAGGGTTTAATGGAAAAAACGTCATATAATTTGGCTTTATCCTTGTGATTTATTGTGATTAAGTAAGTGTAATTTGTTTTATAAGGTTAAGTAACATTAAATATAATGCTGTTCAAATACATTTTTTAAGCAATTCAATCTGCAACGTCTCAGTCTATTCTTTTGAATCATAATTTGTCCGAAGATGGGCTGCTTATTTTAATTTAAAAGTCGCAGTTCTAAGAGCTGGAAAAATGTTTCTACTGTAAAGCTGCTCACGACATTAAATTTAATCATCGAGCGGAATACTGATTTATTTATTTCACAGTTAAGGCTACATAACGGAAATGTGACTCGATAAGGCTAAAATATGTAAATACTGTTAGTTTACATTTCGTAAATATGGTCCAATAGAGTCACACTTTGTAAATGTGATATATGGGGTTAACATATAAAAATTAAGTTTTGTTATGGTTAATTGAGGGTGAGTCTTACAAGTAGCCCATTATGCAGCTTTGAGCTTAGTAACAAACAAACTGATGAATCTTTGTTTCTTGAAGCCCAAGAATTTACGATGTTCAAACTACATACATTTTATATGATAATTATCATTTTTAGCACTAAATAAGGAATTATTTGAACTCTTAAAAATTCTAATTCTAAGTTTTATAAATATATAACCCTATGAATTAACGTTAAATCGTAACGTGGAAATATATGTGTCGGTATTTCATGGATAAGAAAATTACACAAATAGCAGAAATTAAAATAACTAACTAGTCACGATGTCTAGTAAGTGTTTGCAATGAATAGTGTTAATGAAACTATATTTTTATCGTCATGTTCATCTACCATTCTGAAAATGTCTTGTGGTCAGAGTAATACTTGGCAATGGACTAAAAAAATATGGTCTATTTTTTTCAATAGAGTTTAATTCCGAAGCAGTAAATGTTCTTGCCGTGTAACTGGAAATAACCTGCATTTTAACTGGCAACAAGCCACTTAGTTCTTCGTAACACGTAAAACCTCATGTACTTACATCATTTCTGATTTATATAGTTATGATGAAAACCATTTCGTATTAAACTATCACAAGAAAAACCAAATAAACAGGTTCCCCAGGTCTTAGTTGTGAAATATGAAACAAAAAAGAGAAAGTTGTTTATCTTAGTGTGAACTAATCTGATTTATAGATAACTCCACGACAAACCAGACTCAAAGAATTGTAGCAGATTCATGAGTAATGATATAAATAGGTAGTTAAAAACAGATTAAAACAAAATGGAAGAGAGAAAGCTAATATGGATAAAACAAAACTTTACAACTATAGCTAGCATGAGCAGTAAAATTACAACTTAATATAATATATGCTACTTAATATTTTTTAAGATGATTAATCGTAACGATAATTTGACCACTGCGCGCTCATTTTTTACATCTACTTAGACAATTACGCGTAATTTGTGTATCAAGTATCACATACGCTGCTGGCCAATATCTTAAGGCCAATCAACATAAAGAAAAAATATGCATTTTGCGTTGCTAGACTCAACCACTTATTTGAGTAGAACTTCGAAAAATGAAAGTAAGAAAAGGGAAAATAAAGATAAAAAAACGTTTTTAGCACTTAATAGGGAAAATGTGAGCACTATAAAATTAGTCTAAATACTAGCTGGTCAAAAGTTTAAGACTATACTGAAACAAAGCGTTAATCGGTAAACACATAACGAAATTTAGTCATTTGTGTTCAAGCATTAGCGTTGTCAACATCTCCCACTGACATATCCTGTGTTACATTGGGTAAGAACATGGCAAAGGCTAAAAAGTTGACAGAGTTTCAACGTGGCAAAATTGTCGAGCTGCAAAAGCAAGGTCTCTCTTAGCGCGCCATTGCTGGCGAGATTGGGCGTCGTAAACCTGCTGTTGCAAATTTCTTGAAATATCCTGAAAGATACGGAACGAGAATTTCAGGTGGTCGGCCCAAGAAAATTTCGCCGGCGTAGGAGGATTTGATGGGTTGTTCGGCAAGACACCAGCCGATCGTCGAACCAGATTAAGGCCCTTACAGACCCAGAATGCAGCTCAAGAAAAATAAGATGGCATCGATGAGAAAAAGGCTTTAAAACCGTAAACGTCTTCAAAGGCCACGCCTCCTTCCACACCACAAACTTTCCTAAGAAGCACCAAACATGGAACATAGAAAAGTGGACGAAGGTTTTGTTCTCTGATGAGACAAAATTTAAACTAGATGGTCCAGATGGCTTCCAACGTTACTGGCACGATAAGAATATCCACCGGAGACGTTTTCTACACGACACGGTGAAGGAGGTTTCATCATGATCTGGGGTGCTTTCCTCTTCCATGAAACAAAGGTTATACAGGTGCGTCAAAAAGCAGCTGGCTACATTGGAATGTTGGAGAGAGCATTCTTATTGACTGAAGGTCTTCGCTTGTGTGGAAATTACTGGATATTTCAGCAGGATAACGCTGCAATATGCCCGCAGGACAAAGGACTTTTTAATGGCGAATAACGTTATTCTTTTGGACCATCCAGCGTGTTCGCCCGAACTGAACCCCATTGAAAATGTTTGGGGGTGGATGACAAGGAAAGTATATGTAAATGGACGTCAATTCCAAACAGTGCATGATCTTCGTGAAGCCATTTTCACCATTTGGAATAACATTCCAGCCAGCCTTCTCCAAACGCTTATATCGACCATCCCAAAGCGAATGTTTGAAGTTATTCGCAATGATGGCCGTGCAACTCATTATTGAGACCTCTTGTTGGGCATTTCCTACCCTGTTTAGGACTTCTTTTTGGTATGGTCTTAAACTTTTGACTAGCTAGTATTTAGGCTAATTTCACGGTGTTAAATACTAAAAAATATTTTTATTTTTATTTTCCCTTTTCTTATTTTCATCTTTCGAAGCTCTACTCAAATAAGTCTAACAACACAAAATGCATACTTTTTCTTCGTGTTCATTGGCCTTATGGTATTGGCCAGCAGTATATTACAGGAACTATGTTTAACTGTTCATTGTATCTTATTAACTATTTCAGATTTTATGTAACATCTTAGACACAAAGGAGAGAGAAGATTAATTAACAGAGAAACGAATTTTTGACTGAGTGAAAACTAGGTCAAAAGTTGTCATTACATCCATGTGCTACAGCTATCACATGGCAAAACCTAACTTTAGAGAGTGTTTCTTCATTACTCCAGCCCTACTGTAAAAGAAAGAGAATAAAAGTATTGACATAATAGATGAGTTGTGAATAATATATCTGCAGGGAAAGAAAATTACCAGTTTTAAATATAATCAAAAATATTTATCAAACAACTTAATTGGCATGACATCAATACCAATCACTTTGAACCAATGAAACCATTATAACTTTCTATCCATGATTAACCTATTCATGGTACTTTAAATAACTAATAAATATATATAACTATACCACTTATAAACAAATTATTGGAATTTATATCTCAAAACCTGGCAATTCTTTAAAATATGTGTTACTCCATTGTTTATTCCTCTGGTTATACACTTAAATTTATTTTGGCTAATTTTACCATTTTTATTCTACCTTACTAATAATGGAAGGAGAAAGCACCCCAGATCATGATGGAACCTCCTCCACTGTGTCGTGTAGAAAATGTCTCTGGTAGAATACCCTTTTCGTGCCAGTAACGTGCCAGTATCTGGACCATCCAGGTAAATATTTCCTCATCAGAGAACAAAACTTCTTTCACTTTACTCCGTCCTATGTTTGGTGCTTCTCAGCAAAGTTTAACCGAGCTGTTTCGTGGTGTGGAAGAAGTCGTGGCCTTTGAAGACGTTTATGATTTTTAAAGCATTTCTCTCGTAGATGCCGTCTTATTGTTCTTGAACTGCATTCTGCGTCCGTAAGGGCCTTAATCTGGTTCGACGATTGACTGATGTCTTGCTGGACAAGCCGTCGAATCCTCCTGCTCAAATCCGGCAAAATTTTCTTGGGCCGACCACTTAAAATTCTTATTCGGTATCCCTCAGGGTCTTTTAAAGAAATTTGCAGCAGCAGTTTTACTACGCCCAATCTCACCAGCGATGGCACGTTGAGAGAGACCTTGCTTTTGCAGCTCGACAATTCTGCCACGTTGACACTCTGTCAACATTTTAGCCTTTTCCATGTTTTTACCCAATGTAACACAGGAGATGTCAATGGGAGATGTTGACAACGCTAATGTTTGAACACAAATGACTAAATTTTGTTACGTGTTTACCGATTAACACTTCGTTTCAGTATGGTCTTAAACTTTTGACTAGCTAGTATTTAGGCTAATTTCATAGTGTTCACATTTTCCCTATTAAATGATAAAAAAAAAATTTATTTTTCCTTTTCTTACTTTCATCTTTCGAAGCTCCACTCAAATAAGTGGTTGAGTCTGACAACGCAAAATGCATAATTTTCCTTTTCTTCATTGGCCTTAAGATTTTGGCCAGCAGTGTATTTCCAAGATATCTTTTAACGACCATACTACTGCAGAGAAACTTGTTTAATCATTCTTAGGCTAATTGGAATAAAAAGAATATAGCAGATGGCGCAACACTTTTTATGAGAAAATCTTGCTAAAATCAATAAAAAATTCAAGTATTCATGAAAGTCAATGTTAAAACTAGAATTTGTGATCATATTTGAAAAGATCTCGTTGATTGCATTTTATAAATTTATAGTTTTGTATATGTTTCTATTATCTAATAAAATATATAACGAACTAACAACATTTGCAAAGGGAACACTTTTTTCTTCAACCCTATATGCAGAGATGAACAAGTTAGTGTGAGAAAATAAGTTGAGGAATGCCAAAATAAAAGTTAAAGAAGTGAAGTTAGACTGCGTGATTGTGAGGATATCCATAAAGAGTGTATAGTGGCAATTTTTAATGTGAAATTATCAAAGATTGTATTGTAATAACAGAATATAGCAGAATAATTTATCCAGTCGTTTGGGTTCTCATGTAATTTAACCAGTCTGAGTGGACTTTTGGTGTAAAAAATGTTATTTAAAGCCCTAGATACAATTGTGGTTACTAACAGTTCTAGTGGAGATTTTAAAGTAAGTCTCACAGTCTTGTATTGTAATAACATAGTTGAAGGGAATAATTTGTCTTGTCAAAATGTGTTCCAAATGAATTAAAACTGTCTGTGCGAACTTTGATGAAAAAGAGACAATTATTTAAAGCTTTAAATACAACTTTGATAGCCAATAATGTAACGAATTTTTGTGCATACATTTGACTTGTTTTCAGTGATGACGAGAAACCCACTTGTTGAGAAATTTATATGCAAAAACGGCTCGTTTGGGCTGAGAAAACACTTTACATAGAAGAGCGAACAACGTTTCGACCTTCTTCGGTCATCGTCAGGTTCACACAGGTTTTCTCAGCCCAAACGAGCCGTTTTTGCATATAAATTTGACTTGTTTTGATTATATTATTTTAAAGCTAGTGGATAGTGTGCAATTTGTTTGTTGTAAAATTTATCAACAACATGTCATAGACACCTACTGTAAAGAATCCGGCTCATACATACTTATAAAACCTGGCAGTTTGGTTTGTTCCACACAAATATATACGAGGGCTGTCTGTATAAGCGCCTTTAATTTAGCAGAAATACTAGGGTGAAACCATTAGCCATCACCTCCCACCTGCAACTCTTGGACTAGTATTTAATCAAGGAATAGTGGTATTTACTAAGCATTATAACGCTACTACATTTGAAAGAGCAAGCGAATTTAGTGCATAACCCTAATCGTTTAAACTTTTTGATATTCTTCTTGTTTTTTCTAATCATTATAATCTGTCTGTGTGCGTATCCAAAGTATCGACGAATTATTTTTTAAACCTAAACATAATTTGATCCACTCATTCAAATGTTATTTTGATTTATTTGTGTGTACAGTTGCTAAATAATGAAGGAATGATAACAATACATATTTGCTTGTATTTTAGTACCTGCAATTGATACACACGCTATTCAGTTATAACTGTTACTGCCACATATCTTTTAATTATTGACATTTCCATTATATGTGCGATTTCTAAAAGCCGAGAATTATCAGTTATGGTATAATTAGCATGCACAAAATTGCCAAAGATGCTTCGTCATGACACTATAAGTTACGGATATCTGTATATATGTTTGTTTGTTTGTTTGTTTTAATGATAGAAAAATTAGCTTTTTCATCAGTGTTTGTTCCATTAAACAATGACTTACTCCGTTCGATTTGTTCTTGTTCTAACTGTTTATGTTTTTTCCACATTTACAGTTACTGTTAGTCTCGGTTATGGTTCTCAGCTTTTGACAAGTTTATTTATTTTCTTCCCTTATTTGAATTTTGTATAACAGGAATCATTTCTGTGGGCATTATTGTTATCGATTTGTTCAATCTAGTCGATTGAACTAGACTAAAAAGATTTTTTGCCCGGGATGACTTCTATAGTTCAATTTCTTTGTTTTTAATAAACTTAAACTAAATATACCATGAACTTTAAATATTCACTGCAGTAATAATGTATAATTACTATTTTATTATAAGTATTGGGTAATGCTCTGTATCTGTAAATATATTTTGAAATCCAGATTTTGTGTCTAACAATGTAGAAATCCATTGTGATAAAACTCGAAATCACAAAGTTTACTTGATTCCCTTGATAATCGTTAATGGATTTCATCTGCGTCACTCTATGATGGTAATGTACTCTTATAATATCCTTACTAACAACTGGAAGACATTAGGTATGTATCTCATGCAGTCACTTTGTAAAACATTGAAAGTACATATGTGGGCTTATTCCATTTTTATTAAACCAGATAAATAGTTGACATTATATGAAAACTTTCACAGTTATATCTGGCTGTTTTCCTACTATATATATTCGCCCAATAAAGGAAAGAAAGGGATGGTATTGTTAAAAAAAAATAACCTATGAGTAAATTAAGCTTTTTCATGTTGGATTTTTCCTATAATCATTTAAAAGATTTTTTCTCGAATTAAAATGATCCTGAGAAATCATGACGTGGCTTATGTTATTTGGTCTAAAACTATAAACTCAAAACAACGAACAAAGAGACGAAGCTTGTAAAATATTTTATACACACTCATGTGTATTGATGGTTATATAAGAAGATCTTTACTGTAGGCAATGCAAACACAGAAAAAAATATCTTCCCACTTAATCCTTTGTCTAAAAACTCGATACTCAGATTTCTCCTATATCTATTGGAAATGTTTTTATTAAAATATTTTTCACTCGTGAATTCATATTTGTAATATTTATGTCACAATTTTTTGCATACTTTTGTTACAAGTTTATAGATTTACCAATTTAGGAGATGCTTTATACGCTTTTCCCGTTATTTAAACGGTAACAAATCAAATCACGGACTGATTTGGTATGTTTATGTTCATATTCTATAAGCAAGGTACATGTTTAAATTCTACTGCGACTTAATATTTAGGAATTCTACCAATTTTTCCATTCTAACGTTAAAACAATGAGATGTTTATTCTTGTTTCCATTCCAAAGCAGATTCAATAAACCTGTTTATTTCTTGAACGTTACGGAGGAGGTGTTACATATTTGTCTTTAACATAAACAAAGAGGCACGTGAAAGACATTAGAGCATTCATCCATAAGTATGATGATGTCATGCACAGAAAATTGATATTTCAACCCCTTTTCCTTCCTTTCATGGGAGTTATTGTGCTCTATTTTCACCTTCAACAAAATTTCAACAAAATTTCACCTTCAACTCGTAAATTTTCAATGCTAGTCACACGAGCAGAGAATTTCCATTACTGTAACTTGTTAGTTTCTTGATAAGCATGAAGCTACGCATTAAAATGACTAGCTCTACCAGTTCACTGTGAGTATCAAAACCCAATTTCTAGCGTGATAAGCCCTCGGACTTACAGCTGAGCCACTGTTATTGTAACAGCTGAATGAACATACAATTGGAAGAAGGATAAACATGATTGTATTTCTTGCTATTCATGGCGCGAAATTTTTCAAGAGCAACATAGCACAACATGTTCGCTGCGCTATTCCATCGTAGAAATCAAATCCGTATTTTAATGCTGTTATAAACATTCAAATTTAACCCTAGCCATCATGGGCATTGAAGGAGGGTGAACAGAGCATTATATGCACTATCTAGACATAATCATTCATAATTTTGAAGTAACAGACTAAAAGGAAGGTCGACAGGTTGTCATCAACAGCCACAGCCAACTTTATCTAAACAAACTGAGAGATTTCGAAAGCCACTCTCATAACACAACCGAAGCCCTAAAGTACGAAGTGCGTTTTTACGATAATAGGAAGTACATCAATAATCCTTAAAGTTATATATTAGGTCATCCCTTAAGTAATGTCCGATTTTAGGTTCAGAAAAATAGAAAGGATTTCAAACGCTTGTAATGTTATTTAATCAATAGTATGTGTTCCATTATTATAAATTACTTTCTGCTAGGCCCGGCATGGTCAGGTGAATTAAGGCGTTCCACTCATAATCTGATAGTCGCGGGTTCGAATCCCCGTCGCACCAAACATGCTCGCCCTTTCAGCCGTGGGCACGTTATAAGTCACGGTCAATCCCACTATTCGTTGGTAAAAGAGTAGCCCAAGAATTGGCGGTGGGTGGTGATGACTAGCTGCCTTCCCTCTATTCTTACACTGCTAAATTAGAAACGGCTAACGCAGATAGCTTTCGAGTAGCTTTGTGCGAAATTCAAAACAAACAAACTTTCTGCCAAAGATTCACAAACATCTGAATGCCACCTCAATAAAATTCTTGTGGTTTAGAGGAAAACAATGTAGAGAGGTTAGTTTTGACATCTTCATGTGTTCCAAGCTCTTTTCCATCACGATAGTTCCGCAAACGTTGGATTAGATGATAATCATATGGGGCAAGGTCTGGAGAATAAGGAGGATGTGGAAGTTTCCCCCAATCTAGCTCTTCAATGTTTGCAGATGTGATCCTTGCTGTATGGGACCGTGCATTATCCTAGTGTAATACAACACCTTAAGACTGATCAAAACAGACCTCTCTTTCTTCAGTGCAACATTCAAAATCTGATGTATTCGTTATATTGAGTGGTAGTAACTCAAAGTGGATCACACCAATAATATCCCACCAAACACTTAACAAGACTCTCCTTGGGTGAAGGTCTATTTGGAGCTATGCTTCAGACAGTTTTCCTGCGCTGATCCATTGTCTGCGGCGCTTAACATTTTTATAATATATCCATTTTTCATCTCCAGTCACTAACCTATCCAAAAAAATGTGAGTTACGTTTGCTAGAGTGCAGAGAAGTGCAAATGTTCACTCTTACTCTGAGGTTGACTTTTGTCAGACCTTGGGGTACCCATTTTCCAGGTTCTGACACCTTTTCAAGCTGTTGCAGATGACGATGAACTGTTTAGTGGGTTGAATTAAGCTTCTGTGGTACTTCTTCAATTGTTTTACAGCACAATCTATATCAAGTGCAGCTAGCAGCAAGTTTCATTAAACTCAACAGGATAACCTGAACGTGTCAAATCACTTAAGCTGTAATCACCTGACATAAACGTCTGAAACCGCCTTCAACCTTTTATTTCATTGAGAAAGACCGCATCATAAATACCTTGAATGTTTCATGCAGTTTATGTTGCGCTATTGCCATTTTTAAATTCCTAAAGCATTGTATGTCTAATGTGCTCCTCAGACACATCCATCTCCATAAGAGTTTATTTGATTAATGATCTGAAAAAGTGGAGTTGGGTTAGTTTCTTTTATTTGTCTGAACACGTCCGACTATCTATTTTAGTCATTAAAGTCTTCTACAAAGACAGAAATTATGATGCAGTTTCGCACATTAATTATGGGATAACCTACTTACAATAAGAACTAAACTTTATTTGAAGAGTAATTGTTAAAGAATGAAAGGCGCAGGTTTGCCCTGTGGTAGTGCCCTGGATTTCAGAATAGACAACAGAAATATTATTATGTTTCCTGACAATGTTACATATAATTTTTCCAGGGTGTGTTTTGTGTTTTTCTTATAGCAAAACCACATCGGGCTATCTGCTCAGCCCACCGAGGGGAATCGAACCCTGATTTTAGCGTTGTAAATCCGGAGACATACCGCTGTACTAGAGGAGGTCATATTTTCCACAAAAAAAAATTTTATAGGTGATAGTTTTCTGTAACATGCTCTCTACATTAAGTAAAACTGCATACAGTATACAAATAAGGAAATGAATAAAAAGTTGACTTCGAGAAACTTGTAAATATTATACTCGATGGTGTAGTGGTAAGGAAAAAGGGTACCGGAGCTGTGACAATAATTTCAGTATCTAATATTATAAATGATGAACATTTATTTTAATACTTGAACAAACCTGTAAATCGCCTTATATAAAGGTATCAACCAAATCACTAAATAATAACAATATTTATTGCTGTTCTGGATTGTTATTACCAGTCACCTCCATTTGACCTCTTCGGTTCTCTTCCATTATTCAACGAGGTTTGATTTTTTGTTGCTCGTTTTTCGTTCTTTCTCTATACGTTTATTTGATAACACTGCTCTTCATAAAGGTCATGGGCTGACTTGATATGTTTATGTTCACTTTCTATGGTACCGTACATGTTCAAACTCTACTGTGGCTTAATATTTACTTATCTTGATTTTCCAAACGAATACGCATACTAGATTCTGTTACTTGTTATGTGAAGTACTTGTAAATTATGCGCTAAGTTCAGTCATTTGCATTTTCTAATTGACTGAAATTTCGCTTTCAAGTTGTAAAACCTGAATAAACGCAGGCGTTTCTGGTGCAATGTATGGTTTTAGAGAGAGAAAGTTAAAGCCGTTTGCTGTGGTCCACTTCAGTAAACAATTGAGGGCAGTCTGTAGCTGTCGTTCAATCTACCTCATGTTCGACGACTGACATGAGATGTGAAAGTCGTCGAAATAGAGCCCGTTTGCAACAGTGAGAGGGAGTTCAGTAATGGCATTAATCTTTATACTGAAAAATGTGACACTCAGAACACAACCTTGAGGGACTCCAAGTTTCTGTAGAAAAGAACTGGAAAGTGTCGAACCCATACGAAATTGGAATCTCCTGTCCATTAAAATATGTTTTTATAAAAATGGGCAAATGGCCACGTAATCCATATATATGGAGGTCTCGCAAAATGCCATACCTCCATGTTGTATCATAAGCTTTCTCATTGTCAGAGAATATTGATACAAAATGTTATTATTTGAGAAAGGCTTCTCTGATTGACATTTCAAGTCGAATCAGGTGACCCATGGTGGAGCGCTGTCGTCGGAACCCACACTGGGTGAGTAAGAGGAGGTTGTTTGATTCGAGGAACCAAACAAGACGAACATTAACCATCCTCTGTAAGGTCTTACAGAGATAGCTCGTCAAAGCAATTGGACGGTAGTTCGAAGGAATCTTGTAAACCTTCCCAGGCTCAGAGAAAGGTAGGACAATAGCCTGGCGCCAGGCATCAGGAAAACCATTCTCCTACCAGATCCGGTTAAAAACAATCAGAATAATAGCAAGACAAACAGGAGATAAATGGTGCAGCATGTCATAGTGTATATCATCAGGTCCAACCAATGTACTGCTAGATCAATGAAGGGCCAGTTTTAGTTCCACCCGTGTAAAGTGACGATTATAGTCATATAGACAATCAGCTCGAAAGGAACGAGGTGATTGCTCTGCCAGAGTCTTGATACCTAAGAAGGTGGAAGAAGAAGCAGAAATGCTAGATACCCGGCAAAAGCTTTCACCTATAGTATCGGCGATGTTCCGGGTATCAGTTACTTCCTGGCTATCAGAGAACAAGATGGAGAAAGGGACAGAATTATATTCCCCACTGACCTTTCGAATCTTGTCCCATATGACTTTGGAACTAGTGGTAGAAGATATGCCGGTTGTGAACTTAATCCAAGATTCTTTCTGGCTTTGACGTCTTACCCATCGAGCATGTGCACGAGCCCGCTGAAAAGTGATGCAGTTAGAGAGTGTGGGATATCTACGAAAAGTATCCCAGGCTCGTTTTTGAGCCTTCCGTGCCATGTGGCAGGCAGAATTCCACCATGGACGAGGATATAGTAAAAAACGTGTCGAGCTTGTATAATACAGTCAGTTACTGCTGCTACGCAGCCGTCTATTGATGGCTTACAGACGATGGCAGGATCAAGATCTGTGAGAGCAGTGAAAGAGGGCCAGTTTGCCTGATCTAGCTTCCATCGGGGCACTCGGGGTGGGTGGCATCGACCACGGCCAGTCTCTCTTATAGGAGAATAATCACTGCCTCGTATATTATTGTCAACCCTCCATGAAAAATGGGATAATAATGAAAGAGAGCAAATTGAGAGATCAATAGTAGTCAAAGACTGACTAGGTGCATGGAAATAATTAGAAGAACCAGTATTAAAAATAGAAAAGTTGTGATCAGAGAGCATACGCTCTACAGAGCGATTCCTCTTATCAATATCAGCACTTCCCCAGAGAGAATGATGTCCATTAAAGTCCCCCAGGGCTTAAAAAAAGGATGAAAAAGGGAGACAGCAACTCATTGAGATTGAAGTTGGTTATTTCAGTGAAAGCATCAAAGTCTGATTGATCATATGTATCTCCAGGCGACAAGTAGAGAGAACAAACAGTGATGGTATGACCCAAGGAAACATGGATTGCTACGGCCTCCAAAGGTGTGTCGAGTGGCAAAGACAGGGTGGGCACATGTTGATCAACCAACACTGCCCCCCTCCATGCACTCGCCCATCACACAACCTGTCATTTCTGTACAAAGAAAACCGCCAAAAGGTGACTGTGTCGGCAGGTTTCAGAAATGTTTCCCACAAGGAAAGACATACAGAATGGTAGAAAGTAATCAGTGTTTTGATGTCATTTAGATTAGAACGTAAACCTCAACAGTTCCATTGTATCAGGGTGGCCATTTTTATTTACGTGTATGCGAATTTGGTGGAGAACCCTTCTGTTTTAGACCACTTTTTTTTCCTTACTTAGCTTATTCGAGGGAGGTCTATCGACCTCCATGGATCTTGCCCTAGGTCGATTGGGCAGGTCTTTGCTGTTGGAAGGGGATTCCAAAGACTGAGGATGTAAACGAATGATTGATTTGCATCTTGGGGTAAGAGAGGAAGATGGATCCGAGGAAATGCCTTTACCTGGAACTAAAGAATGTAGATCTTGGGGTTTGGTGGAATGTATATAAGAGACAGAGATAGATGTTGAAGTTGATTCATCAACCTTTTTAACCATGGAGGTCAAAAGACTTTTCACGTGTTTGGAGAATGATTCTTTTGGAGGCACAGAGAGATTTGTCTGCACTCCCACTGTAGTTGTGGAACGAAGTGCAGCAGCATACGTCCAAGATGAAGTGATGGACAGCAAATTCGAGCATCAGGATAAGTTATATTATGAATTGTTTTCAAATGCTGCACCTCTTTTTCTTCGTACCATTTAAGGCAAGAACAAAAGTAGGACGGGTGAGAGCCATTGCAATTGATGCAATGAGGGTCTTTTTCACACTCATAGGCATCACGGTCCTTGCCACTGTAACGAGCACACGTCAAGAAACCACGGCATGACGTCTTCGAGTGACCGAACCGCTGACACTGGAAGCATCGGAGAGCGTTTGGAATGTATGGCCGTACTTTGCAATTAAGATAACCTGCTTTGATGGTGGCAGGAGGACACGGTGATATGAATGTCAAAATGAGAGCACTGGTCGGCATCATAATTTCATCTTTGCGAGTTGAGAGAGATACGCCTCGCTGCAGAATCTCTGACTCGGGGATGTTATTCAAATCCCTCTCACAAATACTCCTCGTGATGAATTCAAAGTAGCATGTGGTGCAATCTCAACAGGTATATCCCCAATTGCCTTTGAAAGCAAGTGGAGTTCACTGTGTTGAGATGTGGATGTTTCCACCAATATGTCACCAGATCGAAGCTTCTTTACTGACTTTAGAGAGCCAGCAAGTCCCTCTAGTTCCTTCTGAATGAGAAAGGGAGACATTTGCCATAAAGGTTTGTCTGAAAGTGAATGCAATTTAAGAAAATGAGATACAACAGTTGGTATAGATGGTGAGGATTACTGCTCAGAATCTTCAAAACGTGGTCGTTTATCTATAAACTGCTTTTTCACTATTTTAACAAGATTTGTAATTGGATATCCATAATAAAGAAAGGGAAATTTCGGTGCCCATTGACCCCACCCACCATGAAGCCCTACGAGGGAAAGCACTACAATGTCAAACAAGGACACTGCAGCAACACCAGCGTTTCGTGAGCACTACACCCAAACATCAGCACCAGATACAATGTCCACAACACCTGTCGAGAACATCCAACCCTGGTACTTGGTTGATTCTAGCCCGAGTGGACCAGCAGATTGACCCAAGAGGGGGCCAACCCAAGGCCACCCG
The DNA here is from genome assembly GCF_004210375.1 of Tachypleus tridentatus. Taxonomy (NCBI): domain Eukaryota; kingdom Metazoa; phylum Arthropoda; class Merostomata; order Xiphosura; family Limulidae; genus Tachypleus; species Tachypleus tridentatus. Next base: position 24,096,360 of record NC_134832.1, on the reverse strand, counting down.
TCTACAGGAATTCAAAGCCACAGTGGTGTGTTAGGGTTGGACCCCTCAACCACCAGGATCCTCTCCTCACCTTCACGGGTTGCCACGCACAGCAAACACGTGGGTGGATGTTTAGATCCCAAAGGAGATAAAATGAAAGAACAGAACCTTCCCTGGGAAGTCTCCTCACCATGTACAGGAATCCTCACCAAGGAAGCAATTAAAGAAAAACTACAGTGTGTTTGATTAAATTAAGTTCATAAACTTGTAATCGTATAATTAAAGACTTCAAACCAACAAAAATATGTTACCTAATATTGAATTTTATAACATACACCTGAATAAAATATTAATTTAATCCAATGATGTAACATATAACAATCAATTACATAAATAAAACTCAATACCGTAATTTTGGCATACAGCTAAGTAAGCATAACAATAGAATCGATAAATACATATAGAACGAAAGGAAATAAATGTAATCCAACAGTGTAGCATATAGCAAGACAGCACATAAATATAATCCACTAATGTATTATGTAGGAAGAGAGCAAATAATATTAATCCAACAATGTAAGATGTAATATAAAACACAGTAGATATAACTCAATAACGTAAGTGTATGGCACAAAACCAAATGTACTATATTGCCTTCTCATGCATAGAGAAACATGACAACAATGCAACATATGATATCATAAAGCCACTGTTTCACTTTCTTAAGTCATCATTGCACTTTTATTTATGTAACCATCCTTCCTGTTTTATAAGACAAACATTTAAAAACTGTAATTTCTGATATTAGCTAGTCAGTAAAACTACTTGGAGTTCCTTTTTAAGTTTCTCTTAACAATATTTGTCAAAGATGACCAGTGTGCACACAAAATAGTTTTACAAAATATGATTCCATGAATTTAAAGCTGCTGTATTCTCGTTTAATATTCACAAACTTGCGTAGAATCCGAAAATATATTTACAAGACTGATAACACAAGACTACAAAGATACTATTTTGAAGCAATTATGATAATGATATACAATTATACCAGATCTTTGGTTTTATAAAGCGAGAGTTTTGAGCATTGTAGTGCCAACTCAACCACAAATACGGCGGAAAATAATTTTTATATTTTAATTTATATTAAATGAAAACAACGCAAAAATCCTTATTAAAATAATTTTGATTGTTATCGGATGTTGTTGATTGTTATTATTAATTTATCCTCTCGGTAAAAGAATTTGTCCATTACTGAAACTAGAGAATAATGAGTTGTAAATATTTCTTGTTCAATATGCATCACCGTTTCAGGTTATAATATCACCACACTTTACTTGTATCTAACACCGTTAATGGTAGTAAATATACCACGAATTTTAGTCTTTTTATCCTAACTATCTGTAACTATTATCTTAGCAGACCAATATAGAATACAATAACTAAATAAGATGATACCTTACTTAAACAAATGCACAGTGTGAAAACTGAGAACAAGCTAAAATCAAAACATAAGAACACATTTAAATGTTGTAAGTAACTTATAATTTTTAGTTGAGTTGATCTAATGTATTTCGGGTGTTAGCACTTTAAATACTTAATTTAAAATAGAACTTTTTAAATGCTACTGGGCTTTATTACTTCTCAAATTAATTCCAATGATAAGTGGAAGAAGGTAAAAGTTGTATTAACAACAAATTTATAGTGATACTGATCTGTATGTGTTAGATCCATTACTTTTAATATTAAAAAAAATATATAAAAAGGAACGTTAAGTCTACGGTTAACAATGAATGAAATAATCTTTAACTTTACTTTTAGGTTATCATGTTTAACAAAATAGTGGCATTATAGAAATTAAAATCAGAAACTAGCATTGTTACCTGAATATATATAAATATTATTCATTGGTTGTAACTATTCTGTATGTTTGTATACACTTTAGGCATAAAATTTTAGAAAATATGAATAATCAGAGTAGTGTTGTTTGTTTGTTTTAATTTCGCGCAAAGCTACACGAAGATTATCTGTGCTAGCCGTCCCTAATTTAGCAGTGTAAAACTAGGGGGAAGGCAGTTAGTCATCACCACCCACCGCCAACTCTTAGGCTACTCTTTTACCAACGAATAGTGGGATGGACGGTTACTTATAACGCCCCCACAGCTGAAAGGGCGAGCATGTTTGGTGCGACGGGGATTAGGTTAGTAAAAATTCATTTAGACGTACGTTCGTCTTGTATATTCTTAATTTCCAGAAGTTACATGGAGATAAACACTCTTCATCTTTCTTTATCACCCTCTCCCTCAGTAACTCACTAATAAGATTGAGAAAAAATAATGCAACATATGGGCGCAGCGCACGTAGTAGCTCATTGTGTAACTTTGTACTTTAAAACGAATAATTTTCATGTTCAGTGACATCTGGCGAGATTCGTTGAGGAGTAATAAAACTGTTAATATTCCTCATTAAACGTGCTACTGAAACAGAACAGAAGAGTTTGAAATAATTTGCATGTCATTCACTGACACACGAAACTCCAGTAAAGGCTTAGAACAGCTTACTTTATTTTTGTTTTAGGGGTTACGTTAACCTTAAGAACCTTTACCCAAGGTGGGTATACATCTAATTTGTAGAAAACTTTGTGGGAACGAATTAGCCATGCGACTTTGATAGCAAACTGGCTGGTAAATTTAGTAGAAATGACACAGAAGCAAGTCAAAGTTGTACAACGGAGATCTACAAACCATTGGTTCTTTTTCATATTCAAATTTCTGTTGAAGTACAACTGAAGTTATCTTCGGCCGGCCATAATGTTTTCACGTTTGTGAACTACAAGGATGACGGAAATATATATAAAAAAATATTAGGTCATTCACCTTCACTCAGTTTTTGATGTCCTCTATAGACATTTTTTGTTAACAAAAATATATTAATAATTTACAAAACCACACCTCCACACATCATAATGCAGCTGAAGGATCCCCCTTGATGATTACGTGACTTCAAATTAAAATTCTTATTTCAGGAAAAGAGAACCTTGTTCTACAGCAGGTAACTGGCACACTTATGCGTGAATAAAATGAAGATAATTTACATTAGTCAGATCATTCTTGGTAGACTAGTCTACTATGAATAATAATGTTCTGAAATAAGACTTATCTAGATTCTTTTTTTCTCTGGTATTATATAATTAGCGATATGTATAGTAGAATATGTAAAATCCATAGTGAAAACAAATGTTCCGTCCATTAACTTACTATGAGTGAATTCTGTATTCTTTAGTAGAGTAAATATTAAATTTACTTGAATATTCACAGCTTATCTTATTGTTGTACTAATCGATCTTAATATAGAAAAAAAAGATGATTAATAACCAAGTTATTAATAGATTCTAAAGTTAAAATCACTCGCAGTATTGTTAGGAGAGGCTTCTTTTTTCTGTTCAAAGAACTGACCTCAGTGTGATTAAAAGGATTATTTGAAAAGTATGTCTTCTTACTGACTTCAATAGCATCTAAAAAGTAACATATTAAAATGCTCTTAATAACGTTTTGGTAGTTTCAGCTTTACTAGCAAGCACTAAGGAGCTATGCCTGCTCGTTTGATATAGCACTCGCCTTGAGATGAAATCCAACGCGAGAAAATATATATCAATTGTAAAAAGACATCACAGTTTTATTACAGAAAGTAGTGCATGGTCGTGCTGGTTAGTAAGCTAAATATTAACCAGTTATTATTGTTAATAATATTGTATGCTAATTATATAGTATGTTTCTATATAAAAAAAACAATAACCGACTCCTGGTTTCTATCATCTCATGTAGTTTTTCTCAAACCGAGCGACCTAGCATGGCCAGATGGTCAGGGCGCACGACTCGCAATCTGAAGATCGTGGGTTCAAATTCCCGTCCTACCAAGCATGTTCGCCCTTTTAGCAGTTGAGGCGTTATAATATTACGATCAATTCGTTGTTAAAAGAGCAGTCCAAAAGTTGTAGGTGAAAGGTTATAACTATCTTCCTTCCCCACTGCTAAATTAGGGACGGCTAGCGCAGATTGCCATCGTGTAGCTTTGCGCGAAATTCAAAAAAACAAACCAAACCCAATCTTTCCTCCAACGAAGACATCAGAATATCAGCAGCTGAAGTGTAGGATACAATCCAATTGAAAAATAGTACGTAATAGTAATAACACATATTAGTTAATCAGTAATAAGGTCAGGAGAATCACACAGCACATAGGCTAGGGGTCGTAATAACAACAAATAAGGTAGTTTAAGACAGGTGCTATATTGTTTCATATAAATCATGAGATGACACTGAGAGTGTAAAAGTTGATACGTATTTACAAACAGATGACACTGAGAGTGTGAAAGTTGATATGTATTTACAAACAGCAAGGGAAAATTATCACTCTTCAAAAAAATATCACTGAAATGTTTCAACGTAACGAGTAGATTATATTTTCATACTGATCTTATAACATTGGCTAGCATACCAAGAAATTAAAGTATTGAAAACTGACGTGCTTAAAACAAAAACAAAAAAAACTTTTAAGTTAAAATTGGAAACACTGCCCATAACGACGTCAAAAAAATTAGAAGTGATAATAACTAAACAGTTACGGTCAAGAGTCAAATATAATTTTCTCGTTTATAGAAGGTCTTCGAAACTCCACACGCTCATAAGCAACGAGCGCTTCGGTTGAAACCATTCAGGATCGTGAGGGAAAATATGTTCATACAAAACATGCCATGTTAATCTTTTTTTTTCACAAATCTCTTTAACCCATCTCATCTTGTAGCCTATAACACAGTGAGATCGTGGTCTCGCATGTTGGAAACATTGGCAAATGCTGAAACCGGCAGAACGTGACCAAACAAACAGGACAACATTTTTCTTGATCCGCCTGCTTCCTCTTTGGCGACCCTCCAGGACGCCAATGACGTCAAAAAGTAGATCCTTGAAAAACATGAACTATAAATATGTATATTCAAGAATGTGTTCATGCTCATTTTGGTTAATAGTTCCTAGTTTCACGCTTAGTGTGTGTAACTTGTATCCAGGTGAATTAGCTGAAATCAAACGTCACCCAACAAGTTATGTTCATAACTTACAAGTTTCAATTCAAACGGATGTTACGCTTGCAGAACTGCCAACTAATTCGTTCTAGAAAATATGAATAACTCTGAGCTTAAGAATGAGTATTACTATAACAGGAAATCTCAAAAAATTATGCAACTGAATTTTCAAAATTCTTTCTAGGCTTTTAATCAACATTGAGTCGGTAAAATTTGTTTTTTGTTTTTTTAATGACTTTTCAGTTTTAAATTCATGCTAAAAGAAAACACTGTAAAAATGAAAGGTGGAAAGCTAACTTAAAATTTTGTATCGTTATTTACGACATTTAGGTACCTTTTATCCTATTATCATAAAGCATTTAAGGAATACTGGTATTTATTTGCTCCAAAAACAATAAAAGATCCAAGAGTAGATCCTGAACTTTTCATTTATTCATTGGACAATAAACCGTGTATTTACATACTTATATATATTTAGTCATTTGTATAGTTTGTCACATAAATATAATACTTCAGTGTCACCTGTTAGTTTCATCCAATAAAAAAAATTACGAACAGTTAAACCTTTTCTACATATGTTCCTGTTCGCATCTAATATCACATCACCCTGTTTGCATACAAAAAAAAAAGAGATTCATTAGCTGTGCCCGTGGAATAACATTACCCAAAGTTAAAATTATTATTTTTGTTAACAAATTCAAACTGTGAAGTTTCGTTGGCAGTTTCTTTTGGCCTGTCATGGTCAGGTGGTTAAACCGTTTGACTTGCAACCTGAGGATCACGTGTTCGAATTTCCATGCGGACGTTATAATATCACTGTGGGTCGTGATGACTAGTTGCCTTTCTTCTGGTCTTACACTACTAAATTAGTGATGGCTAGCGCAGATAGCTCTCATGTAGCTTTGGAAGAAATTGCAAAGAAACTAAAACAGTTTTTTTTTCTATCTTTATGATGTAGGATAGACATACTGATAAATATATTCCTAATCTCTTCTTCAGGTAGTTTTTAAACACGAGTTGTCAAAAATGAAAAGAAGAAAATTGAAGTGTACGTACCAAAATTTTTACTTTTTGTTTGTAAAGGTAATCCGTTTCGTTCAATAGAGTATATTTCTCGAGAAGGTGTAACAAAAACTATTCACAAATTCTCCAACCCTAAATATGGTTAAGAAAACATCAGATAACAACAGCAAAAAACACATAAATCATAAGAAGGTTTGGCGGAAAGAACTCAAGGTCGTCAATAAAACAGGTGTGGTTCACTTTTCGATGATTGCAGATGTGTTGAGAAAATATTAAGACATTCTTACAAAATGTGGCATTTCCACTACACAATTTTTTGTTCCGGAAACCTGGGGTTGCGCAACGTAATTTCACCATCCATGCTATGAAATGCCAAAAAGTGGAAAATCTATCTGATGTCGCTTCCAGAAACTGTCTAATCATACATATGTCATCGGATATAGCTTAAATTTCTCTTTTGACTTGTTTTCTCAGGAACATTCTTAAAATTCGGATTCAACGAGTTACAGCACTTTGTGTTTGTCTAAGTGAGAGGTTGGCATGCATCTCAGAACGGCTAGCAAGGTCGAAACGTTGTTCTATCTTTATCAATAAAAGTGTTAATACCCATACCAGCCGTTCTGAGAAACATTTTTATTTCAAATGGGTTTCTCGTCATCAAGAATTGAGAAGTTAACACTTTATGAAAATTGTCACAACTTAGATTAAATCGCAGTGAAAATTATGTTAGAAATATTTAGCTTATTTCAAGTGCACGAAACTTAATTCTGCATCACTCATTTATTAGTTAGTACATAAGTTAAATATACAATACAAATGGATGACTTTAACGATTCCGTAATAATGAATCAAATCGTTTTAATAAGAAAAACGTTTATCCTAATTCGTCTATCGTTATACTTTATCCTTGAACTCGTTTAACTTTTTAACGGTTTTCTAAACATAATTGTATTATATTTTATTCAACTTTATGCCTTTATAACTTCAGGTAATATGATACAGTTCTCTGAGGGCCGGCAGGGCCAAATAAATAAGGCTCTTGATTCATAACCTGAGAATGGTGGATTTGAATTCACGTCCCACTATCACTTTTCAGCCGTGGGGACGTTATAATGTGACGGTAAAGTTTACTATGAGTTGTTAAAAGAGTAGCTCAAGAGTTGTTAGTAGATAGTGTTGATGACTAGCTGCCTTCCTTCCAGTCTTACTCTACTAAATTAGGAATGGCTAGCGCCGATAGCCCTTGTGTATCTTTGCGCGAAATTTGAAAAAAAACAAAACAAAGAAAAACAAATAAAAAGTATTCTCTAAATCGTGAATTCATAAATGCTTGTTTTGAAGGAACGAGAGTCAAAGATCAAATAAACCATTAAAATATATTGTTGTCAATGCCCCTAAACAATTAATTTAATTACATCTTCTTAAGTGAGGAAGATCAAATTTTTCAAAACACATTACTCTTTTACCATACTCAATGTTTTCGGCCGGGTAGTAATTAGTTATTAGAATTAGAAGTTGGTTTTTTTCTAGTTTATCAGGATTGTTTTATGAAGGTGTAAGCAGAGTAATTTAGCGTGTTTAGGAGTGAATAAATGTAACCATGTGATTTGTCATGATAGTTTAAAACAGTTCTGCTCAGAAATAAGTACGCTTTAACCAGGCATATTCTTCGTTTTTTCTTGTGTTAACTATCACAAAATATTTATCATTGTACAATGTGTTTAGTTTTGCAAATATTAAAAGCTAGTCGACGATTACACTAATAATTGTTAATATTAGTATAATGTTTTATGCTAATTAGTTATATAAGACGTATAACTTCAGAACATGTTATTACTACCATTTTAGGGCCCGGCATGGCGAGGTGGCTAAGGAACTCGACTCGTAATCTGAGGGTTGCGGGTTAGAATCCCCGTCACACCAAGTGAGCTCACACTTTCAGCCGTAATGGTATTATAATATGATGGTCAATCCTACTATTCGTTGGTAAAAGAATAGCCCAAGAGTTGTTAGTTAGTAGGTAATGTTGATGACTAGCTGCCTTTCCTCTAGTCTTACATTGCTAAATTAGGGACAGCTAGCGCAGATAGCCCTCACGTAGCTTTGCGTGAAATTCAAATACTAACATTTTACGGAACATGTTAAAACTGTAACACCTATGATGATGACGGCTCAAAAATTTCATATTGTGAAAAAAAAACGCAAAATGTCATAAACACCAATAAACTTCCTGATTTAAAACAATAAATTGATAACGTCTTAGACAGTTATTCATAAGAAATATATCCTTATTTTCTTTCCAAGATAATTTCTCCTCAGTTTTTAAAACTACCTCGTTCAAAGTGAAATTACAGTCAAAACACATAAACATATAATTTAAACACTATGATTTTTTTAAATAAAACTCTACCCCTACAATTCTATGACTAAGAAACAGTTAAACTGAGTATTTTTAAATTCATATAAATTGTCCTTTATATACACGCATGCTTGGTCTCAAATGCTTAATTTGTGAATTTTTGTATTCATGAGCGATCGTTTGATAATCTTACACGCACAAACCACGAAGGAAAAATAAAATTATGAATCACTAATGTGTTTGTTATAAAGAAACAGTACTAGTCAACCAAACCGGGAGATTTCAGTTCAAAATTACTTCCGCTCAAACAGAGGAGCAGCCAAGAGGATCCGATCACATGCAAAATCTAATAAGGTCGTTTTGTATCATTTAATTAAAAAATAAAACTTTTATAAACACTGTTATATTTTATTTTATTTGTTTTATCAATACATTGTTAAAAATTACATCAATTTTAGCTTTTTAACTTATTGGCCCCCTGATTGTAAAACCTGGCTAGCCATTGTGCTCAAACAGCAATCGTTGTTGTCGTTATTGCTTTTTCGAATTCCATTTAAACGTTGGCAGGCTTAGCATTAATTAGCAAAGAGATCTCTTCGTATCACCTTTTATAATTATTTCACTTACTAGTATAATATACTGATGAGTTAGTAGCATAAATAAATGTACACTAACTGTATTATCACTTTGAAAAGTTGTTTCATACTACTGTTTAGAGTAATGTTTCGTTCAGTGATCGATATCAGTTTGTTTTAAGCTTTACACACTAGTTAACTCTTCAGACGATTTTGATTCGAGAGAGGAGGGAGTTAGCGGGAAAGACAACCCAATGCTTATGAGTTAAGTTTCCATTAAGGATAACATACACTTCATAACATATTCGTGTGGACAAACAATCGAATAAGAAAAGAAAACAATGAAATATAAAACATTAGAAGAGACAATCAGAAAGGGAAAACACCCTTTCCCCTCATACATTTCTAGGTAGATAAAAACGTTTACCTCCTTCTTTTCTGGTCACATTATTTTAAACTTTCTTCCACCCTATTTTTGCGCTGTTAGATTTTCTAATTAGTTGTTTATAACTAAACATTTCAATGGCGTGCTATTTCAGATAACTCTTCTAAAAGAGTTTGGCTTCAATACGTGCAGAAGAGCCTTGGCCTTAATTCTTTCTGTTCTAACACATTTTCATAGAAGGAGAAATTGCAGAAATGAAATTTTAGTCTTTGACAAAAACATAAATATGCTAATTCTATGTCATTACAGGCCCATTGCATGACACACTAAAGTGAAACCACGGCCACTTTACAATAGTTATTCGGCCAGTTCCGTTTCAAATTGTTTAACCACAATTGCCTACTTATATGAGACGCGTTTCTGACTTTTGAGGGCGGTCGGTGCATTGAACCATTAACAATGCCTTCTTTAGCCACTTATTGTGCTGACAAGACTTGAAGACAGTGAGTTATAACATAGATTCTGTTGAATCAAATGATTTAGTTTCAAGCATAAAATGTATACATATTCACTATATTAATCTAGGTTATAAATTAAAGTGCATTGTTTAACGCTATTTTCAGTGAGTTTACAAGGTTGTCTTCTTTTCTAGGGTTTTACTCTTTTGTGTAATTTATACAGATGTTTAAAGTAAACATTTGTATTTAAACCAGGTTTGAACACAGAGTTCCATATCTAAAGAGTAGTGTATCTTCGCGTTGTTCTATAACCTAAAATGCTCGTCTATCAAATGAAACTACTCATTTTAAGCGATTCCAAATTGAAACCTTTCTTAAAAACAATGACTTTTAAGTATTTTTGATCATTAATCTTACATGTGTGTTTGTAGTTAAACACAAAGCTACAATTGATTATCTGTTTGTTTGTTTTTGAATTTCGCACAAAGCTACTCGAGGGCTATCTGTGCTGGCCGTCCCTAATTTAGCAGTGTAAGACTAGAGGGAAGGCAGCTAGTCATCACCACCCACCGCCGACTCTTGGGCTACTCTTTTACCAACGAATAGTGGGATTGACCGTCACATTATAACGCTCCCAAGGCTGAAAAGGCGAGCATGTTTGGCGCGACGGGAATGCGAACCCGCGACCCTCAGATTATGAGTCGCACGCCTTAACACGCTTGGCCATGCCGGACCTAGATTATCTGTACTGGGTCCATCAAGATTGGCCCAGCATGGCGAGATGGTTAGGGCGCTCGACTCTTAATCTGATTCCCTGTCACATCAAACATGCTCGCCTTTTCAGCTGTGGGGGCGTTTTAATGTGATGGTAAAGCCCACTATTTGTTGATAAAAGAGTAGCCCAAGAGTTGGCAGTAGTTGGTGATGTCTGGCTGCCTTCCCTCTAGTCTCACACTGCTTATTTAGGGACAGCTAGCGCAAATAGCCCTAGTGTTGCTTTGCATAAAATTCAAGAAATAAATCACCAAGATCATCGAAAAACGGTTTCTAGCATTACAAATCCACAGACTTACCGTCATGTTACAGGAAAGGGGAGCATTAGTCATTAATGTGTTTTTGGTAATTAAGCACAAAAATAAACAAAGGGTTATTTGTGCTCTAGTCACCACGGGTATTAGAAACCGGTTTCTAGCGTTGTAGGTCCGCAGATATACCGCTGTGCCACCAGGGGCTAGTCGTTAATAAATTTCATAATCTTCTTAGAATAAATATGATGAAAAGCTATGAAGAAGGTTGAATGCATTATAATAAAACGAATTTTAATATGTAAATCAGCAGGACACTTGACAACCATAGCCTATATAAAGTCACAGGGAAACGAGGTGTATCAGAACTACAATTTGTCATTCTTTACCGTTGTATAGACAGTATGATGCCTTGGAAAATTTATCGTTTTGGAGAAAAAATGTGTAACTATAATTTCCATCACAAAATAATCATATGCTCCAGATCATACTGATGTGTTCATATCAAGGATTTAGTATTTCAAGAAAGGTATATCTCTTTCGCATAAGAAAATTGGAAATATAGGAATATGGATCAACTTGGGACGCTGGGACCATCTATAAATAAACCTACACAAATTCGTACCCAAGTTATGGAAAACAAAATTCAACGTCTTGTAACAGATTAGTTCATTAGCATAAATTTCACTGGTAAACGCCATTCAAACGTTCCATGCAACAGTGCCACATAATAAAGAAGAATCACCATCTGGAAAAGCGACAGAAGTCACGTGTACTCAAATTGTTTTCACTACATAACCATTCAATGTCCTATGCCTCAAACAACTGGAAAATGAAACGGATAATTATGCTATTCCATATCTGACAAGTTGCCTATTGATTTCTATGCATTCTGAATGTTGAAATAGGTGCTAAAAATCGTCTTTCTCGTGCACTACATGGTTTATGGAAAGCAACAGGGAACCTTTTCTCATGGAAATTACTCTTTAGTGAGACTTTAACGTAATTTTAATATAACATACTTTACCTCTGTAATCCTTTTATCATTCATAGCGTTTATCACTATCATTTGAATTTGTATAAACAATAGCTTTTTTCCTTAAAGTTTGTTTTTAGCGATTGTATTTACGTGTGTTTCAAACACTGATCTCTAATCTGAACTGTATTTCGCATTGGCCAGTGTCACTATACTGACATATGACACCAAGCAGTAGCAATACTGTCGATCCCTAAATTGTCGAATGTAAAGACCTTCAGACTTACCCCTGAACCACTAAAAGCACAATTGAAAGAATAAGTATATTCAGTGAAGGTATTCGAACTCGCGAGCCGCAGGTTGTGAGTTGCGTTTTCTAATCGTAAGGCCAGGCTAGGCCTTAATGGCAAGGATACCTAAACACAGGTTGAATGCTTTATAATCATTTCACTATTTTAAGTTGCGGTGATCCAAGTGTTTACGATATTTCTTGTCGCTTCATAATGTGCATTTTAACTTATTTATTTATCATGAAAAGAAAATATGTGTTTCAAAAAATTCACTGTATAAAAATAGACAGCAATACCTAAGAGCGCTTTGTTGGCTTAAATTGAGTTTATTATGATTTGATTTGTTTGTTTGTTAAAGTACAAAACTACACAATGAGCTATCTGTACCGAACCCACTATGAGTACAATAACTCGTTTTGTTTCCACAGGCTTACTGCTGGTACATAGGGGGAGGGAGCATTGTGGTTTGCTGTATTATTGATATGACACATTTCGTTGTACGCTTACAGTATAAATATAGTACAAGTATTAATACTGAAATAGCACAAAACCAGAAAGTGCTGTAGTAGATTGTCTATCAGTACATTTTAACAATGTCGTTTTCAATATCATATATTTACACATGTAGGCTAGCGAAGAAAATGTAGTATAAATTAAATTAAGCTAAGGTACAATATTTATATGTTGTTGTTTTTTACTTTTAATGTCACAAATTATAAATCCTGCTGCTTTTATTTCATGCCATATGAACAATTTTTTATACGCAAGTATGAACTGTCAAACAGTAGGGTTGTTATTATAATCGCAAGATGACCTGACAACAGCAATAACAAAATATTCCAAATAATGTTGGTTTAATTTATATAGTTTCATATAATTGTTGTACAGTTATGATAGCAGTTAGAAATCCAGTGAATGGTGTTTTACTTCGAGTTGCATAAGATCTTCACCCCGTGATATTTGTTAAGTGTAAAAAAAAAAACTATTTCAACTACAAAACTTCCCACAATGAATCAATGGAATTTCTCCTTCTGCTCTAATTTCTAACCAATGCATTTCTGGAACTGAACAAATCAAAGAGTCCATCAAAGTTCTTATAAATTTAACAGTGGCCTCACTTCCCTCAAACTTAGGGAAGGAAGTTCAAGTCTTTGCTGCTAAGTTCTATGGAATTTTTGACGTTTGAAGTTAAAGTCTGGGCTGCTAAATTAGCTTTATTTTATGTTTTGTGCCATTTAATGTACTGATAGTAATTTATTTCCTAGGTGTAAGCCTCCTTTTCTTTGTAATTTGAACAAATCATTAATCTTCACACTATAAATTTTTCTAGTGTTTCAAATATGTAGTACATATCAGGTATGGAATAGATTTTGTATTTTCCATTGCTAGCGTGGAAAATCCATGACTGCAAGTTTTCTAATCACATATCGACACCCAGTTCTTTCAATATGAAGAAATAACTTGAACAATCACGAACAATTACTACTGTTGCAGTTTCAACATTTGACAGTTTTTGTTGGTATGTTCTGAGCAGGTTTGTCATTCTTGCTCTGTCATGTCATCATTAGCAAAAAAAAAAAGGTAACAGGCTCCTTCCAAATGGTGTTTAGAGAAACAATCATAAAGACCAGTGTATCTCCGGTTTTCTCTATCTGAACCAACATCAACATAGCCAAAAAAATTTCTCCCATTCCACTCCACGTGTTCTTATGGTAATTTCATGCAATATTAAAGTAATAATAATTTTACAAGTTCATTATTTCCTTTTTTTGTTAGTTATCGTAATGCAACAAATGCTTTTGTGTGAAGCCTGATACCCCAATAATACTTTAATACCACTTTCGAATAACAAATAAACGTGGTAGAACAAAGGTAAAAACACGTCTTACAAAATTGTAGGATATTACGAAATAAAACTGCACTTTCAAAGATCGCAAAAGTGGGTAATATGATCTTATTGTGATACAAGGTAAGGGATATGATCTTATTGTGATTCAAAAGTAAGGGATATGATATTATTATGCTACAAAAGTAAGGGATATGATGTTGTTGTGATACAAAAGTAAGAGATTTGCTCTTATTGTGATACAAAGCAAGGGATGTTATCTTGTTGTGATACAAAAGTAAGAAATATGATCTTATTGAATATTATTAAATTTAACCTTTCAACATTCATGTAATTTCTATGAAAAATGTCTAATGAAATGACTTTAGTTTCTGTCATTTACAAATTATTTTAAGTTCCATGGTGTAAAAGATGTTACACTTTTGATAATTTTGGTTCCATTGTATAAAATATACAGATAGATACCAAAGGGTGATATCATCCTACAAGTTACTATACCTTTTGTTGTAATCTACTAGGAACTGAGACTGCGCTACTTTTCCACATATTGTCATCATATAGAGTGTTAAATAGTTCAACAGACGCTACTTCGTATTTTATAACAAGCCATTTTTCCTTCCTGCACCCCACTTATGCAGTTCTCATTCTAAGAAGACATATTGGTGGACGATGTCTCGCATCAAAGAGCACCTTCACCTTGATCCTAACGTTAATAACACCGATTTATTTTTTATAATGGATCTGCTGACAACGATACAGATACATAGATGTCTGTATTCTTTCTCACACTATTGTTTTATTACGAACAAAATCGGCACATTCGTGTTCTGTTTTTTTGGACTCGGGAAGAGGGGGCTATAACAATTATAGCCAGAGGTGCACTCTAGGGATATAAACCGGAAGAAAATAATTATCTGAAAGTGATGTGGAACATTTATTCAAAGAAATATATATAACTCAGATGATGCAAGTTAAAAAAAGGATATTTGATATCGTGAACTTATATAATTACACTACTTAACGTGAGAGCATACACAATGGAAGTAATAAGTCGACACACAAGAAGTAATCGGAACAGAGACCAAAGAACCAGGTTATCCAAACAATGCAAATACAGATTCCATGCATTTGTAAAGATAACATTGTCATAGGACGATAAACTAACATTTGCAGTTTAAACTTTTTCTGTCCCTGATGGTTCATTAGTAAATTTGAGGGCTATTGCGCTAAAAATGGGTTTTCGATAACTGTGATGGGTTAAACCCAATTAGACGTTTGTGTAGCTTTGCGCTTAACAACAGAAGTCAGCTGTTACTTAATTAATATTGGTTGTGTTGTTAAGTGATAAGAGCATAAATAAGAAATATAATGATAATCCTTAAAAATTATTTTGAATAACAGATAAATAAGTAAAAGAAAGTTTCATCTTTGTTACAACTATTTCTTAAATGCCGTTCGTCTTCGCTTAACGTTCAAATAAAAAGTAAACATATATACGAAATATCAAAGAAACATATTAAATCTTAAGCACTTGTTTTTTGTTGGAATGCAAATATCGATTTTATTTAAAACTATTTTTAACTAGAAATATATTTATATTCTTCTTGAATAAAAACTCAATTATAAGAATTTCAATTAATTTTGTTTAAAATCTAGAATTTATATATATAACCAGGCAAAATCCACTGTTAGCAAATATATAAATAATTACAAAATATATATATAAAGAAACAAAACTGTAATAAAATATAAATATAAAGAGCAAAACCCATAGTTATTAAATATAATATAAAGTCTCAAAACCCTCTATTATAATATATAGATATAAAGCGGCAAAACACAGTGTATTTATACAAAGAGGCAAAACAAAATGTTACATAATATAGATATCAAGGGGCAAAACCCACTATTAAGAATACAGATATGCACATACGAAACCCATTGTTATAAAATATATATAAAAATAAGCAAAACCCACTGTTATAAAGTATAGATAAAAACAGGCAAAACCCGCTATTATAAAATATATCTAAACAAACATAAACCCCTGATATAAAGTACATATATAAGCAGGAAAAACATACTGTTATAAGATATAGATATAAGGACACAAACCCAATTTTATCAAATATAAATATAAACACACAATATCCACTGTTACAAAATATAGATATAAACACACAATACCCACTGTTATAAAATATACATATAAACAGGCAAAACCCCTAATATGAAATATATATGTAAACAGGAAAAACCCACTGTTATAAGATATTTATATAAAGAGACAACACCCAATGTTATATAATATAGATATCAAGATCAAAAACCCACTTTTATAAAGTAGAGATATACACAGGCAAAACTCACTGTTATAAAATATATATATAAAGAGGAAAAACCCATGTTACAAAATATATACATAAAGATACAAAATCCACTGTTATAAAAATATATATAAAAAGGCAAAACCCACTATTACAAAATATAGATAAAACAAGCAAAACCCAATAATATAAAATATAGATATAACGAGGCAAAACCAACTGTTATAAAATATAGATATAAGAACGCAAAATCCACTATTATAAAATATATATGTAAACAGGCATTCTATGAAATATAGATATAAAAAGGGAAAAGCTCACTGTTATAAAATATATACATAAAAAGGAAAACCCCACTGTTATAAATTATATGTACAAACATTCAAATCTCACTGATATAACATACAGATATATAAAAAGCCAAAACCACCTCTTATAAAGTATAAATATAAAGTGGAAAACTCCACTGCAATAAAATATATACATAAAAGACAAAACCAATGTTATAAAACATATACATATAAAGGGCAAAACCCACTGTTGTAAAATGTATACATAAAGAAGGAAAACCCAATGTTATAAATTATATATATAGAAGAAGAACCCACTGTTGTAAAATATATATACAGAGAAGCAACACCCATTCCTCTAAAATATATATATAAACACACAAAACCCACTTTTATAAAATTTCGATATAATAAGGCAAACCCCATTTTTATAATATATAAATATGAGCAAAAAATTCAATAGTTATAAAATATAGACATAAAGAGACAAAACATACTGTTATGAAATATACATATAAACAGGCAAAACCCACTGTTATAAAATATATGTGTAAAGAGACAAAACCTATACTTATAAAATATATATATAAAGGGGCAAAACCCACTGTCATAACATATATATAAGAACAGAAAAAACAACTGATATCAAATATAGATATAAACAAGCAAAACCCACTGCTATAAAATATATGTATAATGAAACAAAACCTATACTTATAAAATATATATATAAAGGGTCAAAACCAACTGTTATAGATATAAAGAGGCAAAACCCACTGTTATATCATACATATAAAAACAGAAAAAATAACTGATATCAAATATGTATATAAACAGGTAAAACCCATTGTTATAAAATATAGATTTAAAGACATTAAACCTACTGTATAAAATACAGTTAGAAATAGGCACAACCCGCTGTTATAAAATAATTATATGAACACGCAAAACCCATTGTTATAAAATATAAATATAAAAAGGCAAATTCCACTGATATCAAATACATATATAAAGAGGCAAAACCCACTGTTATAAATTATATATATAGAGGCAAAACCTACTGTTCCAAAATATAGATATAAACAGGCAAATCTACTCTTATAAAATATAGATATAAGCAGGCAAAATCCACTGTTATAAAATATATATATAAACAGTCATAACTTCCTGCTATGAAATATAGATGTAATAGGGAAAAATCTGCTGTTAAAAATATAGGTATTAAGAGGCAAATCTCAATGCTGTAAATTAAAAACCCACTATTATCAAATACAGATAAAAAGGGCAAAACCCAATAATATAAAATATAGATATAAGGAGGCAAAATCCACTGTTATAAAATACATATAAACAGACAAAACCTAATGATGTTAAATATATATATAAAAGGCAAAACCCACTGTATAAAATATATTTAAAGTGGAAAAACTCATGGTTGTAAAATATAGATATATACAGGAAACCAACAGCTATAAAATATATATAAACAGGCAAAACGAACTCTTATATAAAGAGGCAAACCCAATAATATAACATACTCATAAAAAGTGGCAAAACTCAATGTTACATAATATATATATCAAGAGGCAAAACCCGCTGTTATAAAATATGAATATAAAGACATCAAACACACTGATATAAAATGCAGATGTAAAACTAACTATTATAAAATATATATCTCAACAGACAAAACAGATTTTTATAAAATACATGTATAAACAGGATAATCCCTTTGTTATGAACTACAAATATGAACATGCAAATCTATTACTTGAAAATATAGATATAAACAATCAGAATCCAATGTTATGAAGTATTGATATAAGCAGGAAAAATCCACTATTATAAAATATACATATAAATTGAAAAAAACCCACAGATATCAAACATCTATACAAAAACAGGCAAAACACACTGTTAAAACATTTAGACATAAATAGATAAAACCCACTGTTATAAAATATAGATAAGAAGTAAAACCCAGTGTCATAAAATATAGATAAAAGAAGGAAAAGCAGACCCTTATAAAGTATGGATAAATGGAGGGAAAAGCAACAGTTATAAAATATATGTATAAAGAGGCAAAACGTATTGTTATAAACTGTAGATATAAAAAGGCAATACCCACTGTTATATAATATATGTGTAAAGAGACAAAACCTATACTTATAAAATATATATATAAAGAGGCAAAACCAACTGTTATAGATATAAAGAGGCAAAACCAACTGTTATGGATATAAAGAGGCAAAACCCTCTGTTATATTATACATATAAAAACAGAAAAAATAACTGATATTAAATATGTATATAAACAGGTAAAACTCATTGTTATAAAATACAGATTTAAAGACATTAAACCTACTGTATAAAATAAGTTATAAATAGGCACAACCCACTGTTATAAAATAATTAGATGAACACGCAAAACCCACTGTTATAAAATATAGATATAAGGAGGCAAATTCCACTGATATCAAATACATATATAAAGAGGCAAAACCCACTGTTATGAATTATATATATAGAGGCAAAACATACTGTTACAAAATATAGATATAAACAGGCAAAACATACTGTTATAAAATATATATATAAACAGTCATAACTTCCTACTATAAAATATAGATGTAATAGGGAAATTCTACTGTTAAAAAATATAGGTATTAAGAAGCAAATCTCAATGCTGTAAATTAGAAACCCAATAATATAAAATATAGATATAAGGAGGCAAAATCCACTGTTACAAAATATATATAAATAAAGAGGCGATACCCACTATAACAAAATATGAATAAGAAGAAATAAAACACACTGTTATAAAATATAAATATAAAGAGATAAACCAACTGTTATAAAATACATATAAACAGACAAAACCTAATGATGTTAAATATATATATAAAAAGCAAAACCCACTGTATAAAATATATTTAAAGTGGAAAAACTCATGGTTGTAAAATATAGATATAAACAGGAAATAGATATATATTTTATATATATATAATATATATAAACAAGCAAGACGAACTCTTAGATAATATAGATATAAAGAGGCAAACTCAATAATATAACATATTCATATGAAGTGACAAAACCCCACAGTTATAAAATATATATATATAAATGCAGAGCCCACTGTTATAAAACATAAACAGGTAAAAACTTTGTTACTAAATATAGATGTAAACAGGCAAAATCCACTGTTCTAAAATATTGATATAAAGAGCAAAACCCACAGTTATAAAATATAATATAAAGTAGCTAAACCCTCTATTATAAAATATAGATATAAAGAGGCAAAACACAGTGTTATAAAAAATATATATATAAAGAGGCAACACCCACTGTTATGAAATATAGATCTAAAGACATAAAACCTACTGTATAAAATACAGATGTGAAGAAGCAAAACACACTGTTATAAATTACATATCTAGAGGCAAAAGCTACTGTTACAAAATATAGATATAAATAGGCAAAATCCAATCTTATAAAATATAAATATATAGCAGGCAAAATCCACTGTTATAAAATATAAATATAAAAAGGCAAAACCCACTGTTTTCAAATATATATAAACACGTAAAATCCACAGTTATAAAATATACATATAAACTGACAAAACCAACTGATATCAAATATGCATATAAAGAGGGAAATACTCATTGTTATAAAATATGTAGATAAAGAGGAAAAACCAACTGTTATAAAGTTATAGATAGAAAGGCAAATCCCACTGTTATAAAATATACTCTTCAAACAAAGAAACGCAAAAGGCAAAATTTGAGACAAATTGTTAACAAGTTTATTCCGGGTAGTTCTGTATGACATGTGTGAAACTTTGCACATTCACTGCTGAACATCCAAAGTCTGCAAAGGCGAAGTCCACGCTCACTAGGTGAAGTTTAACGTCACTCAACGTCAATAACGAGTATGCCCCCCGTGAGCATCAATAACTGCTTGGCATCTCCTGCCCATGGAAGCGATGAGATGACGAATCACGTCCTGTAGAATGGCTGTCCACTCAGCCTGGAAAGCTGCTGCAAGCTGAGGTAGAGTCTGTGGTTGAGGTTGTGGCCGTCCCAGACGTCGGTCCAACTTGTCCCAACGATGTTCGATGGGGTTTAAATCTGGTGATCTGGAGGGCCAGGGAAGAACGTTGATGTTGTGGTGTCTCAAGAAGACAGTGGAGAGTTGGGCTGTGTGAGGACGGGCGTTGTCATGTTGAAAAACGTCGTTGACGTTCACCATGAAGGGTTGCACATGGGGCCTAAGAATCTCGTAGACGGTTGCGTACGGTCTGATCGGAAATCCTACGCAGCCCTGGTATGGTTGAGGCAGTAGACGTCGCAGTGGTGGTCCTATCCCGAAGGTGACGTAACCGGATGTAGCGATCTTGTGCGGGCGTGGTCACACGAGGTCTGCCAAATCGTGGACGGTCACGAGTTGATCCATGTCGTTGGTGACGATTCCATAGCCTTGTGATGGTTCTTTGGTGGACATTCACAGCTCTGGCAACATGTGATCGAGATTCGCCTGCTTCCAAGCGACCAATAGCGTTGTTGCGTTGTGCTTCAGTCAGTCTTGGCGTAACTGTATTGCGTGTCGGTGGCTTAACACTGAACTATGGAAACCGAGAAACCGTCACTTTTATAGGGATTTTGCACATGTTGCACTTGCAGAACATGCAGATCTCTCAAACAAATTTATTGGACACGAATGTATTTTGGCGAAAAATCCGATATTTTCCTCCGTTTTCAAAGTGCACAACTTTTATTGTCATTTTGGTCTGACAATCAGTGCCTTAACACGAGTAACATCACATACTCTGAGCTTGTAACGTTATTACATATATTTCTCTTTAAAATAGAAAAATATCCCTTTTGCGTTTCTTTTTTTGAAGAGTATATATATAGAGGTAAAACTCTGTTATAAAATATGTATATAAAGACAAAACCCTCTAATATCAAATATATATATATCCAGGCAAAATCCCTTATTATCAAATAGATTTAAAGAGGAAAAACTCACTGTTGCAAAATATATATATATATAAAGAGGCAAAACCCACTCTTGTAATAAATAGATATAAACAGGGAAACCCGCCTTTATAATACATATATGTAAAGAGCCAAATCTTCACTACTATAAAATATAGATCAAAAAAGGCAAAACAACCATTACATAATATTTATATAAAGTGGCAAAACCCATGTAATATAATCTATATATCAAGAGGCAAAACTCACTGTTATACAATATAGATATAAAAAGGTCAAAACCCACTTTTATAAAATATGGATATAAAGAGGCCAAACCCACTGTTTTAAATATATATAAACAACTAAGCTCACTGTTATAAAACATAGATATAAAGAGGGAAATGTCACTGTTATGAAATATAGATATAAACAGGCAAAACCAACTTTTGTAAAATATAAAGAGGGAAAACTCACTCTTATAATATACAGATATAAATAGGCATAACCCTCTGTTATAAATAATATATATACATATAAGCAAAACCCACTGTTATAAATATATATATATATAAGCAAACCCACTGTTATAAAAGATATATATAAGTGGCAAAATCCCACTGTTATAATATATATATACAGATAAAATCAACTTTTATAAAATGTATATTTAACAGGCAAAACCCAGAGTTATATAATATAGATATAAAAAGGCAAAGCATACTGTTATAAATTATAGATATAAACAGAACCAATGACATCAAATATATATATAAACAAGCAAAACTCACTGTTATAACATATATTTATAAACAGGGGAAACCCCTTGCTATGAAATATAGATCTAAACAGGGAAAATCCAGTGTTATGAAATATAGATATAAGGAGGCATATCCCACTGTTATAAAATAATAGTATAAAAATGCAAATCCCACTGTTATAGATAATATATATTAAGAAGCAAAACCCACTGTTACAAACTATAGATTTAAAGACGTAAAACCTACTGTATAAAATACATGTATAAATAGGCATAACCTGGTGTTGTAAAATAATTATATAAACACGCAATACCCACTGTTATAAAATTATAGATATAAAGAGGCAAAACCCACTGGTATAAAATAGAGATATAAGAACACAAAACCAAATGTTGTAAAATATAGATTTAAATGACAAAACCCGCTGTTATAAAATATATATATAGAAAGGCAAAACCCACTGTTATAAAATACAAACAGGCAGAAATTCTGTTTTCAGATGTAGATGTAAACAGGCAAAATCCACTGTTATAAAATATAGATATAAAAAGCAAAACCCACTGTTATAATATATATATATATAAAGAGGCAACATCCACTGTTATGAAATATAGATTTAAAGATATGAAACCTACTGTATAAAATACAGATATAAAGAGGCAAAATACACTGTTTAAAAATATAGATGTAAGGATACAAAACCAACTGTTGTAGAATATAGATATAAAGAGGCAAAACCTGCTGTTATTAAATACAGATATGAAGAGGCAAAACAGCCTGTTATTAAATATAGATGTAAACAGGAAAAATCCACTTTTTATAAAATTTAGATATAAAGAGGCAAAGTCCACTATTATAAAATAGTGACGATTTGATCTGATTGTAAGTTACATGATCGTAAGTCCAAGTTGTTGGTCAACCTTTGCTAATCTATTAACAGGTAGTTGATGTGGTTTTACATCTTTGTAGTTCGTGATTTTAGCTGCAGTTAGGAATGTGATCTTAATTAAGAGTAAAATATGTCTTAAACTGATATTACATGTTTAAAACAGGAATGTTGATAAAGTCCTAAGATATTGTCAACCTCTTCTCTCTAAGAGCTGTTGACACGACATTTAGTGTTTATAGTCACTTGAAAGGATTTGAGGATTTCTTCAAATTAATCCCTTTGATGCTCGATGTGACTGAAGTCCAGTGAGACAGCAAGCCACTCCTTTCAATCAGTCCTATATTTTGCAAGTAACATATCGATCAATTTAGCATAGTTGGTGAGGCAAGCATTATTATCTACTAAGCTGAAGTTAGGGCCAAGTGCATCAGGCAGGTTAATAATAAATGGTTCTAGAATTTTTTTCTACAATGTGTAACATTAACATAACCATGCTTTCACTACTGTATTATATATTATATTCCTATAAGGAAATGGGGCTGAATGTAGTTCCAGGTTTTCTCCAAATTAATGCATGCCCCTTTAAGGCTACAGAGTGAAGTGTAGCTAGTATGTACAATTTACCAGAAAATATATTTTTATTCGTGAAATATTTTAAAAACAGGTTTCTGCATTTAGTTACAAATCTATACGAACATGATGTTCGCAACCTTGAACTTTTAATTGTACTCTTGGATTGTCTCCCACGTTTGTAGACTTAAGCTCAAGATTGTCCTTCCACTTCACTGCCTGTTGAAAAATAAATTGAAAAAGATTAATTTATATGCAAAAACAGCTCGCTTGGGCTGAGAAAACACTTTTACATAGAAGATCGAACAACGTTTCGGCCTTCTTCGGTCATCGTCAGGTTCACAATTTCAAGTCTAATCTAAATCAACTTAATCATAAAGCCTTAATGGCCAGTTTCGATGTTATATCCCTCTTTACAGAAGTTCCAACCACTGAAGCCTGCAAGATAGCCTTAGAACTCTATATCCGAGACCCTAACCCAACTATAGAAATTCCCAGTAACCAGTTAGCAACCCTCATAGAATTCACCACGATAAAGACAAACTTCATGTTCAACAACCAAAACTATATACAAACAAATGGCCTAAGCATGGGCAACCCAGTATCACCAGTTCTAGCCAATATTTTTATGACACAAGTTGAAACACAAGCAATTAACACAGCATTACATCCACCACTATACTGGTACAGATATGTAAATGACACGGTTGCGGGATTCAAATCTACAGAACACATACTTAATTTTTTCAATCACATTAACTCTATACATCCCAACATCAACTTCACATGTGAACAGGAAGAAAACAATCAAATATCATTTCTTAACCTCAAAATTACAAGAACTGATACACAATTTCAAACAGAAATCCACCGAAAAATCACCCATACTGGACTATACATTCCTTGGGACTCAGCACATGAAACAAAACAAAACTCAACATACTAAGAAACCAAATAAACACAGCCATAAAACTATGCTCACCAGATAAAATTAACGATGAATTAGACAAAATAAAACAATACTTCACCAGCATCAATAAGTTTCCTCCACAAACCGTAGAAAGCATTATACGCACACATCTAGACAGAAAGCAAAATCAACCAACTAAAGTAAATACACCTCACGAATCAAAAAACCACGAAACCATATACTGCTGTATACCATATATTCCTGACATCAGCAAACAAATAACCAACATTTGGCAAAAATTAGTAACAAAATATGACATTCCAATTAATACCAAATTTATTCAAAAACCCGGCACAAAACTGAGGTCTATACTATGCAAAAACTACACTGACAAACACCACACCAACACTATTTATAAAATACAATGTGATAACTGCCACGACTTCTATATTGGAGAAACAAGTAGGAAAATGGAAACCAGATTCAAAGAACATAAAAAGTCACCTTCACACGTTTTCGAACACTGCAAGTCAAATAAACACAACATAACCATAGAAAACACTCAAATACTAAATAAAGAAACAAACATAAACAAACGCAAAATTAAAGAAGCCTTACTTATACACCAACTTAAACCCAAAATAAACCAATATAAAGGAACGCCTTTATACCTATATTAATAAAATAAAATAAATAAAATTATATATTCAAACATCTAATACCGCCCTCTACATTTCGACACACAGTTACACAACCCCTTTCCGGTCAGTTACCTCTTTCTTTGTGAACCTGACGATGACCAAAGAAGGTCGAAACGTTGTTCGCTCTTCTATGTAAAAGTATTTTCTCAGCCCAAGCGAGCCGTTTTTGCATATAAATTTCTCAACAAGTGGGTTTCTCGTCATCACTGAAAAAGATTAAGCACATGTTTGGGGTTATAGCCATACATAAGTATAAAATATCATGAATTACGGATTTCCTCTTTTTGTTCATAGGTGTCGTTTGCCTGATGACATGGGTAACTTAGCACTTAGATATTTCTTACACACTATAGAATTAAGCAAAGTACTAAGATCAGAATAACTGCAACAAGTTTGAGGAAGCCTCATCTTGCATATGAGGTTCCCACTTGCAATATCTTCATACTGTCACTGGAACAGAAAGATTAGGTCCCAAATGAAAAGACTTCCAGGGTGTCACGAGTGAATGTTGCCAATTCTCCAATCACTAGATGAAATTGTTATTGGTGGAAAATGAGTTGAAGTTGATGCTGGAAGACAGTTTTCGAAAGTCTTGGTAAACACCTCATTAAGCAGGATAATACACATCTGGAGAGATTAGAGACTCTTGGTGCATAAGTGAGATCTTCTAAATGGAGAAATTGGTTGTTGATGTTGCTGAATACTCAAATTTTGCAAAAATCCAGATGACATGCACACAAGTTGGACAAGTCACTCTTCACTCTTCTAAGCAGAAATGAGAGCCACATACTCATACAAAAACTTGAACTTCAAATCTCGACAAGTGTCAATATCTCACTGGGATTAAGCGTTGGTCAACGAACCACAAACAGACTCGAGCTTTCGCTACTGCCTTATGATTGTGGTGAGAAATTAGCAGATCTGTCATCGTTTAGAAAACATGATACTAAAGTCATAGGCTAATTCTTGAAGTGATAAAGAGAGGAACTATTGGAATAACTGGGCGTATGGGCACGTAGTAAAATGCAGATATTTGAGTTTGAGTAGTCTTAAATTGGTTGTTATCAAATACTTTGGTAAACGCATCTCTCTAATAAAAGCGCAGGGCAGTAGTAGTAAGAGGTTATATGTCAAGACTTGACTACCATTATTCCAGAAAATTTAAAAAAGTAAAGCTTGAATTAGCTCTGACCATCAATACAAGTGGGTGCAGTAGATTGTTTTTGTCAAAAAAGTAGTGGCTATCTCAATAATCTAGGCATAACTTGTTAAAGGTTCAGAAAAATATATGTAAATGTACTGTTACAAAGTAAGTAACAGTTTCCGTTTTCAAGTATTAACTTCAATTCTGGCTTTCGGTTTTGAATGAATAAGTTCTCTTATATAAATATATATACGAATGCTGTGTTCATCTTTGATTACTGTTAAGTTCTCTAAATAATTTGAATGAACGACGACGTGTATGAAATAGAGATATAAGGAGGCAAAACCAACTGTTATAAAATATATATATAAAGAAGCAAATATAATTTTGTTTTGTTGTTAGTGTGTGTTTTTAATTAGTTTAGCTATATGTAGGAGAGTTACAATTCAGTAATTTATCTTATTATGGAATTTATATAGTTTTAGTTTTCAGTTACGATGCTAATTTACTTAAAGTTTTGTACTTTATAGTTCACAAATACGAAAAGTGAAAGGGGAAGGGTTAAAATAAATTCATTCTGTTTAGTTTTTATTATTATGTTAATTGGCTTCTTTATTTGTAATAGACCCGGGACGTACCATTTGGGTACCCTATCTTTATTACTTGAATTCTACACGTAACTTTCAATCATGTGGGTTTGTTGATAAGGAGTGTTTAATCAATAGATTATAATTTATAATAGTAATTTATCTTGTAATGTATAATGTTAATAGATACCATTATGGCGTTCACTTTATATGTGGTTAATAGAATTTTTGGTCTTCAGTTTCATAACTTTCCTGAACTTTCTAGAGAATGAATACACTTGTTAGTGCTATTATAAGATGTTATGGTGGATCTACCTTATTTCAGTTTGGCACGACGAAACAATTACATGTTAAATGATTTAGAAATAAAGGCCACCGCTGTTACAGCGATAACTTTACGGATTAACAACGCTAAGGTGGACACAGCAGGTACCTCGAGCTTTGCTATAAAAAAAAAAAAACACTTTAAAAATAAGATGCATCTAGAATTAATTAAGTAATATAAACAGTTAAATGTATTGCAAAAAAAATTAAAATTTCTATTCCTCAGTTTTATCACTGTCTACGATATTGTAAAGTTCAAAAACTTCTAAAGTCGATATTATAGGTTTCATACATTTTAAAATTATTTATAGAAATGTAAACATTACGATTCTTGTTATTTGCAGTGAAAAAAAGTATAACTTTAGATGTTATCCAGATTCGTTTATAGAACAATGATAGGTTCCTAGTATAGCGGTAAGTCTAAGGATTTACAACGCTAAAATCAGGGGTTCGATTCCCCTCGGTGGACTCAACAGATAGCTCACTGTCGCTTTGCTATAAGAAGACACATACATACATAACAAGTAGAGAGACAGAGACAGTTAATGAATAATATTGTTGGTGAGCTATTGCTCTTTATCACTTGATATTGTCATTAATGTTAAATATGTTTGTGTTGGTGTATTTTTTATTAATTTTTTCTTTTTCTTTCTTTTTGCAAGTTCCATTAATTGAAATAACACTGATATTTATAATATATTGTTCATTAATATTAGTGTTAAGTCCTCGCAAGACAAGTGTTTATTAAATGTGTTTTGGTAAGTGTTGAATTCATTTCTAAGGGCTGTTATAGTTGAATAAATTGTTTTTGTTGTTGTTTGAACTCTGATTGTAACAGCGTGTTTATTTTATACTGTTATAAACAGAGGTAGTTTACAGTGATAATTCATATGTGTTATGCATTCCACAACTTGTAATTTTGAAGTTAATGTATCTTACAACTAAAGAATCGCACTTTATATTTAATGGCAATCTTTATAACCAGGTTAGTTATGCATCAATCGGTTCAGGATTGGCTCCTTCACTACTTAATCTTTTTCATTTCTTTTCACGAAAAACACTTGTGACAGAATCAACTACATCGCGGGTATGTAGATGGTACTTTTACTATATTAAAGTTTCCAAATTATCTTCCTTAGTTTTGGAATATTTAAACGGTAAATATAAAGCTATTAAATTTGGTTTGAACTCCATCAAGGCAACAAACGTGCATTTATTTATACGTTAGAATGTAAATGTGATAATGGCTTTAAACGTGAGGTTTACCACAAGAAATTGTTTACAAGTTTTTATTTTGATTTATTCAGTTATATACCAAGAAAATCTAATGAAGATTTTAGTTCACCGTAAAAATCTTAAGTACTTGTGAAAGTTTGCATAAAAAATATTGAAACACCACTTTTTTAACATGCAAAAATTACTTTTCTTTTTATCTGATTGATCGAACAATCTGTTATTATTTGAACAAAGGAAAGTTTGATTATTTACAACTAACGAAGTACTTAAATGTGTAGTTTATATAATATTCTTTGCTTGTTAGAAATAATATGTACCTATCTACGTGAAGTATATTCACGTGTACACTTTCAATGCATTTTAAATCTGGATTTTGTCCGCAGTATTTCTTAAAACATAAAGATCATATTTTTTTCTTTAAAAACACCAAATGTACTTTATCAATTTACGTATTCTTGTTGCAAGCAAGGTTACGCCAATTCTACTATAAGAAAAGAACTAATAAGACGAAAACACATGAGTGTTCTGGAGCACACACCAAGTAAATGTAACTTAGTTGTCTGTTCAAAGAATTCTAGGATTTTAACAGGAGCCGATGTTAAACACAGCCTCCATATAAATAAGAGCTTACTCATTCATAAACTGCGATCAGAACTCAATCAGGTTTTTTCAAAATGTAAACTGGTTCTTACTTTATAACTTAAAACAAATTCTATTATTTCTGAAGCTAAATGTGAAATTGACCTGATACTGCCTGAACTTTGTTAAACCTCGAACTGTACTAAGTGTGGGCAGATCTGGAGGAGAAAGCCATAGTTCCTCTAAATGTACAATTGGTTTTTTTTTTCATGAAATACATAACCAGTCTGGTGCATTGCCACTATTTATTGCAGTGATGACACAAGCACATGAAATATGTTATATTCTTTCCAGAAAGTAAGCTACACTTGTATCAAAAACTATGTCTGAACGTTGATTGCATGCCAGTACTGTTTAGCTCCAAATTGATTGGTTATTAATGTGGCGAGGAAAGCAAAGTCCATAGTAGATGTTGTTTCGGTTGTACCGTGAGTAACAGCAAATATTCGGTTACCATAACAGCTGAAGTAATTGGTATCTGATTATGCAAACAACATGATGTCGGAACAGCATTGTAAAGTTAATTCTTTGTTGGTAAACATGGCGATGCTCCTATTAGCCTTCATAACTGTCTGCACTATACAACAGTTACTCATCACCCCAAAAATGTGGATCATATTTGACAGTTCAAATAAAAACTGCGCAAGATTCTTTAGCGTACCAGGGATGTTGTTAGTATTGAAACAGATTATTTATTATAGAAAAGTGTAATACTAATAACAGAGACTGTTTAGATGCCTCAATTTAGTGACTGTAGAGAGAGAGGGGAAAATCCCAAGAAATGTCTTGTGAATAAATGCAGTAACATTTGCATTTCAACACACGCATAAACAAATGTTGGAAAGAGCTCAATGGCTCTACACTGTCAACTTCTTATACAGTTGCTGGCACATATAAATGAGTAATGAAAACAGAAAAACGACGGCTTCTAGCATTGAAAACGTTTTGTGTGAAATTCACGTCATGGCATTCGGCCTGTGTAATGCTTCTGTCACTTTCGAATGGCTATGAAACTTAACTACGAGGTGTGTAACGAAAGAAACGGCTCGCGGTATGGAAGACAATCTGATGTTCTGTCATATGTTTCGATCCTGTGAGTTTTGCGTCACGTGAAGATCATAAAGCCAAATAGTTTACAAGTTAATAGCAAACGAAGAACATTGTTTTTCTCATTTAACCTCAGTTGGCGTCTGTTGAGTAATAAACATTCGTTTGTGCATACTTCTTGTTGATTATTCGCTCTTGCGAGAACTATAAACTTTCCCTTACTTATACATTCATTACAATTAGCGGCCCGGCATGACCAAGTGATTAAGGCACTCGACTCGTAATCCAAGGGTCGCAAATTCGAATCCCCGTCACACCAAACATGCTCGCCCTTTCAGTCATGGGAGCGTTATAATGTTACGATCAATCCCACTATTCGTTGGTAAAAGAGTAGCCCAAGAGTTGGTGGTAGGTGGTGATGACTAGCTGCCTTCTCTCTCGTCTTACATTGCAAAATTAGGGACGGATAGCGAAGATAGCCCTCGCGTAGCTTTGCGTGAAATTCAAACCAAACAAACATTACAGTTATTCAACACATGGTTTATAATACAGGAACATGATTTTGATTTTTAATTTCCACGTTTTTAATTTCATAAACAACGTTAGGAAATATATACTCGTATACAACACTTGATATTTGATATGGGTGTTAGATATTTAACCGTTTTTTTTTTTGTATTCAAGTTTAAATTCAATTTGTGAGTCAACTCTACATAACTTATTTACTCACATATAATTATAATTATGCAATTTTTGTCTTTGTAACATTACAGTTTATCTGTCTGGGAATGTTATTACAATTTAATAAATATTTAATAATATTACTGATAATGCCAATTGAAAAAGCGTTTTTAGTTAAGAGTTTTTAATATCTTCAAGTTCTTTGTGCAAAAACTTAAATATACAAATTACTTTGAAATTGTCTTTTAAAAAATTAGTATAGAACTATAAAAATTACAATATGAAATTCTGAAATTTTGGTATAAAAAATAGATCATAACTAGCCCAGTAGACCTCATAATGAAAACCCAGATTTCGTATTTCTTGAGAGAAAAAAAGAAAGCAAAATTTCTTTGTAATATATTCTGTATTTTAAATAGATCCAAAATAATTTGTTAAAAAGCGAGAAAAGTCGTGATTATTTTTACCAATATTAGAGATATTGGTCTGACCGAAAAGCCATCTCTATGAACTTTAATAACTCAATACCATAACAAGAATCTGATAGCTTATTTCATTATCTTCATCTTCTCTCAGGCCCGGCATTGCCAGATGGTTGAGGCGTTCGACTCGTAATCTGCGGGTCGCGGGTTCAAATACCCGTCGCACCAAACATGCTCGCCTTTTCAGCCGTGGAGACGTTATAATGTGACGGTCAATCCCACTATTCGTTGGTAAAAGAGTAGCCCAAGGGTTGGCGGTGGTGGCGATGACTAGCTGCCTTCCCCCTAGTCTTACACTGCTAAATTAGAGACGGCTAGCGCAGATAGCCCTCGAGTAGCTTTGCACTATATTAAAAACAAACAAACAAACAATATTTTTGGTGCATGTATTTTTCTCTTACTCACACATATACATTCACATAAGCCAGAGGTGACCGAATTGGTTTTATTTTATTTTTTACCTTTCTTCACTTAAGGAATCTCTTTTAATGAATTATTCGTGTTTTAAATTAAGGTCTTTTTATATGCTTGAATTCTTTTATATCCAGATTTTCTGTGTTCGCCATGCAAGAAACTGTTATGCTGTGCTGCCCTCTCACGAGAGAAAGAAAGATTAAGCATCAATGTATGTCATTGTTAAACATATATTTGATTTTACGCTCGAAGTGATCGAAGTATCAAACATGTAGCGTGTCTGTTTTGAAACCG
This sequence comes from Tachypleus tridentatus, assembly GCF_004210375.1. Lineage (NCBI taxonomy): Eukaryota > Metazoa > Arthropoda > Merostomata > Xiphosura > Limulidae > Tachypleus > Tachypleus tridentatus. Next base: position 24,064,090 of record NC_134832.1, on the reverse strand, counting down.
TTGATGGTTTTAGAAAAAAGTTTTTAAATCTCAGACAGGTTCATCGTTCTAATCTTTTAATGATAATATGAATTATTTAAAGATTCACAAGACATATAATTATAATACCACCCCACAATATGCAGCGGCGATGCTACCGTTTATTGCCAAAATTTGCAAAGTGGTGGTCCTGGTTCTTTCTATAAAGATATTCACACTCAGAAATTGATTGTACACAGCTTACACATATCCCAGTGAACTCCAGCATAAAACAAAAGAGAATAAACTGTTTTCCAAACTCACCTGTGTCACATGATGTACAGATAGTGTGATTAGTTGTTAACCATTTCATTATCCACATCTGTAAAACATGATGTATGTATAGCATGGTATATACATCCATTTGTTGTCTAATCCGTTACCCACATCTGTAGTACATGTTGCACGAATTGTGTGATCTCTGCATACATGTAATTACTTGTTATCCAGTTCGTTATCCACACCTGTGCTACATTGTGAATTCTGTGGTCTATGCGTACATGTAATTACTTGTTATTAACTCTGCTATCAATACCTTTGATATATATCACATTGATACTGTGATCTGCATATGCATGTGATTACTTGTTATTTAGTTTCGCATCTAGACCTGTGATACATGCCAAATACGTATATGTTTTATGTTAATAACATGTGGATTTTCTTAATCTTTACTTACTTTTCTCGGTAGTAATTATGGAATATTAGTTTTAACTCTACGGTATTGTTTGGTTTGTTTTGAATTTTGTGCAAAGCTACACAATGGCCGTACCTAATTTAGCAGTGTAAGACTAGAGGGAAGGCAGCTAGTCATCACCACCCACCGCCAATTCTTGGGTTACTCTTTTACCAACGAATAGCGGGATTAACCGTCATATTATAACAAGTATGTTTGGCGCGACGGGGATTTGAACCCACGACCCTTAGATTACGAGTCGAACGCCTTAACCCACCTGACCGTGCCGGGCCTACTACGGTATTGTACATACTGGACTATCTTGCAAACAGATTACTTCTGATAACATATTATATTACGTAAGAAATGGCGGGTTCGAATCCCTGTCATACCAAATATGCTCGCCCTTTCAGCCGTGAGAGCGTTATAATGTGACGGTCAATCCCACTTTTATCCCACTCTTTGATAAAAGAGTAGCCCAAGAGTTGGCGGTGGGTGGTGATGACTAACTGATTTCCCTCTAGCCTTTTACTGCTAAATTGGGGATGGCTAGCGCAGATAGACCTCGTGCAACTTTACACGAAATTCAAAACCAAACAAAAACAGACGAATAATGTAAAAAATGATTTTTATTGTATTGCTACAGGCTATACATTTGCTTAAAATTATTAATCATTAGTTTTATGTGTTGTTTGAGGCTGTACCAAATTAAACGTATATTTTTCATAACTATACTATTTCAAAAGTGCATACTTTGTAGATTCAAAAGGAATTGAAAACGACTTCACAATACATACTTCATATCGTTCGCATTTCCTGAAGTTCATTCTGTTTGGTATAGTTTTAAACAGATTAAAGCGGAAATGGCGCTAGAGTTTAACAAAGAACAAAAGGAAGATATATATGTAGAACACATCTTGTAAGACCACTTCTGGTACTTAATGTCACATGCATTGAGATGAACAACCTTCCATGAGTGTTTAGTTATGTACTTACATGATGCAGCTGTGTGTTTGGAATTATATAAGACATTGGATGTTATTTTAAATTAAGTTGACATTTAGGCCACCCTGATGTACATTTTACTTATATTTTTTAATCTAACCCTTATCAAAATCCTAAGAATAAATTATTTTTGCTAACTTTGGCATTAGCTAGAATAAAAGTAAAATCTAGTCGGTCACTGACCTTACCATTTTCACTCGATTCAATATCTTTTTATTAAATCAAGGCTCCCAAGACAGGGTCAAAGGTTACCATCATAAACAATGCTCCAGTTATGCCACCTGACAGTAATTTTCCGTCACCCCAAGCTAGCTGGGTTTTAAGTAAACATGTGGATTATATAAGGAACATGCCAGATGAAAAACGGTTATTACCCGTAGCTGGAACATTGTTCGTCGTTATACCTAATACAGAAGAAAGGAACAGAAAAGATGATCCGAAAACTAACATTATAAATTTATAGATCAGAATCTAAATATGACACAAAAACTCCTTGTTGTATAAAATTCCTAATATTTACCAAACAATGAGTATATTTCTTTTTATTAGAGTGTTTTATGTAAGTATAGGTTTAGAATTGATGTGTAATAGATTTAAGAGCTATTCTGTACTTAAATTTTTAAGTTCACCTAAATGGATCAAATAGTTAGTATTTCTTTCTACCTCTCAGTTTGTTTGTTTGTAACTAAGCACAAAGCTACACATGGATTACCTGTGCTCTGCCCACCACGAGTATCGAAACCTGATTTCTACTACCTTTCTTTGGAATAAACTGACAATTTGAAAGTACGCATGTCAAGTTTTATGATAGTTTCTTCAAATATCAAATTTAGCTTATGACGTTTTAAAATTTAAATAAACAGTTTTAGAACTCTTTACAAAAATTGGAATAACGATTACTACTGTATAATCATATTATTTCATTTAAACTAAAAGAAAATGTGCAGTGGATAGAACAAAATGAAACAGAAAACAGAAACATAAGATTTTTTTTCTGAATGTATTCTACTCCGACATAGTATTTTACATTGTTTTCTAGTTTAAACCAACTATACATCTGTCACTCAAAGGTTTCAACGTGTAGATGTATTTTTAATAATGTCTTGTTTCTATAGTGTGAAGGATGAATTAAGCGCGAAAATTTAGATAAAAAAGAAAAAGTGGAGAAGTATTAAGAATATTAGATTCCATTTACAGGCAACAGTTATTAAGTAAACTGAAAATAATCATCTTAACTATTTAACTAGATTATTAAACTAAACAGTTTTTGGACTAAAATAAAATGTAACTTTTTAAAATGTATCTTATAACAGACCTCCAATAAAAAATGAAAGTAAATACGTTTGCAGTCCAGTTCATCTGTTTGACTTTCTGTTGCCTAAACAGTGGACTTGTGGTTTGCGTGTCTCGAATGTAAATTCTTGAGAATTCATCGCAACTCGATAACACAAAATCGCACTTCGCAGCTTGGGGTTGTGGATGCGTTATAAGAGTGACGATCAAACTCCGCCACTCGATTAGACAATAATGCCCAAGAGTTGGCGGTAAGTGCTTCCCTTTAATCTAGCCCCCCACTAGTACAGTGGCAAGTCTACGGATTTACGACGCTAAAATCACGGGTTCGATTCCCTCGGTGGACTCAGCAGATAGCTTGAGGAGGCTTTGCTAAATGAAAACACACACAGATCCTTTAATCTAAAAGTTCAAACTACAGGGTGTTCGGAAAGTCACTGTGCACTTATATATTTATTAACAGACATGTTTCAATATAAAATACAGGAGGTAAATATGAATGACAATTATAAACAATGTTGAAAGTGACCCCCGTTGGCATCAATACAGGCCTAAATCCTTCTTATTTTGTTTCTAAACACCGCTATCAGTTGCTGGCTTGAAATAGACTGAATAAAATATGATTACAAAACTGCACAGTGACTTCCCGAACACCCTGTAGAAATGACTATGCGCTGACAGCCCTCATCTAACTTTTCATAAAAACATCAATCAAAATAAACAAACTTGTTTCAGCCACGTTTACTGTTGCTAAATTTATGTGTAAGATCCCCATATATAATATTGTAGATAAATGGTATTTTGATCGAATTATTTCCGCTTTATTCTTGTCTAATTTTATATAGTCAACATGTTATAACATGATCGGTAAAAACAGTACATCGCTGCTGTTTGTCTGCGGACTTACAGCACTATAAACTGGGTTTTAATGCCCGTAGTGTGTAGAGCACATAAAACACATCCTATAGCTTTGTGTTTAACTAGAAACAAAAAGTAAACCATTTTATACCAGTTTATAATCTATATAAAACACAAAACTGAAGTTACAACACTTGAATAAATCCACGAAAAACATTACAGAGAATGTCTAAAATCTTATTATAATTACAATCAATTCTTAAAGTTTTGAAATTCTTATTCTAATGAGACACAGTTCTCAAGTTTAGAAGTATTTTAATGTTAGCCGTAATATAATTACAACAATGACAAAGAGTTTTATTCTTACTCTAATAACGAACAGTGTCTGAAGTTTCAACAGTCATTTTCTATTGTTTGAAAGTTTTTAGTATTATGAAAGTCTGTTTCAAATTTTGTTGTTACAATATAAATTGTAATGGTAATCAGATATTACCGTAACTACCATTATAGTTCAGTGAAAACTATGAAACGTTTTACATGCCATCAGATTAAAAGCTAAAAATTAAAACTATAAATGGCTGTCATTACGGAAAAAGAAAACTTGTAAGTACGACAGAAAATTCTAGTCATTTCCAACTCTTAAAATAAAATTCGCTGTCATTATCTGTAAATAAACTCTCTCAACACTGATCACAGAGTCCACAAGACTGTATTAAGCTTCACGGTATAAGTTTTGGTTCAACCGTTTACAGAGTCCATCAGATAATGTAAGGCTTACGGTGTAAGTTTTGGTTCAACTGATTACAGAGTCCACCAGATTATGTGAGAATTTATAGTATAGATTTCAGCAAAATTTATATGAAACACACAGTTTAAGATTAAAGTTTTCATGATTTGTTTATATAATGCTAATTTTGTAACCCATCCTTTACTACATTAACAATATTCTTTAGCAATATTAGGATTTATTTGTAAGGTTAGTCTTGCTAACAACCAAAATAATATATTTTGTTTGTAGTACAATAGAGACACGTGATATGCTTAGGTTGGTTAATTTTGAATTTCGCACAAAGCTACAGGAGAGCTATCTGCAGTAACCGTCTCTAATTTAGCGGTATAAAACTAGAAGAAAGGCAACTAGTCATAAACACCCACCCCAACTCTTGTTTAATCATCATGAGTAAACTAGTTGAATACTAAATGAACTCTATATTTCAGTATTTTTAAAGTTTTAAACCAAAATTATTGAAATATACATTTTTTGTTTTGTTTTGGGTTGTTTCTTCCTATTTAATTTTTATTTCAGTTTTCCTCCTGACGCACAAACCCTCTACTGTGACAGAAACTTACAAACAAATGTTACATTTGATATACTTGGAAGGAGTTGAACAGGTGACTCAGTTTAGGTAGGTCTAGAGAACGACGATTTCTTACTTCATGCCATCATCTTTAAACACCGGTAGAAGTAATGAACATATGTTATAAAACTTTGGAATTTGTTTAGTGATTTTAAATGAAACTTAATTTCCAGAAAAGATAACTTTTCCTTGTAGAATATAAGTGTTAGTACTTACAACTCACTAAATTAAAGCCAGTAACAGTTAAATAAAGCGATTTCTCAAGTGTCATTTGAATTGTCTTTAAATCACTACATTTCAGTTAACGCAGGCGAAAGATAATCATCTGAGAATATGACACATATGCTGACGAACGCAAGCGACAGATAAAGAAAGTCGATCTTTTAGGTGTTGATAAAGGTCGAGTATTTAAAGTTCGTTACAATCAAAACTAAAGGTTTTAAAGACTTTTGAACTCAACGGTAAAAAATGAAACCATGAAGAGAACGTTTGAACAGTTTTATCAATATGTGAAAATACCTAAAGTTCTTTACAATGAAAAGTCAACACCAGATAATCCATATTAATGACAGCTAATAATTCTCCTGGCGAGGAAGATAAAGTTCAACTTCTCTGTTGGTTGAAAATGTTAGACCAGCATTTAAAGTGTTTTTGATATTATTTCGACCTAATGATATAAAAATATGTATTGTTTATTATGGAAGAAAATAAATGAAAAAGTGGGTTCTTAAGCAGATTCATGAATTTCTATTTTCTGACTTGTTTTTCTGCTGCGTAAGTGAAATGAGCCAAATTATATTGAACAAAAATAACAATTGTCTGGTGATACTCGAACAGATGATAGAGCTAGAACTATACCGAAACAAAAAAGAATTAAAAATCAGTAATATTTTTATCCATTTTGAAAAAAAAAATAGTTCTTTATTCATCTCTCCCACAATAACGATCACTTAGGAAATAGTCTGTATCAAATTATGAAAAGTAAAACTGGCAAACCACGTGTTTTTGTCGATGCAAGATGTTTCAAGATAACTACAAAAGAGGGTCGCTTTATCATTTGTGACAGACAAGTGGAAGGTGTATCAGACTTAGGATAAGATAAGGGAGTTTAAAATAAGTAAACCAGTTTCGAAAAGATGTTTATACGATCACAAGTATATATAGAAAATAAACATATTAAAATATTAAAGAAATGTGGCTTGTAGGTAAATAATTGAAGAGTCAGCAGTTAGCTAGATTATTAGTGTAAAAAATGTTATAGAATTTCATAATCTAAAAATGTACGAATTGTTATATGCCTATACACAGCTAAATAAGAAAGACAAAGTTAAAATAGTTAATGTTAACATAAGCCATTAAAATTTTTGTTCCAGAGGAAGAAATGAACAGAAAGGACACGAGGATAAAAAAGATAGTTAAATAATGAAATAAATTAATTATAAAACTTAGTGAAAGACAGCCAGTCTCTTTACGTAAGATGGAAAGAAAAGGATTGATTCTACAATTTAAAAACAGTAGCAATGAAGTGCTATTATTAGCATATATAAAAACGCGTGTATTCGATGGCTGAGATTGACAGAGTAAAATACGAAACGTTCTGAGGAACTGATAAAATCAGAGAAAATTAAAAGTATCTTAAAAATAAAATGATAGAATAAGACAAGCTGTATACTAGATCAGGAGAAAGACTGAGAAAATTAATTAACAAAAGATTTGAAAATGTGTCAGAAAACTTCTTAATAATATTGTTACTATACATTTAAAACTATTGAATATTCTAGTGAAAGGAGATAAATTTATCTGTGTTCTTGTTGTTTTATGTACTCAAATGAATGTGAAAAAGCACATTGAAACTGTAGTGTTATAATTATACTACACAGTATAAAATAATATCATTGATACTGATTTATTCTTGTTCAATTTGTTTGAAATTCTTTGCACATTCATACGTCTATGAAAATTTAAACAGGCTTAAATTGATCGTTATATTTCATATTCGTGTTTCGTAATTTAAACTTGTAATTTGCTTTTGGAAACTTGATAGTAAAAGAAGACAAAATGGAATGGATTATGGTGTGAATGTCTTTTGCAACCTGGCTAAGTGTGATTACGATTTCTTATATTCAGCATCGCATATTTGTGCTGGCCTATTACATTACTTTATTTATCTAGTTTCTTAGGATTTTTCAAGAATTAGAAGATTGTTTCATACTATAATTGAACTCTGCTTGTATGATACTGGAAAAACGTTTTTATTCCGCGATGTACAACCCCAAATTCTCGATTTGTTTATTCTGTGAGCATGTAGATTTGCAATAGAGATTAAGATTTTTCCCGTTTTGTCTCCATTTCCCGTCACAAATACCTTTATTTATATTAATTCTCAGGGTGCAGATATGAAAACGTCACATGTGGATCTAATGCGCTGGCGCCACGGGCAATTGGCTAGTAATAATAATATTTCATGCACATTGTAACCGTCATATCCACTATTGACGACGCGTCTCGTTTAAGTAAGAGCTCTTCATTGACTAGATAAAAAATGTAACGTTAAAGATATAATAGTCATAACATCAGTATCTTACGACAAATATAACAAATGGAATAGGTGTAAAAGAGAAATCCAATATTTATATATATTTTTACCGCTTTAAAGTTATCAACGTTTCTTTTTGGGTAAACACATTATAATATAAATTTTCAAATAGTAACATTAATTATTAACAAATATTGAAATAAAGTGTAAAAGCTTGTGGCATCTTTTTGTTTGTTGTTGCTTGTTTTATCTACAAAAACCGTCTATCACGTGTTTTTAAACGTCAGCATGTTTCTTCATAAAATAAAATGAAAAAATAAACAGTGTTAATGATAATGGGCAGTGCTTTATGAATACATAATATATATTTATATAATTCAAGGATATAAACCTGGATTAATGTTTGTTCTACTAAAAGATCCAATCGCGAAATGATATAGGTTGAATGTTTAACATGGGGACGATACCATATTATTTTCACTTCTCGTTTACTTCCATGAGCACTTTTACCACTCTACCTTTGTCTTCGTCTTTGACGATATCTTGTTCCATAAGGACAAAATAAGGCCAATGATACTGAAAGATAAACAAAGGCGGAAGAACACTAGGAGACTCACAAAGACTGGGCATAATCACTGCGGATCCTTTTTATATGTATCATGCTGTTGCCCTTGAAGTTACTGGTCCTCATCTGACCTAACTTGTAATTGCAAAATATAATAATTGGTGAATAAATTATTCGTATAAAATTACAAGCCTTATAATCACCTTCAAATTAAAAAGACATCATGTATCTTCCTTTCTTCTTAGGCCCGGCATGGCCAATCGTGTTAAGGCGTGCGACTCGTAATCTGAGGGTCGCGGGTTCGCATCCTCATCGCGCCAAACATGCCCGCCCTTTCAGCCGTGGGGGCGTTATAATGTGACGGTCAATCCCACTATTCGTTGGTAAATTAGTAGCCCAAGAGTTGGCGGTGGGTGGGTGCCTTCCCTCTAGTCTTACACTGCTAAATTAGGGACGGCTAGCACAGATAGCCCTCGAGTAGCTTTGTGCGAAAGTCAAAAACAAACAACAACCCTTTCTTCTTTATTTCTAAGTTCCCGTCGCGAAAGTAGACTATATCATGTAGAAATGTATTTCGCTCTGTGAGAAATGTAATTTAATTTATTCCCCAATCTCGTGCCATGATTGTGCGAGTTTAGCGATATTGTTCGCTTTGATGTGGCCCGGCATGGCCAGATGGGTTAAGGCGTTCGATTCGAAATCTGAGGGTCGCGGGTTCGAATTCCGGTCGCACCAAACATGCTCGCCCCTTTTAGCCCTGGGGCCGTTATAATGTGGCGGTCAATCCCACTATTCGTTGGTAAAAGAGTAGCCCAAAAGTTGGCGGTGGGTGGTGATGACTAGCTGCCTTCCCTCTAGTCTTACACTGCAAAATTAGGGACGGCTAGCGCAGATAGCCCTCGAATAACTTTGCGCGAAATTAAAAAAAAAAAAACGCTTTGATGTAACAAAATATTATAAAATTTTTCAGTATAAAATATTCGCTTTATTTTACAAATATTTTCATGATCAAAATTCATAACACACACACGTATAACACACATAATTATCTCATCAAATAACGCAACCTCAAAAGCTCTTACCAGCAACTAAATCAAAACCATTTACCTTTATCCTAACTTATTAAATGCAACTGACAAAGAAGTGTTCGGTGGCTTATTTGGTTGATTCCCGAATGTTATCAATCAATGTGTGTATCGCAAATAAGACAATGATTTTTACAACTTCAATTATTTGCTCAAATATCTTATTCATTTATGTTCTACTTTACCTCTTGGTGCTTCCTTGACCTTTTTTTGCTAAGCGTAGCCTAAAAGATTTATTATATTGAGTAGTAGAACATCCTCAAAATAAAGTGTCGAAGTCAGAAAAAGTACACATTTTTATACTAATGTTTCACACATGGAAGAACACAGGATAAAAACAGAAAATATTCTGAAACAATAAATTGTTGCAATAATTACAACTATACTTGCACTACATGAAAATATTCACGTTTCCTTTCTTTTCTGGATAATTATCCGATAATAGGTGAAACTGTTCAGGTAATTTCCCAGAAATAAGTGAATCAAAACCGACAGTTACCAAAAAAAAAAAAATGTTTAGTTTGTAACTCATATTTTTATTAGTTTTAGCAAAGAAATGAATCATAAGTGAAAAGGCTATGCTATACATGACTTTCACGTTGACAATTTTCACGTAAACCAAGTTTTTTACAGCTTCTTTGGGTGAATATGTGTGTGAATTATTGTAATGTAAGGGTATAATTTATATTCCGTTATGAGGGTACATGTGAGCATTTTGTATTGTATATAATATCCTGAGAGTATATGTTATTTTATCACTTAAGTTAAATTTTACACTAATGTAGGAAGCCGTTTTAAAGTTTTAGCGTCTCCGCTTAACCGCTGAGCATCAGTGGAAACTTTTCTAGTGCTGTTTAAAACGAGTAAAATTGATTATAAGTGTGATACGTAATTCACGTCACTATATTACAGCTGGAGGAGTCAGCGCAAAACGAACGAGTAGTAGTTGTTAGTTACTGTGCAATACGTTGAAGTCGAAGTCATTGAATCATAATATATCAAGGTATGAGCCATTACATAAAGGGCAAAGTCCTAAGCCAACGTGCAATGCGTAACAATCTGTTTCACTATATAATATTTGTAGTTGGTAGATTTAACTAAAATTTCCTTTTATATTACAAGAACAGTAACTAAGATAAGTGTAGTGTTTTGCATCTTCACGCATCGTCTTCTTGATTTTCAAATTAATAATTTAATTCTCGTATTTTGGATGTTGTCCAGGGTCTTCTTTACTTTGATATGCTTCTGTAAGTCTCGTAATGTGTATGTCTGATCAAAACATTTTACACGTACAACATAAGTCAAGATAGAATAAAGAAGTGAACCATATAAAGATGTGATATGAGAAGAAGAATCTAATTATTTAAGAAAACAAACGCTCTAAAGCTGTTACGCAAAAGTGAATTAGTTAAACGAGAATAAATTGGGAAAAATCTGGTCCTCATTTTGAATTGCAAATAGAACATGCAGCAACATAAATGTAAAAGGAACATATCTTTATAGATCTTGTAGTTTTGCAAAGTTTGGATTTTTTAAATACACAGCTGACCATTTCATACTAAGTTGGTTGTTTTTGTACATGTAAAATGTTTTACTCAGATTTGTTGTGTTCTGCTTGAAATTTTAAAGTTAAATAAAACTAATATTCTATGTGAAGTTGGATTCGAACCTCATCTGTGAATACAAATGAAGCCTCTTAGACCACCATACCCTCCTTCCAAAATGCATTTACTTACCCCTAAGTCATTCAATCACCAATTTTAACCTAATGTTGTGTAGATTAACTTCTCATTAAATATTCAGAAGATATTAATATATCTGCTATAATTGTCAAATACCGGCTTACATTAATATATTTCAGTGTAATTTTGGTTTATGCCTGTCTCCGATTTAATAATTTATGTTTTGGCTTTTCAATAGCAAAAAGAACGATAATTTTGCCATTTTTGGTTACTTATTTGTGAACTGTTATGTTATGAAGATACTGTTTGTTTTTATTTTGACTTGAGAATGTTTAGATCTGTTAAAAATATGAAAATAATGGAAATCTAGTATTTGTAACAGCTATGCCTGCTATGGGAATCTACTAAGTTGCCAAAAGTTAATCCGATGTTAATCCGCCGAAGTTAAACGATGTGTAATGTTTGAAATTTATATGCGTTCCGGTAGTTTCCCAGTTTAGTAAAGGTTACTCACAGTTATAGTTTCGATGTTTATAGTATACCAACTGTAGCAAACCAACAATATATACCACCTCTGGGCGCATTGTGTTGGATAATTTTATAAATTTGAAAGGAGAGTTTCTAGAAATTTCAGCTAAGGCAACAATGCTAACATACACTAATACTTTCGTACACACGTAGATTGTTGATTCTTACAGTCGGGAATATTCTACAGATTTGGTGAATAGGCGGAAATTTCGCAACACACGTTTAACAGTAAAAGTTACATGCATTTTAAAATATATTTAAAGGAAACAAATATCGACATTAAAATAAATATAAAAATATATTAAATCCATCACATCATTAGTGGTAAATCTTTAGGAATTAAACTAGAAAAACATCGACTATGGTTTTCAATGTTAGAATGTATTGGTAGTAAAGGGTATCATTCTTTACTAATTTTAGGCGAACTCGTACTTTAATTGTGCTAACTTCCTTGAATTTATTTATCTTTGAATCGTACTTGTCGCTATTGAATATAGCGTTTTTCAAATATCATTCACTCCTTTTGTATTTCCTAATGTGATTACTTGTTTAAAATTCAACGTTTTTAATCTTCTATTTTCTCTTTTGGAAAAAATAAATTCCTTATTTAGTTACTCAGAACTTCATTATGTGGCAATATTTTTATATGTAAGTTTTTCACCAATTGTGTTTCCTCTTCCGATTCTTAAAATAGTGCCACCTTCAACATCAAAATCAGAAACTTTTCAAATTTATTTATTCTGACCTTTATTGTTCTGGCACTGGTATCATTCTTCAATTTAGTTATTTGATCTTTAGTATTCAATTATTGATATACTTAGAATTAATTATTTTGACCTTTGGTATTCGGACATTAGTTTACCTTTTCAACTAACTTATTTTAACCTTTGATATTCGGGGACTGGTTTACTCCTTCAATTTAGTTATTTTGCCCTTCACTTCTCTTTCAGTTGTATAGTTTCTTTTAACTGATGAATTATTTACACCAGATAGCTTTCCTGAAATTATAAAATTTAATTCTTCCATTTTTTACCAAATTGTCTTCCTCTTATTTAATTGTTTTAAACTAGACATAATATTAAGAGATATTTTTAAAACTTAATTATTTAATATCTCGCAGTCTTTCTTTTTGATGTATGAATAAATAAGACAATTATATTTAGTTCTTACTTCATACTGTAGCCTTCAGTAGCTCGAGTCCAAGGAATTATAATGCTTTTGCGTTAGACGTAGCACAGATAGTCCTTGGTCTTTGCACTTAACAACAAACAACAGCTTCCCACTGTATTACAATCTATGTAAATTGTGGTATTCTTTATCTTAACGTTTCTCTTATCTAATAACTCTCTTAGATTAGTTTCACTCGCAATTTCCAACGTTGCAATATCCTTACTTTCTATCATTTTAATTTAATCCTATGCTTTCCTGTTAGCAACTAAATAGGGAGAACGAACTTTGTTTTCTTGAACCTCGACATATGTTCCAACATTCCTCTCTCTTTTTAATTTTTTCTGTGTTATTAATTTTTGTTTCTTCTGTGCGCAAAAGCAAAATACTTTGTATCGATAAAGCAGATGACATTACAAGCAAAAGAATTTATTTTAAATACATAATGAGCAATATTTTGTTGTTAGTGTTCCCCACAAGGTGACTTTCACAATGCAAGTTTTGTTCTTACAAGTGACTTACAACTATAACACTGGTATATAATAATCCCAGCTGAGAATCATGGCTGATTTATAATTCCTTTACAGAGTTTTGTTTTAATTTGTTTTCTGTCTCATAAATAGAGCTCACGTTTTTAATAAACAGTATTTTAGATTAAATTTAACTAAATTTCATGTGTTTGTTTGTTTGTTTCGAATAAAGCACAAAGCTACACAATAGGCTATCTGTGCCCTTTCCACTACAGATATCGAAACCCGGTTTTTAGCGGTGCAGTCCGCAGACATAGCACTATACCATTAGAAGACAAATTTCATGTGATCGATCAAATAAAAATATATGACATGTATGGTGTTTTGAAACGTCTTTCACTCACACAATAATCATATGCGAATATAGGATTTTGAAGGATATTGGTGATGTTGGTTGAGAATTATACTAGTTAGTTTAAGTAACTGGTTGGGACCCTTCATACTAGTATAATTAATTTACTGGGACATCAATTAGTGCTTTTCTGCTATAATGGGTTATGGAATGCTAACTTCAAGAGGTAAGTTTATTTAACTTATTTATCCTACAAGACAAGTGGTTAAGGCAGATTCGAATCCCCGTCACATCAAACATGGTCGCCATTTCAGCCGTGAGACATTATAATGTGATGATAAATCCCACTATTCGTTGGTAAAAGAGTAGCACAAGAGTTGGCGGTGGGTGGTGATGACTAGCTGCCTTCCCCCTAGTCTTACAACTGCTAAATTAGAGACGGCTAACGTAGATAGTCCTCGTGTAGCTTTGCATGAAATTCAAAAACAAACAAACAAACTTCTCCCCAAATGGTAGTACTTTATTTTTCATTTAATTTTTATTTCTTCTTCTTCTTTACTTTGGAGAGCAGTCACCTTTTCACAACTGTCTGAAGGCAGTGAAAGATGTATAGATGTAGGACGTTGTAGGCTTAAGCACCCACATCTCGCTTTCCTATTTCTAATTTCTATTATTTTAATTCATTTAATTATTTTATTTTATTCATTTAATTTATTATATTTATTTTTGTAAGACTAGCAAATCGAGGTTAAGACTGATAGACGGTGTATTCCCACTGCAATGTGAGTCCTATTTCCGCAGTCACCTCCAAAACCTAGGATACATTCTATAACCCACATTATAGCCTGTACCCTGGCTTCTTTCAATTGTTGCAGCGTTTTTTATTTTTTATTTTAGTTTCGGCTTGTTTTTGGTTATAATAAACTAACGTTTAGTCAGAGGTTTGGATTTGCTATTTTTAACACAGTCCTTCCTTTTGATTTTGTTTTACGTTACTTAACTCTTAGTATTAATATACTCTTTAAATATATATATATATAATACACCTTACTGCTAAATGAAACCTAGTCTTATTCTTTCAACTTATCCACGACTACTTACAAAGGATAGAATTCCCTTAAACAGGTATTACAGTAACAAGAGGTAACTAGAACTACAAATTGGGCTTAACAGTTATTTTTTTAAAAATAAGTTACAATATTGCTTCTACAAAGGTATCTCAACATCTTTGTTTCTTTAAAGCTAAAATATTTCTTTTATAAGTTGTATGGGGTTACTGTTTTAACTTACATTATACAATAGCTATTGATACAGATGCGCACTTATTCAGCATTCATAATAAATCATGAAGATAATGAGGAACAATCGACGAATGGAAAAAGAAACTCTTAATAATAAAAAAAGGGCCTGGCATGGCCTAGCGCGTTAAGGCGTGCGCTTCGTAATCTGAGGGTCGCGGGTTCGCGCCCGAGTAGCGCCAAACATGCTCGCCCTCCCAGCCGTGGGTGCGTTATAATGTGACGGTCAATCCCACTATTCGTTGTTAAAAGAGTAGCTCAAGAGTTGGCGGTGGGTGGCGATGACTAGCTGCCTTCCCTCTAGTCTTACACTGCTAAATTAGGGACGGCTAGCACAGATAGCCCTCGAGTAGCTTTGTGCGAAAGTCAAAAACAAACAACAACCCTTTCTTCTTTATTTCTAAGTTCCCGTCTCGAAAGTAGACTATATCATGTAGAAATTTATTTCGCTCTGTGAGAAATGTAATTTAATTTATTCCCCCAATCTCGTGCCATGATTGTGCGAGTTTAGCGATATTGTTCGCTTTGATGTAGCCCGGCATGGCCAGATGGGTTAAGGCGTTCGACTCGAAATCTGAGGGTCGCGGGTTCGAATTCCGGTCGCACCAAACATGCTCGCCCCTTTTAGCCCTGGGGCCGTTATAATGTGGCCGTCAATCCCACTATTCGTTGGTAAAAGAGTAGCCCAAAAGTTGGCGGTGGGTGGTGATGACTAGCTGCCTTCCCTCTAGTCTTACACTGCAAAATTAGGGACGGCTAGCGCAGATAGCCCTCGAATAACTTTGCGCAAAATTAAAAAAAAACGCTTTGATGTAACAAAATATTATAAAATTTTTCAGTATAAAATATTCGCTTTATTTTACAAATATTTTCATGATCAAAATTCATAACACACACACGTATAACACACATAATTATCTCATCAAATAACGCAACCTCAAAAGCTCTTACCAGCAACTAAATACTCTTTTCTATGAGCATGGCAGTGAAAGTAAGTGGATTACACTTTTGCAAAACCATTTACCTTTATCCTAACTTATTAAATGCAGCTGACAAAGAAGTGTTCGGTGGCTTATTTGGTTGATTCCCGAATGTTATCAATCAATGTGTGTATCGCAAATAAGACAATGATTTTTACAACTTCAATTATTTGCTCAAATATCTTATTCATTTATGTTCTACTTTATCTCTTGGTGCTTCCTTGACCTTTTCTTGCTAAGCGTAGCCTAAAAGATTTATTATATTGAGTAGTAGAACATCCTCAAAATAAAGTGTCGAAGTCAGAAAAAGTACACATTTTTATACTAATGTTTCACACATGGAAGAACACAGGATAAAAACAGAAAATATTCTGAAACAATAAATTGTTGCAATAATTACAACTATACTTGCACGACATGAAAATATTCACGTTTCCTTTCTTTTCTGGATAATTATCCGATAATAGGTGAAACTGTTCAGGTAATTTCCCAGAAATAAGTGAATCAAAACCGACAGTTACCAAAAAAAAAATGTTTAGTTTGTAACTCATATTTTTATTAGTTACACGGCTCTAGTCTTACACTGCTAAATTAGGGACGAGTAGCTTTGTGCGAAATTCCAAAAACCAAACCAAACCTTAATAAAAAAAAACACGAAATCTAACTAAACAACTGAGAAAGGGTTTAAAATGAATACAAACTGTTTCGAATAAAATTAGAATATTTAAGTAAGAGAAGAGAGCCATTTGAAATAGATTTGTAGAAAGGTTGTCACGACCTAACTGACTAGATCTTTTCTCACCACTCGTTAAAGGTACTCACCCGCGGGGTGCGGCAGGAGCATCCCATTCCAATTAGCTTCCATGTTTCTACCTTTATGAGAGAAAAAAACCGGTATTTAAGAACTATAATTAATTAAAGATTCTCCACCACATGCAGTGACCTAAAATTGTTCTGCAAGTCATCTTCCATCTGATGTGTGCTCCAGATGAAGCCCTATATCGTTCTTTTACATGTTAATCTAAGTGCAAAAAACGAGAAACAACATCCATTTATCAGTGTATAACAACTGAATTTCTTTGTGAGATAGGCAGACCCGGGTATTATGTACTACCTCGAACCCTTTCTCCGTGAGATCCCAACATCATAAACATGTGGAATAATGAGGCTTTTACAATAGTTCCCTTTTTATTTTTATAAAACAGCACTGATAGTTTCCTATACAGTAAAACACAACAACATTATTTTCTTAGATTTACCTTTAGTTTTCGATTTAATTAGGTTATATAAGGATTCATTACAACTATAGTTATTCCGAGATTCTATGTCAGTACTATTCTAGCACTTCAATGATATTTAATATTTCGTGATGAAACATAACGGGAAAACAGTTGACTGAAACTATTTGTTTTTTTAAGAGTGGTGCTTTACGCTTCATAGTAGTGTTATACGTTTCTCCAATCACACAGAGAAAACGCTGACATTCAATTAAAATATAAAACTTAAATAATTATGAACAGCAATTTTAAGAACAAAGGCATGTTGAAGTAAATTGAATTTTTGATTTTATTTTCTGTTAAAGTTCAAAATTTGGTACGATTTCATCACATTTTTTACTATTACTGCCTCTAATTTTTGAAAGCTTAATTTTCTTCCAAAATTACTTTGCATGTTTTAAAATTACTTAAAGAACAGTTCTTCACACATTTCATAAAAATATCCAACTCATTATGGACAGTGAACAAGCACTGTGTGCGACATAAAACGTTTTCTTTTTTACTTAACCATGAGTTCATATTTTAAACATCGCTTTCACTTACGAAAGCGAAACCACAGCCAAGAGAACGTGCTTTGAGAAGTGGCAAAATTAATGAATCAGAGAAATTCTAAAAACAAATTGTAATATTAAAAAAATCAAATTCAAACATAAAGCTACTATGATATTTCGTGATTTAACTGCAGAAATTATTAACCACTACTAACTAGTTTTGATTTACCTAAATTAAAAAGTAAAGACTTGATATTTAAAACTCCCTTATATAATTTCCCTTATTTTAACAAGTTACAATTTCCTTTTAAATGTACTTAACAATCAACTGGTGACAGCACTGTACTGACAGTCTCAACAAATAATATGGTAGATAGTTTTGTTTGTTTGTTTTTGAAATTCGCACAAAGCTACTCGAGGGCTATCTGTGCCAGCTGTCCCTAATTTAGAAGTGTAAGACTAGAGGGAAGGCAGCTAGTCATCACCACCCACCGCCAACTCTTGGGCTACTTTTTTACCTACGAATAGTGGGATTGACCGTCACATTATAACGCCCCCACGGCTGGAAGGGCGAACATGTTTGGCGCGATGGGGGCGCGAACCCGCGACCCTCAGATTATGAAGCGCACGCCTTAACGCTCTAGCCCATCCCAGGCCGTGGTAGATATAGCTAGGTCTTTATAGTAAGAAAGAACTCTTAATAATACTAGGATATTTACACACCAGTTGTTTAAAGGAAAGTGTTATTTCTTTAGCCTCTTATTTAACATGGGTTAAGACATGCAGCTTAAAAAGAGATTGAATTAACAACTAAAATAAGTTCTGAATATAAAAATGGATTTTAAATAATTAAACAAATTATGACTTTTGTCAGATTTACAAAAATAAATAGAAATCTGGACATAAATAATAATGAACATCTGTTTGATTTATACTTGCAGCAAATAATGATCTACGTTCGTATTCACCACAAAAACTTACTGGTTAATTATCAAAATTATGAATGTTTCCAGTTTTATATGATATTATTTGTAAACCAGAAACAAAGTTTACGCTTTATACTTTTCAAAACCTAGTCAATTGTATATATTTTGCTCCTAAGTTAGCTACGAGTAGAAGTTGTGATAAAAAAAAGATTACAGTCTTCGTGTGCATTATTATATTCTTAAACCTAGTTCTCCGAATATCTGTATTGTTCTGTGACTCATACGTTGTACGACAAACTACTTGCATATGATATCATGGTTTTGGCCATTTAACCTGAATAGTTTTATGAGGAGACAATGAAATAAACAGAGTGTGGTAATTTAAATAAAAAAACAAACGAAAATTTCTAAACACATACGAACAGCGACATCTTTGCACGAAACTGTAATAATTAATAATCACTATTAATTTTCTAAACACAGTTACAGCGATATTAAATCGGTAATAAATCTATCAAAGGACATGGCAAGTGGACAAGATAATTGACAATATCATATAATGTTTAAACTCAAACAACTCGACAGAAACAAAAAATAAATTCAAACAATTATATTATATATATATACCTATATTATATTATATATATATATACCTATACATTATATTATATATATACCTATATTATATTATATATATACCTATATTATATTATATATATACCTATATTTTAGCTAAGTCTGGCGTGACCTATTGGTTTCCATGTCCGGACTGTGAACCTAATGGTTCATGAAATTCGACCAATTTTTAAAATTATATGTGCTCTGCACTTTGGAGTCACGAGTGCGCTATGAGAGTAGCGATCGTATTACTCTTTTCGGTCAAACAAAATTTATTGAAGAGCTGGGCCCTGCATAGCTAAGTGGTTAAGGCACTCGACTCGTAATCTGAGAGTTGCGGATTCGAATCCCCGTCACATCAAACATGCTTGCCCTTTCAGCCGTGGGAGCGTTATAATGTGACGGTCAATCCCACTATTTGTTAGCAAAAGAGTAGCCCAAGAGTTGTCGGTGAGTTGTGATGACTAGCTACCTTTCCTCTAATTTTACACTGCAAAATTAGGGACGGCTGGCGCAGATAGCCCAAGTGTAGCTTTCCTTTAGCGGTGTCAATAGAAACAGCTCAATCGAAGAGTTGGTGGTGCATGATGCTAAAAGCTTGTTTTCCTCTTCTCTGTTAGTACAAAATTAGAAACAAATATGCGCAGATACCTTTTATGTAGTTTTACGTGGAAATTCTGAAACAATATTTACATTTGTGTTGGCTGCTAATTTCTTCTATTTTAATGCTTCACTTTAAAATATTACACCCTCTACATGACGTACTTTCATTCATATTTTACAGCGTGAGTTCTGTTTTAAAAAAGAAGGCGCATTAAATAAGATAAATTTTTATTTCAAGACCAAAATAGTTTTAAAGCATTGATATTTTTGTCAGTTAATAAATTTGAAAATGGAATTCTTATTTTCAACACAGAGTCCCTTTCATCCTGGTCTCAGCAGACAGCCCGATGTGGCTTTGTTATATGAAAACATACACATATACACACTCTTTCATTCAAATATCTAAGGAGCTGCTATCTAACAAACCTATACAGACAAACATAGAAAGTATTTCATGACTATTGATTGTACGTATCACTGCCATATTTAAATTAACATATTTAACCGTCAATCCCCCTATTCATTGGTAAAAGAGTAGCCTTACACTGCTAAATTAAGGACGGTAAGCGCAGATAGCTCTTGTGTAGTTTTGCGCGAAATTCCAAACACACACAAACTTTTGGGTAACAAGTTCCATCATCTATGAAAAGTAGAATATTCCTATTTTCGTGTTCCATTCTTTTATTTAACTTAACTGCAAAAATAATGACGGCAAAAAGAAGAGCAAAATATATTTAAACAATACTTACTTAACAAAATGTCCGAGAATTTATCAATATTTATAGAAATTATTAACTAAACAAGAAATTAATATTTAATCATAAGCATTTTTCCGCCTTACTCAGGTTCTAATTCTTCTACTTGTTGATAGATAAGGTAGATGAAAGATGGTTTTCCGTCCGCGTTACGCAGTGTCCACCATATAGAGCGTTTTTTATAAGAGAAATCTTAAGATAATGGTGCAAAATTTTGATATTTCCGGCTTGTACAGGTTTCCTCCTTATTGCAGTTTCCGGCTTAGACAGTTTTTACTGTATATATATATGTGTGTGTGTGTGTGAGTGTGTGTGTGTATGGTTATTATTAATTACCCCAATAATTATTTATAGGCTTCCTTTTTTCAAGAAATGAATACAAATAAAATAATTAATGAACTTATCTTCATGTTTTTCCTGTTTAATTTCCTTTCTCCGTTTCTTGGTACTTAACAAGAGATATACAATATATTTTATGTAATTAGTTTCTCAAAAATAAACTAAAACACTTAAAATGTTATTTTTTCACGTAAACAGCTTGTAGTCGTTATGCGAATACAATAACGTTATACGGTGTTTGTTTTTAGAAGGATATTAATGCAACACCACACACCCATATATATATAAAGCTGTAACGACTGTACAGATGTTGAGATAAAACAATGTACTTTATTATTCCTATGAGCATACGTACTGAAAACCTTTATTTGCTAGGTTTTTGTCTCCGCAGCATTTTATAATGATGAAATAAGTGACATATTTAGAATTTTACAACACAATCATACAACCAGTAGCACATCGGTTTGTCTGCGGACTTAAAAACATTAAAATCCAGGTTTCGATACCTGTGGTGGGCATAGTACAGATAGCCCATTGTGTTACTTTGTACTTCACTTCAAACAATTTCGATTATAATATTCAGATAAGATATTTTTATCTATAAATGTTTACAAAGCAATATTTCTGTTATCTTTGGGAGAATTCTTAAAGCAATTGCTTAATGAACTTGTTAAAAAACTCATAGGGTTTTGTTGTTGAGTGGAAAACTACAAAATGACTTTACTGCACTGCGCTCACTGCAAGTATGGAATCCAAACATTTAGTTTTCTAAGCCACTCAAGGCATAGTGAAATACGAAGTCAAACATTTCAGAACTAGCAATGAAATTGTTACCCGAACAGCTTGGACATTTCTTACGTAGCTGCTGCCATCTACCCATTACTTATAAAATCACTTAAATATTTCTTTTGATAGAAACGAGCTGCAAGAACAGTAATCTATCAGTGACAATAAAACACTCTGAGAATTTGCTGTTTCTCTTTGTTTGTTTGTTTTTCTCTCTTCTTGTTTTTCCGTAGAAATACAGCTTTATTCCAAGTACTTTTAGATTCGTACAAAAACAAATATAAGTATTATTTAGCAAATTAATATAAAACATAAGGCATGTTTTAACAAAAAGAAAAGACACAATTACGACGACTATGAGGAATAGGTAATTATTAATAAGTTTTTAAATATATTTAACAAAGTAAAGACGAAGAATTAGTTTAAAAAGAACTACACACGACGTTATAATATCTATGGATCTCAATTATCAGTAAA
The DNA here is from genome assembly GCF_004210375.1 of Tachypleus tridentatus. Taxonomy (NCBI): domain Eukaryota; kingdom Metazoa; phylum Arthropoda; class Merostomata; order Xiphosura; family Limulidae; genus Tachypleus; species Tachypleus tridentatus. Next base: position 24,041,947 of record NC_134832.1, on the reverse strand, counting down.
TAGCTTGAAACGTTAGGGAATACAAAGTCAAGATACTTTTATTGCCATTGTAATATTATGTATATTCAAAGAAAAAATAGTAATTACGTAAATTTAATGAATTCGTAAGTAGAAAGTATTTGATATTTTCAGCTTGAGCTACACTGTTTGATATATAGGCCAAATGGCTTGATCCGAGATTTAAAAATATCCGTCTCTAACACATCTACTGTAAAACTGTTGATCAATGGGAGTAGAAATATTTAGTAGCCGCATCTTCAGATCCACATTTAACGAAATAGCCTGATTAATAGTCACGATTATAAGGCTCATGCAGTTGAAAGTGCTGAGCGTGTTCAGCTGCAAGTCGCGAATCAAACCTTAAATCTTGCTTTTCTCAGCCTTATATCATACGCTAATCACTAAGCTATATTTGAATCATAAACGTAGAAATATTTAAGCATATATTCAGAAAAATACATACCAGTGAAGTGTGTTTTTTGTTGCGTAAAAATACCATTCCAGAAGGAAGTCAGTGTTAAAACTTAGAATTTCAATATTCTATAATGCGAATAATTTTTTTTTTTCCTACGTTCACGAAGTATTTTGAGAAAAGTCCACACAAACACATTTATTCAGTTTTAACAGTGGGGTGATGGATAGTTAAAGAACATGGCTAGCTTCATAATGCTTTACTCTGTCAAGTGCTTGGACAAGTAAAAAGATGATGGCAATACTCATCAGGATGTCTTGACGAAGCAAACAATGAAACAGTAGCAGAGTAGCCATATTGCCATATCATTTATCTAAGTTCAGGCAATGACTGTATGATCTTGGTTAACTTATATGTAGTTAGGACCGTCATTTGATTGTAAGAGCAAGGACTGAAAAGAAATGTCATTCTATTCCTTCTGATCTATGTTATGAGTTGGTGTTTTACAATGAAATGTTATGCACTACAATGTGTGTAATTGCCACTTTATTATTATAAAATCAAGATGGTTTGTTGATCACAATTCTTTTATTCTTCAAGCCACGGAATAATCTTCAGTGATTATATTTTTTTTATAAAAGTAGTAGTAAAATGTTTGTTGGACAGATCAAGGAACATTCATTAGATTAATAATTAGGACAACTGAAGTTAGTGATTGTAATGTCCAGAACCTTTGCAATTCACAGGATGTTTTGTAATCTCTAGACCTTCAGACTAGAAAGATGTTGTGAAGTTTTGCGATGAATATTCCTAGAATGCTTTGAGCAAAAAATACCTAAACTTGTGGTTATGTAAATACAAAGTCTAGGCCCAGTAAGTACGTGTATATAACATCCACATGAACAGTGAGGAACTTGTGTTCTTTCTCACTACACAGGAAAAATCAGGTAAATAAAAATCTAAGTGGAATCTTTTTATTTTAATTGATTTATCTGTATTTATTTCTCTGTGATGTCAACTATAATAATGTATCAACTTACATTTAGTAATATAATATCATGATTCTTAAGTTATTAATGTTTGTAAAGGTATCTTAATACAGAATATTATGCTTAGCCTGTGTCTGAATGTGTTTGTTGTTGTATACTGTAGTGGGCAGCACAAATATTATTCCTAGCTGAAAGTCTTCATTTGGATAAATGTTTCTAGTAATTATTTATTCCACGTTGTATTTATCAGATCATAATGGCTGTGCAATTTAATACTGTAATTACCAGACAGTCAGCCCTCATCGGTTACCACGATAATGACATGTGAGCTGCAGATTGTCTGTCTTATGTTGCTAGTAATATGTAACACTGAGATGTGTATTTAATGCATTGTAAGTGATGTGTGTGTGTGTTTAAGTGGTGCTACACATGTGAACATGACGTAAAGTCGTTTATGGGTATTGTATGATATTAATGAATCAATTACTTGGAGAACACAATGTCAAACAACATAAGAATGAAAATATATTATTTGGATGTTTAGACATTTAGTTGAGAAGTAAACAGTTTTTCCTGATGTTTTCAGTAACAGTAGGAGTAAATGTTGTTTTCCATGGAATCAAATATTCCTAAGTGAGTAAAATTATCTGTAGAAAGCAAAATTTACAGATCATAACTTATTTACCAAAGCTTGTGTAAACTTGGTGTCAATGACGTTTTATTTTGTTATAATTGAATGTTTTCTATCATGTAGATTAAAATAGTAGGTAAGCATGAGGTTTTATTAGATATTTCCTTAATATTTCGTGTTCCTATATAAAAGTACCTACTGTACCGTGAATATACTGTCAGAAGCAGAAATGGATAACACTGTTGATACGTTTGTTTTGTATGTTTGTTATTAAGCACAAAGCTACACAATGAGACATCTGTGCTGTTCCCACCACAGGTATCGAAATCCGGTTTTCAACTGTGTGAGCCCTCAGACTTACCGCTAAGCCACTGGGGGGACCTGTGCGGCAGTGCTTTAAAATCACCACTGTTCTTTGCTAAGCATCTACCTGAAAGGAGTCTAGTGGAAGCAAGATGTTTGTGATAATGGATTCTAATTATCAGAAGCTAGAGGTTGGTCTTGTTTTGTGTAGTGGTGTATGACCCAATGTTTACAGTTTCACGAATATCGTCCCGACTGGTCACTGAGTACAGATATTTTACAAACATATGATATTTTCCATCTTTCCTGTCATAGAAACAGGGTCCGACTCCAATGAAAAAGGGGTTAGATCTGCAGCAAACACCTTAAACTAGTAACTGAACTTCACCCAATAATTTTACAATTAGTAATTGAAACTAAAGATTTTGTAACTTTTTTCATCTCAGCTTCAAGTTGCTGTCATATACAAGATAAACGTGTTTCATAAATACATAAATACCTTTAGGAATTTATTTTAGACAAAAATCGTGTTATAACATAAAAAATTAGTTTAGTTATGCAAAGTTCGTGAATAAATATTATCTCGCTTAAATATGGAAAGTTTGGAAATAGTTTGATATACATCAACCACATATATTTTTAAGTCAAAATATTCATAAGCGATATGTGAATTAAGTTTTCTTTATTATACAACTTAATTATGTTCTTCAATAGCAGCCCCCAAGTGGCCCAGCTGTAAGTCTCTTGGTTTAAAACATCATAAATTGGGTTTTGATACCAATGGTAGGCATAGCATAAATAGCCTATTTTGTAGCTTTGTGCTTAACAAAAAACATACAAACAAAACTATATCAAAAATACATTCTTTATCCAACAACAATGAAAATGATGAGTTCACGATGTTTTTCACCTCGTTTGGTGAAGATTCTCGACGTCTCCATGCTTTCTCTCAACGAGTAAGTCACATTTGAATATTTCATTCTAGGTTTGGTTTGTTTGGTCTGCTTTGAATTTCGCGCAAAGCTACACGAGAGCTATCTTCGCTATCCTTCCATAATTTAGCAGTATAAGACTAGAAGAAAGGCAACTAGTCACCACCACCCACCTCCAACTCTTGGGCTACTCATTTACCAACGAATAGTGGGATCGACCCTCACTTTATATACGCCCCCACAGGCTGAAAGGGCGAGTATATTTGGTGTAACAGGGATTCGAACCCGAGACCCTCAGATTACAAGTCGAGTTCCTTAATCACCTAGCCATATCGAGCCTTTCATTCTAGGACCAAATTGTATACATTTATCACCATGTTTATATTTTAATACAATCTGAGCTAATCACTGTGGTCTTTGCCAAACATGCCTCATCTCAATATTTCGAGCCAAATTTTTTATTTGCCTTAAAAGTTCTACTCTTTTATATATTTATATTGCATTTGTGCACATGACTCAATAAACAAAAAACTTGTTGTAGTATGTGATAGAAAGCATGCCTATGTTATTAAACACGTCTCCATCATAATATATTAACCAATACATAATTGCAGGACATTGTACTATAATGGAATTCTTCATTCAGAGATGCCAACTATTTCAAATGACTGAGCGTAATGATTGTATACAGAGCCCGTTTAGATATCGTACAACCACTGGATACAGTTTTAAGTCATCCATGTCTGTGGATCCATCTGTGGCTAAACTATAAACACTGTTGGTAAGTATGTTTGAAATCATTTTGTCATATTCACAACCCAACATTTCTACAATGGCTGTAGTTTTGGTTCTAGCATAGCCATATTCTTTCGCTATATCAGAGTCTGGGAACATTTTTCTGAATAGATGTCCTGCACGATCGGCTACAGCTAGGAGTAAATTATGAGCAGTGACGAATTGCGTGAACATCACTTCTGTATTTATGGTTTCATATTCTGAAATCTTACTCATAAATGTCGTTATCTGCATCGTTTTTGTCTTTGCCTCAGTCTTTTGTTGGTGAGATACCGATTTTGTATGTCTGAAACAATCGTTTATCCCGCCATGCGCCACAGAAAAATCGATGTGACAAACTGTACAAAACGCATGACTGTCACTGACTTTTGATGCAATGACTGGATATTTTGCACTATACTCTTTCCTAAATTTTAGATTCACAGTTTTAGTCCTTTTAGATTTGCCAGAAACAAGACAATCTGGTGAACAAGGCCTCTTTTTTCAACTTGAAAACGATCGCATTGGTGTTTCTATGCCGCTTAAAAGACAAGAAATACCCGCTGATTTGCTGACAAGCACTGATGACGTAACTATAAATTCCCCCACGTACCCAGTATGGAGAAGCACCGCATTTAAACTATTTGTAAACTTCGGAGATACAAATATTTTTTATTATTTCAAACACAAACATGATTATCGCAAGTAGCCATTTGGACTGTCTTTTATTTATTATCAAATTTATTTGTATCTCACTAGAAATTTTCTTTTCACCCCTTTCAAGCCCTGGGGGAACAATTTATCACTTTATTGTATAGGTCTATATAATATATAATAATTTGGGAGTTGCAACAAGTAATATTTGTCTATATGAGCGTATAGTCGTAATGTATACACCAAAATCGTAATAATTACGCTCAAATTGTAATGGTTGGCATCTGTTCATTGAATGATTCTGAAAAAACCTTTAACAACGCGATATGCAAACTCCAACTTCGCGAAAATTTTTATCCTGTGAACATGAAGACTTGCAATGGCGGTAATAATTTTCCCGTTTCGCCTCCGTTTCCCGTCACGGGGAACTTTATAATTTTCTCCATTCTCAGGGTTTATATATGACGTCATGAATACGTCACACACAAATCTAATGCACTGGCGCCACGGGATAACGGCTAGTAGATTAATGTTAATTAGCAAGCCTGTTTCTGCAGCAATACTTGGTCAGTCACTCTGGCCGCATCTGACATCTCGCTACTAAATATTGCTTAACAACTCGAAAGTAAGGGTAGCAGTGCCATTTTAGTTGTCAATTTTTTCACACAATTAATTTTCTTCGCTGTATAGTAAATGTCCTAAAAACATCGTACTGCAAACTACCACTACCACTTGGAGCTCAGAAAACAAAGAATGCAAAATAATCAAGTGTTTTCACATGATGTTCGTTATTCAGTCAAACATCTGTGATGGATTGCATTAATGTGCCAGCCAATAAATAAGCTACAAATTACTCGATGTAGAACTATCGATAATGACCAGTACATGTCAATTACCATTCTAAATTTTGAGCAAAGAGTTAGTCACTTTTTATAATGATTTTCTCTAAAATAGAGCCCACAGGATATTTCCCTGTTACAGACAGATTTTATTTTAGGGTTATGCAAGAGGTGCAATGTCTATAGCGTCTCTTAACATCTTGATGTAAATGCAACCCAAAACAACAGTATATGATGTACCTGGTTTCTCCAGTACATACATTAGCTGTATCACATATTGGCTACCGTGCTTCAGTGGCTCATAATAATGGAATAGCCCCCCAAGCTGCACTCATAACTGACTACAGATGTTGCCTGCATCGGTACTAATTGTTCCCCAGTGGCACAGTGGTATGTCTTCGAAATTAAACGCTAGAAATCGGGCCATATGTTGTGTATCTTTATGCTTAATTATAAACAAATAGTACTAATTTTCCTTTTTTTGTGATGGACATATGACACCTTGATGTACACCAGTTAATGACAAAAAATGTTCAGAATCCTTCAGATGCACCTCCTAATATTTCTAATTGAGCATCTTTAGTATCAATCCAAATACAGAATTTTCACTACTTAAGTTGTTCATTGTAACAGCTACTGCAATGTTTTTAACTTCTACATAATCTCAAAAGTTGGCAAAATAATCTATCGGCATTTCTGTGCTGATGACCTAAGCAGTGTTGTATAATGGAGATGTATTTTGCAGTATCATTATCCAACATGCATTCACATCTTCCAGAATTTTTAAACTGATTAGACAATTCAGTGATTCATAGTATATCTGAATGATGAATGTCCCATCATACAAGTAGTGAGTGGTATTATTAGTCAAATTCTACAACTGCAATCATTTCCTTCTTTGTTGTAAGTGGTGCTCAGAAGCCATTAACATAAGAATTACGCTAACAGTTTCTTTTTCCATTCTACTCTATTCTATTAAGTAAACTACCATAGTCATGTTATCATTAGCCAATATATACCTAAGAGAAGACTTCGTTTCAGTCACAATAGGAAGAACGTCACTTCCCACTGCCGTTCCAAATTTTGTCCAAGACGACCTTGTAACTAACAGCAAAAGAGATGCTGATGGTGGACACAAGCCTTCTGGGCAGTGATACAATTAGTAAGAGTCGTATATCTGCAAACGATATCACAGGCATATTTTTGGGTCTTCTCTGCCTAGTGGCAATCAAGAATCCACTATAAACATGGAATTTATGTGAAACATGCTCAACTTGCTGAAAAAATTCAAAAAAGTAATGCCTCCATGCAGTCGTGAATAATAGGAAGACTAACTACAGCAAAATCAAGTTCTGAGAGAATGGTGAGGAAGAGCCAGTCAGCCTACATTGAGTTCCACCATGGCACATAAGTTAGGTGACATCACCTATAGCAGATATCTCTCAGAATGATAAAATAATGCTCACAAGGTAGTCCTCACAAGAAGACCAAATTCATAAATCAATAAAGTAATATGTTGACGAGGTGCATGAAAATATGTACAGTCATGTGAAAAAGTTAGGACACCCTATGAAAGCCTGTGTATTTTTGTAACAATTCTGGATATATAGATATTTAATCTCAATTTTAACAATACTGAGAGATTATAGGAATATAATTACACAATTAAAACTGAAGAAAAGACGTTTCAAGATCTTCTATAAATGTAATTCTACAAAAATACATATTCTAACTGAGGAAAAGGTTAGGACACCCTAACAGCTAGTGTTACCCTCTTTGGCTGAAATAACTGCAGTGAGACGATTCTTGTAGCCATCTACTAGTCTTTGATATTGGCCTGAAGAAAGTTTGCCCCACTCCTCAATGCAGACTTCTTTCATCTGTGAGATGTTTGAGGGGTTTCTTGTAAGTACAGCCTGTTTCAAGTCACCCCACGGCATCTCAATGGTATTAAAATCTGGGATTTAACTTGGCCATTTCAGGACTCTCCATTTCGTAGTTTTCAGCCAGTCCTTAGTGGATTTACTGGTATGTTTTGGGTCATTGTCGTGTTGCAGGGTCCGATTCCGCTTCAGCTTTAATTTTCTTACAGATAGTCTCACATGATCCTCAAGCACCCACTGATACACAGTATAATTCATGGTGAATTCTATGACTGTGAGCTGTCCAGATCCTACTGCAGCAAAGCAGCCCCAAACCATGACACTTCCATCTCCATGCTTCACAGTTGGTATGAGGTTCTTTTCATGGAATGCTGTATTTGGTTTACGCCAAACATGTCCTCTGTTCTGGTGTCCAAATAATTCAATTTTGGACTCATCTGTCCAAAGAACATTATTCCAGAATTTCTGGTGTTTGTCTACATTCTTTCTGGCAAACTTCAGTTTGACCTTGACGTTTCTCTTAGAGAGCAAAGGTTTCCTCCTTGCACACCTCCCATGCAAGTTAAACTTGTGCAGTCTCTTTCTGATTGTAGAGGCATGCACTTTCACATCAACAGTAGCCAGAGCCTGCTGTAGGTCCCATTTTGATATGTTAGGGTGTTTGGAAACCTCTTTTAGCATCTTGCGGTCTGCACTCGTGGTGAACTTGCTTGGACGACCAAACCTGGGCATGTTGGTAGTTGTTTTGAAAGCCCTCCACTTTTTGACTATTTTCCGGACAGTGGAATGGCTGATTTCAAAATATTTTGGGATCTTTTTAAATCCCTTACCAGACTTATAAGCTACTACAATTTTCTTTCTGAAGGCCTCAGACAGCTCTTTTGCTCTCACCATGGTGCTCACTCTCACTTCAACAGTCAGGAGCACACCAAACTAAATGTCTGAGATTTGTATCGAGCAAGCCTCGTTCACAATGCTGAGTAACGATCTTCTAATCATGTGCACCTGGTGTGATACACCTGTGTGTGAGTTGAGCCATTTTAAGTGGGAATAAATGTGGGGGTGTCCTAACTTTTTCCTCAAGTAGAATACACATTTTTGTAAAATTACATTTCCAGAAGATCTTGAAAAGTCTTTTCTTCGGGTTTAATTGTTTAGTTATATTCCTATAATCTCTCTGTATTGTTAAAATTGAGATTAAATATCTATATAACCAAAAATGTTACAAAAATACACAGGCTTTCGTAGGGTGTCCTAACTTTTTTCACATGACTGTATATGAATCAGGACTGAGGAAAGAGTGGTAGTGATCTGAAATCATGCAATCTGCAGAATAACCCCGATCATCAATAACAGCCCCACCCTAGAGGTGATTGTGACCACTAAAATCACCTAAGATAAAAATGGGAGATACCATTTTTCAGTAAGTTCATCATGGTTCATTTGATCATAATCTTTTCCTACTAGAGAGAATAAACTGATGGTATGACCCAGGTGGAAACACAGATGACAACAGTCATCAGTGGCATAGTGAGTGTTTACTTGTCAACCAGCTGTACCACACTCTCATACATTCGTCTATAACACAACCAAAAGGTGACAGCGCAGGCGTAAAGAATGTTTCCTGCAAGGAAAAATACAACAATATGATAGAATTTATCATGCCCTTAATGTCATGTGAATTATTATGAAACGTTGACATTTCGATTGTATCAAAGTGGCCATATTTAAGTGGAAGTAGAAAAACTGGGTAGAGAGCCTTTTTGTTTATAATCATATCATTTTCGTTTAGTAAAAAGAAATCTGTTTATCTCTGTAGATCCTGCCCTGGGTTAGTTAGAGAGATCTCTGTCAGATGAAAGACTTTCTTTGTTTTAATTTCGAGCAAAGCTACACAAGAGCTATTTGTAATAGCTGTCCCTAAGTTAGCAGTGTTAGACCAGAGAGAAGGCAGTTAGTCATCACAACCCACTGCCAACTCTTAGGCTATTCTTTTGCCAGTGAATAGGGGATTGACTATCACACCATAACATCCTCAAGGCTGAAAAAGCAAGCATGTTTGGTGTGACGGGGATGCGAACCCGTAACCCTCAAATTACGTATCGAGCACCATAACCATCTGGCTATGCAAATGAAGTACATTCAAACAACTGACTACATGACCAAATAGCAGTCTTGCATCTTGGGAGCAATAAGGGTGGTTCTGAACATTCACTAGATCCTACAGTGGAAACATAGACAGGAATAAACGTGGACATGCCAACTCCTGTGTCTGAGTGGCAGAAGATTCTTGATATGACGAGAGAAAGGCCCTCTGTAAAGAACAGACAGATCTGTCTGCATCCCAAATGTAACAGTGGAAAAGGGTGCAGCAGCATAATCTGGGATTGAAGAGGAAACGACAACTTTCGTGCTTCAGGGTCCTCAAGAACTGTAACTCGTTTTCCACTACCCATCTGGGACAATAACGAAAGTATGAGTTGTTGTAACTATTACAATTAATGCATTGTAAGTCCAACTGACACTCATGGCTGTCGTGGCTTTTGCCACCATAAAAAGTACATATCAAAGAACCGTGACAAGATGTCTTAAAATATTCTAACCTATGGCATTAGAAACATTTAAGAGGGCTAGTAATATAAGTTAATATCTTACACTTAATATAACCTGTCTTAACAGAAGCAGGTGGACATGGTAATATAAACATCAGTGTTGGTAGGCTAAATTATTCCATCACTAAGAACAGAGATGTTTCATACAGCTTCAACTCTTTGGTTGGAGAAACTAACAAGAATTTCTGACTCAGTGATGTTCAACAAATCCTTTTCAACAATCAATCCTCATGAATAATTCAATGTATTATGGGGAGTAACTTCTAAATGCATATCCTGAAATCAAAGTTTACTATCTTATGGTCGAGATGTTTCAACCAGATTCTAGCTTTTTCAAAGACTTATGCGAGCTAGCAAGCCCTCCAATCCATTCTGATTAAATTCAATATCCACTGACCCCGTCCACCATGAATTTCTACAAGAGAACACACTACACCGCCAAAGTAGGACAGTACAGCTACATCATGGTTCCTTGGGCACCATATCTAAACAACATCAAAGGCATTGTCCACAACATTCGTTTAGAACGTTTAACACTGGATTTTAATTGATCCAAACCCCACGGAAGCAAATTATTGACCATGTGGGCACTCAAAGGTTACCATTCTACAGGAATTCGATGTCAAAGAGAAGTGTTGTATTGCTCCTGACACCACTCAACCACAATAATTCTCTTCTCTCCTTCACGGACCTCCACACATTGCAACTGAGAGAATGGATATTTGGATCTCAGAGGAGTTAAAATGTTTAAACAGAATCTTCCTTGAGAGGTCGTCTCACCACACACAGGAATTCACATCAGTGAATGCTAAGAACAGTCGTGGATCTATTTTCATTAATTAGTTTAATTTGCCAGAAATTCTAAACCAAGTCTAATGTGTTAAATCAAAGGACGACCCTTTCGTGTTGAAGTGTTCATCTGTAAATGGTAGGACTGGCACTAATATCCATTGTCACGTACATTTGCCTAAAATCCACACAGAACCTAGATGTTCCTTTTCTTTCTGGTAGTCATTGCTAGAGACAATCATAAATCATCTAAAGTTTATATTATCTCATCCTTTAGGACCTGCCCCATTTTGGCACTGCCATTATCTCAGGTTCTCCAAAGAATCTTGTGCAGTGGTTGTTTTATCAGAATCACAACACCAATATCACTGTGATAATTAATGATTGTTGTCTGACCCAACTGTCATCTGGTCCCACAAATATATCAAATGCCTCTTTGAGTAATTTACTAAGTTTATGGTTCTTATTTCATTTCAGATTTTTTACACAATCCCTAAACATAGACCTAAAAGGTCATGTGTTTGTTCTCAGACATAATACAACTGTTGTGACATTACTTACACAGCTAGTTAGTACTATGTATGCCTCTGTTACACGAATGAACTAATAGCTGAATAGCCTATTTTCTTGGTAGATAATTGTTTTATGTATCTATAATACAGTGAGAATACTACTTACACATTTCGGGAAATTGTCACATTCTTTAAATATATGATTGCAGATGCAATATCTGTGCATATGATATTTTATTCCGCTTTTTATTAATTCTCCCATTAGCTCAGAAGCAAGTCTATGGACCCATAACACTAAATGTGTTTCAATACCTGTGGTGACCACAGCACGGATAGTCCATTGTGTAGCTTTGAGATCAACAAACAAACCTCTTATGAATATAATAATTTTGTAAGTTATGTAGTTCAGAGAACCATTGAAATTGCTTTGTTCTAGTTATTTTGCTTTATTTAGCAAATAAGTAAATAACATCTACTCTGGCCAACGAGATGTTGCAATACATTCGATTTGAAAGTGTCAATGACTGTCGGTGACCAATTGGATAATGTTTATATCTCACAACCAATGTTTGCAGTGACAGAATGACCAATCACACAAGGTCAAAGTATCTACTTTTTCTCAATTCTACTTGATGTTTAGTTCATCTGTTTCGTGAGATCATTTCATTTATCCAGTAGAGGCTGTTGTCCATTAATCTACGAAAGTAAATACTATATTTTGTGATATAATAAAGACATGTCCAGTCTATTTATTTCTCGCTGTTTGAATTTTAGTCGCCTTCAAATTAAAATTATGCCCAGACTTCTTGTTTGACCCTGCTTTTTAAGTGAATATATTTAATACTTGCATGGGAAATAGTTCACTTGAAAATACTACAGTAAAAGCACAATTTATTGAAAATTTTCAGAGTAACTCTATTCCCACAATATAAACACCTGAACTCAGTTCAGAGACAATTACCTTCTCTCAAAATGTGTCATTACCAAGACAAAATCAGATATCATTTTTCCTCTCGTGTATAGGGGTATCTCACGAGTTTACTCAGCAGACCCTCTATTAATTTTTGAAGAGTATCTCATTATGATCTGCGAAACAAGTAGTTGGGAATGCTTTTCATACAGTCTTCATGCATTGTTCAAATAACCTGTCATATCGCACCCCGCTAGTACAGCGGTAAGTCTATGGATTTACAACGCTAAAATCAGGGGTTCGATTCCCCTCGGTGGGCTCAGCAGATAGCTCAATGTGGCTTTCCTATAAGAAAAGCACAAAGCATCTGTCATATTTCTATGGGTGTCACACTTTTCTATTGCTTTGATCTTCACAGGGTTGAATATGTAACACAATTTGTTTAAAACGATATCTCAATTGTCAAGTTTCTCCTCTTACAAGTAATAAGTCAACAAGCACTGAACACTTTAGACTTAGTGACAGATATTCTAACCTACTTCATGAGTTTATCGATTCCAAGCAAATACTCAAGGAAATTGACCAGATCCTATTTTTGTAATCAACTTAAACATTAATACAGTTTTTGGGTGTTAACAGTAGGACGACAACCAGTAAAGTAAAACTAATAAAAATAACTTTCTTAATTAACTGACTAAATTAAACATTACACCTTTTCCGTGTAAAAGCAGTCAGAGTTCTAGATAATAAATACACTGCTGGCCAAAATCTTAAGGCCAATCAACATAAAGAAAAAATATGCATTTTACGTTGTTAGACTCAACCACTTATTTGAGTAGAGCTTCGAAAGATGAAAATAAGAAAAGGAAAAATGAAAATAAAAAACCTTTTAGCATTTAATAGGGAAAATGTGAACACTATGAAATTAGCTTAATTTACTATGTTCATTGGCCTTAAGATTTTGACCAGCAGTGTAGTTGAAACCTTTGTAGGTTCAAGATCCCAGAAAATCTGAAGTGAATTTTGTTTGTTTTTGAATTTCGCACAAAGCTACTCGAAGGCTATCTGTGCTAGCCGTCCCTAATTTAGCAGTGTAAGACTAGAGGGAAGGCAGCTAGTCATCACCACCCACCGCCAACTCTTGAGCTACTCTTTTACCAACGAATAGTGGGATTGACCGTCACATTATAACGCCCCCACGGCTGAAAGAGCGAGCATGTTTGGCGCGACGGGGATGCGAACCCGCGACCCTCTGATTACGAGTCGCACGCCTTAACGCGCTTGGCCATGCCGGGCCTATGAAATGGCTTTAGCCAGCGTGAGGGAGAATCATTATGTTGACTTTCAAATTCCTGCAAGTTTATTTTGATACATCGCCCTCGAAAGTTCCAGTGCATCCCAGCCTTTTTTTTTTTTTTCAAAACTAATATAATCACATTAAATTGATATGCACTTGCTTTAAGTTGAAGCCCTCCAAGCATCTCAATACCCATGATGTGAGCAGAACAGGTTGCCCACTGTATAGCTTTGTCCTCAAGAAACAGTAAAACAATTTTTTTTAGTTTAGTGACTATCTGCTTCCAGTTGTTGATATTTTGCGTAATTAAAAAGTATGGTTTCTTTGATGCAACCGGCTTTAATCAGTATTTTTACATATCTAATTTTTTTTAATGTTTGTCTTTCTCATTATTGTTTGTTACCACGAAACCAATTTTTTTCAATTCATCTTTTGTTTTACTATACATAGGAAATTAGGAGCAATAGAAATATATGACATTATGTTAAAATTAGAAATAATAGAATTTTATAATTACAGAAATTAACTCATCAAGCTTAGTTGTGTGAGCATAGCACAGTCACTGACAACTTGATTGGGAGGAAGGAAAATATACATGTACACACAAATATTTAGCGTATAGTACCACCACAATATAAAACCACAAACTTTCTAAATATTACACTGAAGTTGTAGATATGTATCTTTGTTAATGGGCATATTGGAATCTCATAGAAGACATTTAGTATCGAAAAATTCAGGCTGCCCAGTGTCATAAGATACTTCTGTGCTACCCTATACTTCATGTCACAGGAAATAAACATTATACATTATACTATGGATGCCTGAGGTTTTACACATTAGGATTTCCAGGACCAAGTGAAGTCTTGAACAAAATTCTTACCATTGTCAACAAAAGATACAGGTTTGAGAATGTGTATTTTGTTGTTGTTGTTTTCTTATCCTTAAATTAAGTCCTAGTTTCAACAACAATGCCCTCTACTCCTCTGTAAGTTCCACAAGTTCTCAGAAAGTTATCTTCCATAATCCATTTAAAAGTATAACAGTATCAGAAATATGAGTTGGAAAATAAATTGTTAAACATATACTCCATAGTAATATATCCTTTGTTCAAAAAGAATTAACTGAACAGAGACTGTAAAGAAATTTAAGTGAACAAACAAACAAAATATTTATTCACACTAATGTCTATAGTGTTAAGAAACTATTGGTTAGATTTTACTTTGTATGGCTTTTATTTAGCTGATGTGGTTAAGGAAAACTGAATCGACAGCAAGAGAACAAAACGAGAAAGACACTTTTATGGATACTGCTTTTGTATGATCAGACAAAAGACTTTTGGAATAAACCACCTTCTTAAAATTCCATTTGAAAGTTTATACATGGAATATGAATATGCTATGCATTTATGTCTTCTCGTATTGTTATTTTTTCTGTTTATTATAATTTTATCATTTATTATGTGCATTGTCAGGTTTCACATAACACATGTCTGAGAAGGTTAAACTCATCTCATTCCAATTATCTTTGTTACTTTGTTATCTTCTAGAAGACAATACCTGTTCTTTCTATGAAGTATTGATGCAATACTTCACATTCTACAAGGATATCGACAGCAGTGTTCTTTAAAGATAGTTCAGATGATATCTTGAGATAAGTCTCCCCTATGTTTGAATGGGAATAACTAAAAAATAGTTTCTATGGGTAAAATTGAAAATAAAGAAACTGAGATTTAGACAATCTAGTGCATGATCTAGAAGAAGAAGTTTACAGGAAGAGCCAATAATACTGACAGTTAATCATCGCATAAAAGTAAGTATACAGACTATGTGAATGTTAAGTGTGATGTTAATAAAGATTCTTCATTTTGGATTTCTCTGTGTCAGATCTCTTTATTTCATGCCCTCCAGTGACACAGTGGAATTGCTGTAGACACATACTACTAGAAACTGGGTTTTAATAGCCGTGATGAGCAAAGCATAGATAATCCTTTGTGCACCTTCGTATATAACAACAAAACTTTATTTAATTCATTCTAATGATTCAGTTATTCAATGATTTAACATTACTATACAAGAGATATTCTGATCAAATCTCCTATTGTTCTGTAGATTAAGTTTTATTACTCTTAATTAAATTCAGTTTTACCTGAATATATCATAGAGTTGACAGGAATGTGAAAATTTTGTCGTCATGACCACCAGTTATGAGATTGATTAATTTTAAATTTCTGTTAAAGTGTGTATTGCCCTTTGCTTGAACTCGTGGTTTGTGTTTCAAAAAAGGCTTCTTAGTGATATAAATTGCATTTTCCACAATTATAAAGATTTATTACCAAGAAGAAAAGTTAGTCACTGAAAGAAGACAGTTATCTAAGAGACTTATTAGGTGTAGGAGTCTCCTATACATGAACTTTTTACAGATGCTTTGATGATGTTAAGGTTAATGACTATCACATTGTAAATGATACGTCACGAAGAAGAAAAGTTGATGCACTTCTATCAATAATTAATTCTGGAGATGTCCCTAATGGAAAGGAATATTTTGAGTCTAAGACAAACGGCATTGTCAGCATGGGTCTTCCAAACGTATTGCCATCCCAGGTAACCCAACCTAGTTCTAGCCAAAGCCATCACAGAACATGATTGAAAGCACTATCAGGTGTCTGTTAACAGAAGCTATCTCACCTGGAGGTTAGATGGCAGGCAAAAATAGCAAATTAAATGGATCATTGGTAGTGGTTGGCCTCACCCAGCAGAAAGGTATATTGCATCAAAAAGAAGCTTGGAATCTTACATAGCTGATGGACAAACTTCTAAGCTCATCTTATTGCTCTGCAACTCTAGCAGCTTCTTTTTGTCATAATTTGTAAAAGCACAAATGTGTTTTGGAAGCAACCATTTTTGAATGATTAGGTTCACCCACATATGTGCTGAACACTGAACATATGCTTTCAAAGCTGATGGTTTTAGCTGTGCAGGATTTTTCTAAAGCATTGATCTTAGCAAATCAGTTTTTGAATTTGCCTTCTTTGTTGTTCTTGTTGAAAGCTGAATGAGCAAGTATGTCTTTCATTTTGTATTAGGTTTTTGGATGATGTGGATATTCCAAGCAGATCTCTTAAGTGTTTGATAAAGACGAATGGTGAAAGGAATAATCCATAAAATAGTATTTCGATATGGTGGTTTATTTTTGCTATGATTTCATAAAATTTTCTGAGTTAAATTATAGAAATGTAACTATATGGATAGCAATTGGATAACAGTAGCTTTTGAAGTTTCACCATCCTTAAGTTTCATGAGGTTCCAGGTATCTCAATTCTATGAAGTTAACTGATAATAACACCCCATTTGATAGTTGGTGAATAGTGTGAGTCATGATGTATAATAATAGGTTTAACACATGGTTTGGAACATATGGTAGTAATAAATTTCATGATTTTGATTGTGACTATGGTATCAAAAAAATAATATAGACTTCCATACATTATCAGTATGAGTAAGTTTGTGCTTTATGTCAGGGTTTTGATTATTAAGGAGTTCAATGAATTCCAAAGAAGAAAAGAGTACATGATTACATGTACTGAAAACATCATCAGTATATCTGTACCATTTGGCTTGTTCAAGATTAACTTCAAAATTATACTAAGTATAATATCATGATTCAAAACCATAACACTGAGTACTTTGACTCATAAATTCAAAAACATCACTAAAGCCAAATGACACAGTTTTCATCCAGGCAACTGAGTATAAACTAGATGCAAACTGACAAATCATATTCTGACAGTTCCATGAAAGCCTTTCTTACACAATAAAGATACTTACCATTGACCTTAGTGATGACATCAATATCCAAGTAGTGGACATACTGTAGAGCTCAAGTATTACCTATACAACTGAAAAACTAATGATATTAAACCTGTGTTACTTGATGTCAGCCAGACTGAAGATTAGTCATCCATCTACATGCTGAGTTGATCATTGGCATCGTTAGTAAAGTCAGAGTAAGCAATGCTAGTGGTAACCATAAGGTTGCATTCATTGCACTACAACCAAAAATGAATACACAGCTAATAAACACATCTGCTCCTCAATTACTTCTTGGCAGAATATGCTGATGTACTAATGGGTTGAAAAGTAATTACACACATACAGGTGTTGCATACCTGATTACATTATTGTTGCACAGGCTCCCCTTGATATGGCAGGGTTATTAAATCTTCAGAGAGTGCTTAATCATCTCCAGTAGTAATTGTCAGAAAGAAAGGAGATATGCCTGGGTTCTACATTGATTTTAGATGGATAAATATAGTAAATTTTATTTATGTATTTCCTTTCACATAAACCACTAAATGTACTGATGCTTTAGATGAAACCCATTAGTTCAATACATTAGATCTGGCATGCAGTAGCTGGAAGAGATGAGCATACCTAAGATGACTTAAAGCATGAAAGATGGCTTAACAAATTTCACATCTTGCTGTTTGGCCTGTATAATGTACCTGATATTTTTTAAGAAACTAATGGAACTTATACTGAAGAACTGAAGGGTTGAAATTAGAGAAATGCTTTATCTATGTCTATTTTATCTTAGCATTTGGCTGAATGTTCATTTCCACAGCTGAGAACATAAAACTGATATCAAAACAGATGAAAACGTAGAACATGAACTTAAAGCAGGAAAATGTGTAGTTATGTGTGTGGAAATGGAGTTTCAATGTCACATTATGACAAAGAATGAATAAAGAAGGAATCTCCATGGAACTTACTAAAGTAGAATAGGAGTTAACCAGTGCTATAGTTAGTGGTATCCTTAGAGCTTTGGTGTACAAGACTGTCCATATTCTGTGTAAAAAAGACTGCAAGGCACAAAGATGTTACATGCATTTGTGCTAACACCCAAAGGTAGTTATTCTAGCCACATTTGACTTAAACTGAAAGAAACCCACCTGGTGGTCTCCTCTGCAAAGAATAGTCTTGAATATCACTAGTTCACTCTCAGAAATAGAACAAGGTCACCTATTTGTACTCATGGTCATCAACTACTGTATGAAATGGGCCAGGAGTGAAATTCTCAAGATGTACTCAACTGTGTGAAGTGCACCTGTTTTTTGAAAAAGAAAAATATTATGTGTAAACATGAAAAAACAACAAAGCAGATAAAATAAGTCCCAACACTAGTATCAGTTTAAAAATAAGTACAGGTACTTAGTACCAGTGAGTACTGGCAGAATTTCATCCCTGAAATGAGCCAAGGCTTACCAATTGGATAATGTGTCTGCATATTGTGTGGCTGATGCACTGACAAAGCAATGGATAGCCTGTTTTGGAGCACTTTAAGAGCAGACAAGTGACGTACAAAAATGCATGTATGTCAACCAGCTATGTTCATATACTACTGATAGAACTTAGTGGACTGGATTGATCAAGAGTCAGAAGAAGGGTGGTTGAGGTAAATGAGAATGAAACACTATCTAATCCATTCCAACCCTATAGATGAAGAGATACAAACTGAGAGTACTTATCTGACCATTCAACATAAGTCAAATGAAGAAGTGCCAGATCTAGAAGTGAGACACAGTTCCAATGGTCCGTAGTATTAATGATGATGGTCTCACAACAAACTATATGGATGGGAGTAAACCTAATCAGAACTAGGACAGTCATTAATTAAAAGTTAACTGAAAGTTAATTGAAATAAAGCAATTATCCTTCTTTTCCAAGTTATCAAGTGATGTTCACCATGAACTACATCCACCACTTTATGTGATTTCTACTTGATGACTACAAAAATAAGACAGCTGAGACTAACAGATGTAAAATTTGGTGCATCAATAGTTTCCACAACTGAAAAGGATAACTATAAGCTTGAAAAGTCAACTGAAAAGATTTTGTGACCTTTGCTTTCTGAAATATTAGATGGTACTGTAAAGTCAAATATATGCTCTACATTATATGGTTACCATTTGATTCTCTAAAATTTATTTGATTTATTGATTGCAAGTTCAGCAAGACTAAAATGGCTTTGCAACCCTTACTTTCTGAGTTATTAAGTAAAGATTCTGTATAAGAGATGTCCTTTAGATATCAGATAATAGCTGTTCAATTAATATGATTAGTATGGCTGGTTTTACTAGATATAATAAGTACATGTAAACATTCTAGAAATATCCTGTAACTAAATTCATCCATAGATTACGTTGCCTTTAAAGGTAATTTTTGTAGGAGGATAATGGTTATAACTAAATATTTAAGAGGTTTTCTTCAGTCTAAACACTTAGCTGACTCTCTGATCATTGGAATTCATGTGACCCTGCATTACCAATCTTGACTTTTACAAGTTATGATCAAATTCTTTATCGTATTGTCTATTGTTTTCTTTAATTAGCTAAAATGCCTTTCCTTTGAAAGCCGAAATTTCAATGTTTTGCTAATGTAGCCACAGAAAGCCAATATAATGACCACCAATACACTCATGAATTTCTCTATCAAAGAACTTGACTACACTACTGGCCCAAAAATACTTGAGTATGGCTTGACCTTCCACCCTACACAACAAAAGGATGAATATGCACTGTTAATCAATACATATTTTGTATGTGAACTTACAAAGTTGGTTCTCAGGCTGGCTTTGAGGTCTTTCAGGGCTAGGTTACCTTAGTTGTATATACGATCCTTCCATTTAGTCCAAGTCACTGCCAGGTAAATTGAACACCAAGGTGTAGAAACAATCATCAACCAACATCACAGTTAAGAAGTCAATGTGGACACTACAGCAATAGGAACCTCTCCTATGGAGTCCCATTGAAGAAAGTTTGATTACTACACAGTGAAAATATCAGGTGTGTTAAAATCTCTGTTGTAGCCATTATATCCCAAATTACAAGAAGGTCCTCACTGAGTTGAAATCACCTCAGAAGGCAACTTAAAGCTGGAGAGTTAAGGGGAAAGACACACTCCAATGTTCAACTACCAACTACTACCACAACATAGAGCTTTCTTTACCCATACCAGCCATTTTTAGATATATATTTTACTCTACAAGTGAGTTTTCTCATCATCATGGAGTGAAAACTCCACCTTTAATAGGATGTGCCAGCAGCCTTTTGAATAAATGGGGATAAAAGCTTGTTAAAATTCATAACATGACTAACGGTGTTGCAAGGTCTTATTCAGAGAATGAAGTCCCTCTAACCACCAATAAAATGATATTAAAAATCTTCTCAGCTTGGACCACCTCACTCTAAAGCAAATCACATTTCAAAAGCACTGCCAAAAAATTGCTGCCTGTTGGTTACAGGCTTAAGAGCTCTACAGCAAAGAGGAGGTTGTGAGTAAGAAAACATCTCCATCATAGTTTGAAGAGTAAACACATTGTTTGCAAGCTAAGTTGGCTGATTGTTACTAATTGCTAGATCACTTTCACATTGAATGGTTGAAGTTGAAGCAATATAGGTTGAGCCCTGTAACTGCCTTGGGTAAGTATGTGTGTACTAACACACAAAAATCACAGACATTTGTGATGAGATTTTTAAAAACTTTCCATTTTCAGTCTTTTTCATTATCATTAACTCATATTAGAAAATGTCTGTGTTTTTAGCTTCCAAATGTATTACAAATATTACTTCTCTCAGACAAGATACCAACACATATGTCAAACTATTCAACAACTATGGAGAAAAATTAAAGAGTTAAAAGATGATTTCTTGAACCCATAGGTCTCAACTCCCACTGCATTTAGCTGTTTGTAATCAGTTATGAGCAAGCAGTCACCCTGCATACTTAAACACAAAAAATAACATTTAAGTAGAAATAAACTCTTAAATTTCTACATTTCTAAAACTACCAGTTTTAAATATTATAAGATGTCCAATAAGACAAACATTCCCAACAAATAAGCAAACCACCCCATGTTTCTATAATTTATAAAACTCCCAACCTCCAACCTTTCTAATAATTATTATAAAGCATTACTAAAAACCACTAAAGACATTTACCTTAATAGTTATGAACTAATCACTTTAGTCCCTGATCTTCTTCCTTCCTTTCTTTTCGAAACATTTGTTCAAGTGTAAACTGAATGAGCTCAGAAAAGCCCAAATACTTGAAATTAGTTTTTCCTTCTTGATACACTTACAAATACCTAATTTTTCTATGGGTAGTTACTTATAAATTTATGATGCTCTTTAGTAACTAACAACCTCCTTTAAATATATTTGATTTGGATTAAGATTCACATTATTGATGGAGAACAAAACATCCATCTAATAAAAAAACTATATAAATTAAACTTTAGTATCTATTTCAAAAAGAAATTTACATAAAACTATACATGAAAGATGGCCATGTTTGAAGAGAAATGAGCACCTATATCAATACCGAGTGTTTGTTTGAATACTTGTTCATTAAAAATAATCTAACTGTTATAAATACACAAATTAAGTGTATTTTTACATTAATACTTGGTGAAGTTAAAGCTCAAAATAATTATTTCTGTATCTAGAATCTATCAAGTAGCTCATTAAAACCTAATTAAACCTTTCATGTCTTTTTTTTAATATATGATATAATAAGATCATAAATAGAAACAGATATTGTTGTTTATAAAGAATTTAAGTTACTTAAACATTCTGAAAATGTAATATTCATTTTGATAATTCAAAATTAATGGTGCAATTACCTTGTTCCAACTGCTTTGTTGTTGTTTTTTTCAATGGTAGGTAATGTCTATTCAGTCTGAAAGCATATTACACAACAATATAGCATCTATGTTGAAGAGAGTAGCATTGTGTCACTCTTTGTTGGTCTACTAGTGCTTTGAGAAAAGAAGGATCACAAGATTATGCTCAAGTTAACAAAGACACCAAGCTTGTCTGTTGAATTCAGGCACACTTTCTTGGTTCTTGGGACTAATATCATACTTCTATAGTTCTACAGATATTAATTCTGAGAGAGTGAAAGCTGAGGGACCAAGCATGAACTAGTAGAGAACTGGCTGTAATTTTGTCTGTTTGTTTGTTACAATAAAAAGTTTGTTTACTTATTTGCATCTATACAGTCCTGATATTTTACACTCAAGGAACCTCAATTAGGTTATCACGTTCAGAACATTCCCTTTATTTCTTGATCGAATCTGCTGTTATTAGTAGATTTACCTACCTGATACTTCTTAGAAAATCAGTTTTACTTCCAAATACTACACTCTCATCTGCATAGTCTGCCATCACAGGACTTCTAGCCTTTCATATTCATCAAATAATAATATTATTAAAGTTTTAAACCATGTACAATATAACATGAAAGAATTTTCAAGAATGAAGCATAGCAAAAAAAACTAACAAAACTGTCAGTTTTGTAGCTTGTTTTTAAATTGTATAAACTTTGATCTTCACTGCGTGATTTATTTTGCTATTTACTTTTTCATGCAACTTTCATTACTTCTTGCTTTGCAATGACTTAGATAAACCAAATTTTTTTTATATTCAGCTATACTGAGCCATTAGTTCTAACTTTTTATAGCTATAGTTAATGTACAATCCAGTTGTTGTGTGTTGTGGTGCCATACAAGCCTCTCATCAAAGGTTTCATGTAAATAGCCATTAAAGAAAAGTAAAAGTCATGTGAGAAACAAAATATTGGATAAGTCTATTTTGAAGGGATACCAGTATCTGAATAAATATAAGCCTTGGGATGGACAGAGAAATTCCCAAAACCTTTAAGGGATTTGTTTAGAAATGATGCCCATTGGAACTGCACAGAGATCAAAGCTCAATTTTGTTTTAAGTATCTTATACATATTGAGAACAGTGTGTCTAATTAATCATTCATCTATCTCCCACTTACAGTGGCTTCTTTTTGTGCTGTGTTTTAAAAGCTGTACATTTTGAAATGAGGGGAACAGACGTGAATAATGCTCATAATAAATTTTATTTTTAAAACAGACTTTCCACACTAAATTGTTATGAATTAATCACTCTATTGCTCACATTTCAAATGTGACATACCTTAAAGAATAAAAATGAAAATTCATAATATGTTGAGTGAAGCTTAGCATGATTGAAATGCTCAACAAATACTTCTTTGCAGTGAACAGTATAAGTAGCTCAGAGCCAAAGCTCTGAGTGAAACCAAGAGTACAACAAAATTAACCTATTTAAAATTCATAAAATAATTTAAATTGATATATTAACTTAAACATTTCTCATCACTCTCGACAGGTATTTTTGCAAGATTAACTTAGACTTTTTCCATCACTGGGGAGAAGTACTTTTGCATGTTTACACTTAAAATTTTCAAAGTTAAAAAATTTGGTATTTTTTTTATTTTAAAAGCTTAAATAGACATAGACTTACTATTTTTACTTAAATTGTTGTAGTTTATGTGTAAACATGCATTTGGTACCTTCTCAACCAAGGACAGCTGCCCATTAGCTCTAAAAGGGTTAAATGTAAAATAAATAGACTTTTCATTTTGTATTTCACTTGGTGTCCAATCACTTTATTTTATTTATTCTCACACCTCAGATATTCAGTGATTTAGCATTACTTTGTAATAAATATCCTGATTGAATCTCCTCTTATTTTGTAGTCCTATCCCATTACGTAAATTCAGTTTTTACTCCTATATATCACATATACATCATAAACCACAACTTCATCATTCCATAATAAATATAGTATGTATATCTATGTTTTTATTCATGTACACTCACATGATATTTTATCGAAACTATCCTGAAATTTCTGCATATAATTATGACATTTTCGTTGACTGGACATATCAAGGTTCTAAAAATGATCTACTTGCTACTCCTTTTACACAATTGAAGGCTATATACTGTATCTTTTTTTCTTAGGTCTCAAGCTAGCATGTATATATTTCTGTACATAGTTGTTAGAAGAATCTTGCCAATTCAAACAGGCGATACAGAAATCTATATAGACTTGTTTGGAGTACCTTAAACTTGTATGTAGCAATTGGTTGAAGTACACAACTTGCGAGCATGTGGATTACTTTGTTAAAGTTATGTTTTGCATGGTTATCCATAGATACGTTATTTCAGTTTTCCTTTGCGCTTGATCTATTAATTTTCATCTCTTGTTTACCACCTTTTGCCTTCAAATGATATTCATATAGAAGAAAAGCCCAACCAGGTTTAGTAGTGTAATTAATAATGTCACGCAGACACTAGACAGGCTGTGTGGGGCTCGGCTTGTCCGTTGGAGCTTCGACTAATACTACCTGGTACAGTTATTTATTTAGACTAAGAATGCATTAGGCGAATGAAGTGCACAAGCACTAACTCGAGGCTTTACAGTTTAAGCAAAAAATTCGATTCTGCGACCAAGATCCCAAAAACTAGTACTTTTAATGAGTCTTTCCAAATCTAAGAGGCTTACAATCAACATCTCATATTTGCTTAAATAACATAAACCTTCTAGTTCGATTAGCAAACGCTTCTAAAACAGAGATGCTTCATACTCTCAATTTAACTTTCCTTTACTACGCTGCTAGTAAAGGTGGTAATAAGCTACTTACAGAGAACGTAGGCGTGACAAAACCAAGGAACTCGTAGTTGCAGTATTCATTCTGGCTTGTTTCAACTATCGTGGAATCTTCAGACCTCTCTTTTCAGTGCGAGATAACTAATTTTCCACTAGTTACATGCGTTTTTATTCATTTTTCCTAAGTATTCTTGAGATTTGCCAAATAATATATACAACTACCCATAAGTAGTTCCAATACTTAAATTGCAATCATAATGCATTATTTAGAACCCAAAACAAAACTGTTTATTTACTGATTGCAGATGGAATCGGTAAATCAGCGGCCTCTTTTCGTGTATCTTTGCACACATTCTTGTCATTGATCCTTCATTAAAGGGCTGACTCCCTTCCTATTCTGACAGTTTTATTCCTGATAGTCATTAATCAATCGCAGCTCCAAGATGTCACGGAATTTTCAAATATCTGTCTCGTTAATGAGGTCTTCGTAGTTTCTTATACCAGTTTCTGACCTTTTTAGCGTCAACTCATAGCAATATATCATTCTATCGGAAAGTGTCCCCAACACGTTCTCCTTCCAAGCAAAAGTCATTATATAACTATTTTTTTATATCTTCGTGCATATACTTCACATTTTTTTACAAATATTCAATATTCGAAACATTTTAAACGTCCAAAATGCTTCAATAAAGAATATTATGTTTCATACACCACATGTGTTCACTTGTGTTTGTTACTATCCGTGTTCTATTTATTCTTCATTTAACAGTTTTTAACCTCCATTTTGTGGAAACTTTTGACTTTTACATGGAAATCGGTAAACTGAAGACCACCATCTCCTCACTTCAGTAGCATTATATAAGCTTCGCCTGTGTAAATTATCAGGCTGTTGCTTATGAAATGTGGGATTTTTAAAGGAAAATGTGAAACCACTAAATATTTTCTACTTAATTTATTTAATCAAAATAAGTTTCTTTAGACTCAATACACTTCTGCCAAGAAGTTGTACGTTTATGAATGTCATACTTAAAGAACTTGTCTTCCTCTGATGCAAAGAAGTCTTTGAAGGCATTTTCAATTGACTTTTAAGTTGCAAACGTTTCTTCCTTTGAAAAATGTCCTGAAGTTTTTAAAAATTGATATTGTGTAAGAAAAAGATCTGGTTAATATGGTGGATGAGGTAAAGTTTCATAAGTTACAAAAGTTTATGTAAAACGTTAGGTTGAGCATTGTCATGAAGCAGTATAAATCCACTAAGATTGACTATTACTGGATGTTTACGTGACAACTTTTGGTACTTAATTTCAAGTTCACAGCAATATTCCTCTGCTGTGATTATTTATTTTGGGTTTAAGAATGAACAATAGATCACACCTGCTGACGCCTACCAAACACTAACCATAAGCTTCTCAGAGTGAAGAGATGATTTATCGTATGGTTTTGTGTTTCATAGTCAAGCCACTATCCGGATCGTCAGTTATCGATTGTCGTAAAGAATCCATTTTTCATCACTGGTGACAATTTTAAGGAGAAATGGGTCGGTTTTTTGGTGTTTTTTTGTTCTTTGCGAGTAAGGAGTGAGGAGCAAATTTAACTCGTCTAGTTTGATGGTTTTTAGTCAATTCGTGAGGTACCCTTTTATCGAATTTTTCACCTTACCAGTTACTTCAAGATGTCAAAAAAACTGTTGAATAATGAACATCAAGTTTGTTGGCAGGTTTCTTATTCATTTAAGGCCTTCAATTCTTCCTCATTAAAGACTGTTTGAGAACAGTCCCGAAGTTTAGTTTGTCACCAGAACGAATTTTTTAAACCAACGCTGTGCAGTGTGCTCATTAACTGTGCTATCACAAAATGTGATTGATATCACGAGCTGCTGTCGCCACATTGTGACCGATCTTGAGCTCCTAGAAAAAAGTACAGGAACAAAAATTATAGTCATTATGACAAAAATTAATATACATGTAATTTAATTTCTAAAGTAAGATAAATAAAGTGAGCTTGAAATGAACCAGACAATATACTATATTATTCTGACAAATTTATGATAATTTTTTTCTCTCAGCTACTAAAAATCGAGTTATAAATTTGCACAAGAAATCCAACATTTCATATGCAATAGGCTGATAATTAGTGCATTTACGACCTTTTGACATCTTGTCAGCATGGTTGTGATTAACAACATACTGCCTAGATATTTACAAAAAAAAATCTGAATATACTTGAATAATGATACATTCTGTATTAGTTACAGAAAGATGAAATGAATAGCTGTTCCAGCAACAGCAGCATTACCACATGCCACTTCTTAAATAACCTCTGATATTCAAGTATGGTGACATCCAAGAGGTTGCCAAAAGTTTTAACAATACAGTAGGTACCAGAAATAAATCACAGACAACAAAGGAAAGGCTAACAAACAGGTGTAAACAAATAAACAAAATATTTATTTACGGTACTTCTATATTATATTTTCTAGTAATAGAAAAAGGATCCTAGTGTAATGTTCTATATTCTGAAAATTACCTAAATAAACGACTATTTTGAATAACCTATTAAAGAAAGAGAACCTCCAATTCATACCATACTATGCAAATATCTGTGTTTCCTAAAATGGGCTTGCCAGAGAGTAGATACAGGCAGAAGAGCAAATAGTATAAGTTTCAATGATATAAGTATTTCACTATATAACCTTGACAAAAGGATTAGTACACGATTACAACTTTTCATCATTCATTTTACATGGATATTATTAACTAGGTGCAAAACACCTGCGAGAAATTTTAAAACATTACCTGAATATGTCTTTCTGGATATACAATCTGAACTAGTTAAGGAATGGTGAAGTCTACAATTATTTCAACTGTGATGTTAAGAACTTATGTAACTTTTCAAGATTCCGCATGTATTTAACTTGCTCTAGTTAGAAAATATAAAGGTATATTTCAAGGTCATATCAGAAATATGTCCTTGATAGGCGTATGTTTTTCCCTTTCAGATTCACGATTGGTGTTGTAAAAAACATGTGACAAGTTTCTAGAATGGCAACAAATAGAATTCATTAGTTCTTATATTCCAAAAATTCATGAAACCATAAGGATATGAAGCCAATTTTTTAAACAAAGCACTTTTTCAATCTAGCATTACGACTGCGACGTTATACATGTATAGTTAGCAAGTTTAGATGTTTTTTCTATCCCTGTTTAGAAATAAAAAGATAAATTTCCTCATAATTTGATAAAAACTAGCGTGTTAGTGCAAATACATCTGTCTGTATGTGTTTATACTTACATGTTCATGTGAATCTTGATAACCGAAATCATTATTTTATTTTATTATTTTCTAATTATAATTTTTTAATAAAATACCTATTTTAGTAAAAATACCGGAAGCGGAACTTGTTTATATTTGTAGTAAAGAGGGGTGTTAACGCTGCCTCGATGTTAGTTCTGTCTTACTGTATGGCAGGTTAAAGTTTTAAGTATCTGAATATCGTAAGGTTACAATAAAATATTTCACTTCTTTCTTCAAGTTTTCCTATTCTCTTATCGAAAAATAATAATCATTCGTATTTATTTTGGTAAGTTATATTTTATTAAGAACTCTTAATGGAAAGAAACATATTTCTAAAGATGATTAAACTGTTTTTAACAAACTCATAGTGATTTCAATTTCATGAAAAATTCTAAAATGATAAAGCTACTTCCAAGGTATATTTTTCAGATCCCAGAAGTAGAAATGTTTTAATTTAAGTGTTAAAACAGTCAATAGTATCAATAAATCTTTTCACAGGCAATGGATAATATTAAGGTGCTCATTAATGTTTAGGTAAAATAGTGCTAATAGAGTAGTACAACTTACACGTGTACTTTATTGAGCAACTTGCAAGAATAAGAAAAAAGCACATGGAACCGAGATCTGCCAGAAGTGCCAATTACTATTATATCATCAGTTTAAGAAACTACAGGTTGTATTTAGCACCACCCAGTTACAAGTTTTAAAAAATGAGATAATGTTAGGTCTGGGTTCTATTCCAATGAAAGTGTAGAGCTGGCATTGAGGGTGTTTTGTGTGCAACAACAGGGGATTAATGATTTAGTATGTAAATTTTCCTTTCTTGAATATTACCCAGTCATTTATCTCTTCTTTATACAAAAACATTTGGTATGCTCAGGTAATTTTTCTTTATTTTATAGTTTAATGCTTAAACACATACATACCAGTGGTTTTTAACCTAGTAGTGTAGAAATTGTTTTTTAGCTCATAAACAATAAGTGCGATACAAATTGAACACATAACTTGTATTAACTGAAATTTGTTTAATGAAAGAAATTAATGTTTCAGGAATATATTTATTGATATGTTGAATTAATAATGGAACTCTTATTTTTGAAATGTATTAATATAATATTTAGGTCTAGTAGTTTGTTGTGTTTATGTGGATGTATCTTGTAATGTGTGTTATAAAAATGTGGGAGGATAAACTATAAGAATGATACATGGTATTAGAAACCAAAAAAAAAAAAAATCATGCTACACTTCTTTTGCAGCTACCACATGATACAACATGAATTATCATTAAAATGTGTGAGTGTATATAATTACAGGTTTGCATGGGTACTCAAAACTTGGGTACCCACCAAGCTTTTAATTATCCATTGCAGTCTATTTTGTTCTTAACTACCTGGATATCAGTTATTCTATGAGTATTTAAAAAAAACATAAAAAATATGACAACAGTGCAGTTGTAATCTTTAGTCTGTGGTTGACAAAGTAAAAATGGGTTTGAAACATACTTAGCAAAATTTGGTGTCTCCTTGTTTGGCAAAGAAGTCTTGCACAATGCCCTTTTTCTTCAATACTGTGGTTGCACATTCCTTAGCTGTCTTGTAAATATGAATTTGATAAAAACAACAGAATATGACCAGTAGATGGAAAGTAATTCCACAGTATAGATTAATTTTGACATTAATAATTTAATTCAGTCAGAGGTATTTTTATTATTTTGTTGTTTCTAGTATTAAGAGGCTGTACAAGTCTATAGTACATGAAGACAGGAAACATACATATTATGTATTATGAACTTAGAAGGTTAATATTTCTCACCAAATTTAATGTAAATTTGTTTTTTTTAATTACCTGAACACATACTTTTCATAATTGGTACCTGGTTATATATTTGATACTGACATCTAATTAAAAATCATTTATTACTATTAATTTTGAATTAAATACTCTAGTGATAAGCAGTAATTTTCATCAAATAACATTCAGACAAAGTTATATTTTGTTTTTCAGAACTGCCTCCAGACATACACCCTAAATTAAAAAGTAAAAACTTAAAAGCCTTTATTTTCAGGAAATCATCATTTCTCTTGTTAAACTCTTGAAAAGTATTGATCTCCATTATTGCTGATTGCAGTTCCTCCCATAAATTATTTATCCTATTTGAAAAATAAAACTTTCTTAACCAGAGTCAATACTGCCTTATTCAAATCTCAAATTTTATTGTCCTTTCGTGTTATTTTTTGAATACAGTACAAAGTAAGGAGACTGTTGTGCTACTGACACCCTCAATAATCTTATAAACCTCAATGCTCAGTTTGCTTTTCATTTCTCAAGAAAAAATAAGATAACACTTCTATCTCTTGAATCATTCTAGGATCTCTTGTGTGAATACTTTCGAATAAGTCAATATTCTTACTTAGACACAAAGATGAAAATTGTACACAATATTCCAGCTGAGGTGCAGTTAGTGATTTGTATATAAAGCAATATCTTTTTGTGACTTGTTTTCAGTATGTCTATAAAAACCTTAAACGTCTGTTGGTTTTATCACCAGCAATAGAACATAACATCAATGGCATATGTGACTCACTCATCACTGTGTCAAGATCATTTTCATCAAGCATGCTGTTGAGTGGGTTCCTATTTATATGAAATTTTTGATCCAAATTATGATAATCTACATGGTTTATCTTTCACTTACTGCAACTAAAGGTCGTTTGACAATTATTTATCCAAGTAAATATCAGTGACTAAACCATGGAATGTGAGGTAAAATCTTGCAAGATCCTTGTAATTTAGAAAATATTGTATTGTAGTACATAGAATAAATTTTTCTTAGGATTGTTGAACATTGTTGAATGTTATTAAAATACAAATTGTTTAATTGTTTCTTTTAATTTGACTACTTGAACACCTACATATTTAAAGGTTTTGGTTTGGAGGACTATTTCAGGTCAATTTACCTTACTCAAAATTTGGAACCTAAATTTGACACAACTACTAAAATGTATAACTACCCTCTGCAGGTGGTATTTTTCATTTGAAAACTTTAATTATGCCCCTCTCAATATTATTAACTCTTACACAACAGGTAATAGGTCAAAGGCTATGTTATTGCATTTGTTGATTTGGATTCAAAACTTTATTGACCCACTATTGTATGAATTTGTACTGATAAGTTTGGAATAAAATTTAGGTTATAATTTAAACTTTAATATTATATATTAGTTAAATTCTTGATTTAAAAGTAAATATTAAAAGAACATGCCTAAATATAGATTTTAGTGAGTCATGTGGTATGTTGAAAATTTAAAATTAGATGTTTGTTATGTCAAAATATTGTCTCTAATTTTGTACAAATTAGGAACTCGTGTTACTAATATTGACAAGCTAGAATATTTAATAACCTTGTATATTTTTATTTTGTTGACATGTGGCTTGTGTACTGAATAAAGCATAGTGACCCCATTCAACTCTTTTCCACTTTTGAAATAGTCCATTGTATACTCTTACTGCAGTATAAGATGTGAATAACCAAGCAACAGTTTAGAATGTCTCCAGAGTGGTTTTTCTCAGCCATTTTAATCTGTGAAAAAGCTACCATGTTCTTTTGATTCATGTTTTCAAGGAGGTAGGTTGTGTCTTTAGTGTGCTCAAAGTTTCCTGTTTTTTTTTTTAAATATAAATACATCTTAGTTTCTTAGCTTAATAAATTATAGTGGAATTCTATGGTTAGTTAGAAGAGATAATTGTTTGCTTTACTTCATGATTTATTATTCTATATTTTAAGAAAAATAAGCATAGTAATTTATTTCTAAATATGTACATATATATGTATATATAATGCATAGTAATTGAAATATGACTATATATTATAAAACACTAGTCCACTAAAACACAGCCAAGATGGGGAAGACTAAAGATCAGTTTTATATCACTGGATACATGACCTGGATGCATGTGCACTGCATCAGTGCAAATTATGTAATGTTAGGTAGGCATGATTGGAAGATCAGTACCATAAAAAAAAAAAAATATATATATATATATATATTTGTTTGTATATAGGATTATGAGATGTAAGCTGCTTAGTCTAAAAATGTATTTTCATGGTATAACATGTCATTATTCTAGCATGGAAAAAGCATAATTTATATTCTTAATTTTTTATTATGGTTATGAGGTTGGTTAAGTGACAGACCCCACATAAAATATAGTCTTACTGAAAACACATTTCAAATGTATTTAGGAGGTTTTAGAGATTGTGTAAATAATATGAGATTTCTGGGACAAAGAATAGTTTTTCAATCATAACATGAAATCACTTTGCACTCAGACTTGTAACAAAACATACTCTATTTTCACAAACAAATCTTTAGTAAAAATATTTCATTAAAAATCTGAATTTTGTATACAAAATACTTGTAACCTTTACTAAAAGTCTGCTAAATTTTGTGAAAATACACATGCTGTATTAAAAGTTAGTGTATATAATTAATGTGTGCACATGTGTAGACAAACTCGTATATTATACCAAGCTTATAGCAAAAGTGTTAATATAAATAAAGCAAAATTCCAACACTGACCTATGAGATACTCTGCTTGTGCCAAAAGTCTGTTGTGATTCTGCTTTGTTAATAACAGTATTGATACTTCACTTTTCATATTTAATGTTGAGAATAATAGGACTAGTGAACACAAGTATAAATGTTGGCAGAGTAGGAAGTTGTCTTTAGCTAAAGAGTTTTATTTTGCTTGGTAACATCTTTATCAAGTAATTAGAAAGTGAATGGCTTCTTTCAATAAGAATAAAATTTATTTTTCAGAAAAGGTGATTGGCCTTCAAAATGGTTTGCCCTTAGATTTGGTGGATGCAGTAAATTTGAAGGGCTTTAAAAGAAAACTGAGTATTTCAATACTGAAGACTGGCTTTAAGTTTTTATTTAAAGTTCATTTTGGCAGAGAGGAAAGCTTAGATGGACCAAAATTCCCTTTGTATTTGCATCTTATGATGTACTATTTTATATTAAATATAAAGAGCCTATCTCAGCACAAGAGTCAATATGATATGTGTGTATGTTGATGTTGGGATACAATATACATCTAGGTACAGAAGTTTCACAAATATTACTAATATTGTCTTATTTAAGTACTTCACAGTTTACAGTACTTTTTCAAATTCTTCGTTGTGATCAACTGAACAACAGCTGGCAGGAGAAGTAAAATAAAGATTAATATCTGTTTTGTCTATTTTGTTATTGTT
The DNA here is from genome assembly GCF_004210375.1 of Tachypleus tridentatus. Taxonomy (NCBI): domain Eukaryota; kingdom Metazoa; phylum Arthropoda; class Merostomata; order Xiphosura; family Limulidae; genus Tachypleus; species Tachypleus tridentatus. Next base: position 24,008,353 of record NC_134832.1, on the reverse strand, counting down.
AATTGGATGTTACTTTGTGTGTAATATTTTTGATAAAAAAAATGAAAACATTTTGTACTCGGTACTTTTGAATCACTACTTTTTAGCAAACATACTTTATCAGAAATTCTAATTTTTCTGTATAAAAGACTTGTAATGTTTACTGAAAGCTTGCTACATTTTATGAACATGTATATGTTGTATCATATTGAATAATGTATAAATACAATCGTATCACAACTGCACAATACGACATTCATTGTATTGCCATGCCTTTATTAAAATAGTGTGTTAAAGAGACAAGTACAAATTATGTACTAACTTTTATATTCATTATAAACTATACATTTTTTTCATTGTTTCTTCAAAACTTAATGCAAAACATTTTGGAACAAAATATTAAAATATTAACACACAAACTAAAACTAACCTCAACACTTCCATATGTTTGCTTCAGTCTTATATAGTGATTTGAAAAGAAAATTGCCCACACACCTTAGGCAATACCTGATTGTGAAATTTCTTTGAATATAGAGATGGTTGGAAAACAGATCAACTTGAAATGATCTTCAGAAATGGTGGTAATTTTCGTTAATACAACTTTCAACAATTTTTCATGTAATTTTTGGTTTCATATATAATTGAGGCTAATTTTCAATTGTCAGAATTATGGAGAAAAATAGCGCATTATTTGTATTTCTGTTTTTAATATGTTTGTGAGTTGTTCATGTTAGTGTTTTTTTCACCAACATAAGCTTTCATGAGTTGCATGTATTTTATTTTCTTGAATATTTTATTTGAAGTCAACATACTAGTAATATCATGTTGTCACATACTTTAAAAAAAAAGTGGATTTTGCTTGTAAAATACAAAATTTTGATATAAGTGAAGATAAAATGGCAGTTTTGACATGTGCATTATTTACTAATATAGCAACCCAAGTAACAGCAGTACCTGATCTAAACTTAGCAATTTTGGTTAATACTTTCATATTACTCATTAATTGTATGTAAAAAACATTCTTACCTGTTTAGGACAATATTTAAACAAAAACGTGGATTAGCAATGAAAAATCCATCTTCAGTACGTCTTTATGAAGTATTATTAAAGTGAATTCTATCAACAGGCATGAACAACATGAAATTTCCATGGTTGAGTTATGTAGATATATTTCCTGTCTGATCAAATCAAATAAGTGGTTTTCAAAACATTTTTGAAAAACCTTATCTTCATAATTTGACATAGTTGAAATTGAATTGTAAAATAACTTGCTTCCCATTTTATATGTTCTTATAACTAGAGTCAGAGCAAGATCTGTGTTGTGAAAATTATCAAATCTTTCAATTATGTACATTTTTTCTTTGCCACCAGTAAAGTGTTAGTTATAGCAACCTCTGTATTAGGATGATAGTAAATTTTTCCACTGTTTCCTGACCACAGTAATGTGAAGTAGTGTGAAGTTTTATACTCATAGTTAAAACTATGAATGAGGGAGACAAGTATGGCTTATATTTTTGGATAGCTGAGTTGAATAGAGCATTGGCTCTGTTAATCAAAGGTTCTGTGTTAAAGCTCCAGTTCAGGAGTTTCTTTTTACTTGTAGGTTTTTTTGGCTGACAATAATGAACTCTTAAATATTGCTTTTATAATTAAGATAATTTTTTAAAAATACTTTAGAAAAAAAACTGCTGAAAAAATGCCTGCTGTGAGAGGTGATGGAATGAGAGGCTTGGCTGTGTTCATCTCTGATATTAGAAATTGTAAGTATACTAATAAACTATCAATTATGTCATGTTACATAAAATTAGATATTATATATTTTCAAAACAGTTGGTATGGATATTAGCACTTCAATTAAAATAAAGTACAAAACAATATTTCAACCTTCTTAGGTCTTCAGGTTAACAAAGAAAGAATTTGCAACTGATCATTGCTGATTACATGTCTTAGGGATGACAGTGTAAGCAGGTACTTGATTGTCGGGGGCATTGCAGTTAGATGTTAGGTTATTAATTAGCATATGTAAACAAGTGTTCCATTACATTGGTTTTAGTTGTATAAGTAGGGATTTGATTTTGGAGTTGTTTATATTTGTTTCCCTACTTAGTATGTGGGTGTTTTCTATGGTTATGTAGCGTTTATTTGATTTGCAGCATTCAATAATGTGTGAAGTTGTTTTTTTTTGTGTTCTTTAAATTTGGTTGTCATTTTTCTACTTGTTTTTCCAGTATAAAGTTGTGGCAGTTGTTGCATTGTGTGATTTATAAATAATGTTGGTGCTGTGTTTGTCAGTTTTTACATAGTATGGACTTTAGTTTTGTACCTAGTTTTTGAACAAGTTTGGTGTTTACTAGAACATTGTGTTTTCGAAATGTTGATTGTTTTTGTGCTGATGTTGGGAATATGTGGTATGCAGAAGTGTAAGGTTTTGTAGTTTGTTGTATCTTGGGATTTATTGTTCATTTGTTGTTGGTCTAGGTGTGTGGCTATAATTTTTTGATGGTTTTTGGAGGAACTTTGTTGACATTGGTGAAGTGTTGTTTTATTTTGTTGATTACTTCATTAATTTTGTTGGGTGAGTATAGTTTTGTCTGTTTATTTGGTTTCATATGTTGAGTTTTTGTTTTATTTGTGTGCTGAGTTCCAGGGAATGTATAATCCAGTATGGCTGATTTTTGGATTCTGTTTTAAATTGTGTATCAGTTCTTGTAATCTTGAGGTTAAGAAATGCTATTTGGTTAGTTTTTTTTCTGTTCATAGGTGAAATTAATGTTGAGGTATATAGAGTTAACATGGTTGAAAAAAAACGAAATGTGTGTTCTGTAGATGCGAATCCAGCAATTGTATTGTTAACATATCTGTACTAGTATGAAAATATTTTAAACTGAAATATGGATTGGCAATAGAGAATCTATTATCTTCAATACATCTTTATGAAGTATTCTTAAACTGAATAACTTCCATAAACGGCCATGAACAACATGAAAATTCCATGGTTATGTAGATATATTTTCTGTCTGGGCAAATCAATTAATTATTTTACTGGGTTGTTTTTTTGGGGTTTTTTTTGTAATTTTTAGTTGGAGTAGTTATGCACTAAGTACTGTCATAATGGGAAAAATGCAAGATCCATCTCAGGATTATTTATTTCCCCATTTTGTTAAGTCTATATCACTGATTTGGTTACTACTTAATTGTTCGAGAATATATTTTTAAGGTGAAAGGTGCAAACTGCAATTATGTAAAAGCAAGTAAAAGTCTATATTTTTAAATGTTATCATAATACTTCTAGACAGGTGTCTATACTGCCTAACAAAATGTGTCTGAAAACTTCTTGAATGCATAACATTGTCTACCTAGCATGCTGTGAATGGGAACTTATTGTTCATAAATACATAATTGTTTAATCTTGATATATATCTCTCTTGAACTTAGACTTTGAGGGTAAATAATTTTAGGATATTAAGTTTATTTTACCTACTATTGTGCAGATGTGTAATATGAAGAAGTGAATTGTTGCCAATGGCACTTTTTCTTCACTTCATCTATCCAATGTGCAGATTCTTCTCGTAGTGAATACAAAGTACATTCACAACAACAGTATGTTTGACCCTTTTCACTGTGTTTTGGGTCTAATCTTTCTTGCTTCAATTAACTTGTGTTAGGTTTACTGGTTAGGAGTGAAATTCTCCAACACTGGTATAACCCAATAACACAGTGATCAAAGTGTAGAATGAACTGGGCCTGTTTTGAACTTAGACTTTGAGATTAATTAGTTTTTGGAATACTAAGTTTATTTATTGTGTAAAGCATTGTTTGAGTAATACAGTTTTGTGTGTGCTGTTTCTAATAATGTTTAAATAAGGGTAATATTTTGAGCACAGTTTGTATCCACTTTACCTAAACACTTTAGTTTTCAAACTAGCTTGTTATTTATTTTTTAAACATCATTTTTTTAATAATATCACTGAAGCTTAAGTGGTCAAAATAGTCATAGTTAAAATAAAACTTAGATAAGTTCATATATTTTACTTTGCTAGGTATAGTTTTTGTCTAACAGCTACTAAAAAGACTAAAAATGAGTCAAAGAATAGTTTAATTATACTATTTAACTAGTAGCTTGTGCCAGCTAAGAATGCCATGATAAAAATATAGTTTGGTGAAGAGACCACTAATTTGTTGATAATACTAACAGAAAGAGAATGTTCAAAAATGTTTGAGAACTGTTGTTCTAAAAAAATTTATTGATGAAGTAATGTTAACTGTGACTTTTGTGTGAAAATTATTTAGCTATGTATAGCTGTAACAATACTTTCCTAAGTTCTTGTCTAAAGTGAATACTTCTTTGTGATCCTTTTATAGGTAAGAGTAAAGAAGCAGAGATAAAGAGGATCAACAAGGAACTTGCAAATATTCGTTCAAAGTTCAGAGGTAGATGTTCTCATTTTTACTAGAATAGTATTAAAATATAAATTTTTTAATGGACAAATATCTTTAATGGTGAGAGCTATCAAGTGAACTATAATTTACCAGTAACTGCATGTTAGTTTACTTCAAATGCCACCACTTTACTTCTCACAATTAAACATAAGCAAATCTCTTAGTGTAAGCTTTTATTAGATGTACAACAACAAAATTTCATTTAATCATTCATATGAAACTTGAAACTGGTAGATTTTTGGGAAGTTTGAAGGTTGTTTTTTTTTTGTAAGAGCTTTCAAAATTCTCATCTTGCTTGTGGATAATATCAATTTTTTCAAACTGGTACAAATGCTGTTTAGTGTGTTCCATACAAGTGATCATAGTTGTGCTCTGATGAGACACATAAATGTGTCCACAGCAGTGAAAGAGTTAAGCAACTGTATGAAGTAAAGAGTACTTATGCAGCACCATGTTGTATATGGAACTCAATATAATTTTGGTAGGTTTGTTCAGAAATGTGTAGTGTACATTACTGAAAATAATATAACAAAAAAAAAAGGTAAAAATAATTTTCACAGTAAAATAAATATTGAAGAAAAGCTGAAGAAATAAAAAGGATTTTTTAAATATTGATTTTTGTTTTTTTCAGTAAACAGAATTAAATAGAAAATTTAGTTCAAGTTTTGTTTAGCTTCAGTAGTCAATAAGAAAGAAGGAATAGACTTGTATCAAAATAAAACATTTTTTTATTATTTCATAAAATAAAATTTCCATCATATGGCATATCTGAAACAAGCACAAGTATGCGATTGTACAAAATCCTAATAATTTTCTGTTTACTGAGTGATGAAAAACAGTATCTTGAGGTGTTGCTTTCCACTGTTGGTCACAAGCAGTGAAGGACAGTTAAGGCCTCACAAATAAGTTATAAAAGTGCTTTAGTTTACCCATCTTTTCTCCATTCAGAAGAATTGAAGTAATTTTTATCTTACAAATTAGAGGATTTTGGTTAAAAGGTGTATCCTCAATTATGTTTGATTTTATTTTGTGACCTTGTAGCAGAAGAATAATGAATGTGTGTGTGTGTGTGTGTGTGTGTGTGTAAGTAGAAGTTTGATTTAAATTGTTTTTTCTTAGGAGACAAAATTCTGTATTTTTCCATACAATTGCATTCACAGACATCGCAAGTTAGTAGTAATGTGATATTGAAATACCTGAGGTAAAAACACAATGCAGTGGGGAGTTGTTTATCATATATCAGGATTAAAAATTATATCTTTATCTTTTTGTTAGAAAGAAGTAAACTTTGGTTTAGATATATCAAAGTGTGAAAGACTAATGGCACAGAATTATTCAAGCAAGGTCATACTAAGTAAATGATTTATCCTTTATAAAAATATACTCAGACAATTTTTAAGTTATGATCATGTAGTAATATTTTTAGTAACAGTTACTAAAAACTAGATTCAAGTAATATGCTTTTATAATGAAAAATGTGAAATTGTTTTATTACTCTGAAATTTCACAGATGTTGGGCACTTTACTAGAAAAGAGTAAGGACGTTACTTCCTAAAAATAGTTGTCACTACCCAAAATGTTACTTATTTAAAAGTGTAACAAATAAGGACTTGTTATTTTTCAAAAAGATACGTGTTCTTTGTATATACACCCTCATGCAATTTAATTGAAACAAACGGTCATTTTACAATATTTTCAGCATGGCGGCTGCTGGACCCACTGATTTCCTTTAATAGTCATTTTTTCACACAGACGGCATCATTAGCTGTGTTTTGCAGTATGGTCGATCTATTTTTGGGATATATGGCAAAATTTTGAGGAATGTTACGTCATTCGAAATTGCGTTAGAAGGGCAAGGAGACTAGTCAAAAAACAACTTCTTACCAACTCAGTGAAGAAAAAATGGTATCAATGGGGTCTGAAATACAAGAACTGGATGCAAGAACAATGGAGGAAGGTGTTATTCAGTAACGAGACTCGTTTCTTCGTACAGGGTCAAAGAAGTCTGCATGTTCGCAGATCTCCAGGTGAGAAATTTCAAGAATCTAACATCAATCAGTTCGTAAAACATCCCGAGAAAAAGATGTTTTGGGACTTTTTCAGCTACTATGGTATCAGAGGCTTACATATCGTAGAAGGTATGATGCGAGGACCACAGTACATCCAAGTTTTGCAGAGAAGAATCATTCCATAATTGAAAAAAAAAGATTTCCAGATGGATCTGGCATTTTTTCAGCAAGATCTGGCTCCGTGTCACACATCAAAACTTGTGAAGAATTTTAAGACTACAACAAGAATAAAGGTGCTGGACTGGCCTGGAAACTCTCTGGACTTAAATCCTGTTGAAAATCTTTTGGTGATTTATAAAGAAAGACTTTGGGGAAAAGACTACTACGAAAGATAAGCTAATTGAGGCCATAATTTAGGTGTGGTACCACAATCCAAACATTAGTAAAGGTTGAAATCAACTTGTGGACTCTGCCAAAGCGGATTAATGATTTTCTGAAAAATAAAGGTTGTCATTTCATGTATTATTGTGAGTAATTTTTGGATTCTCAGAAATAAAATGCAAAAAATTAAAAAATTGTAATTTTCTGTCTTGTTTCAATTAATTTGCACAAGGGTATATGATGTACATATAGTATGTTGATGAATACAGCATTGAACTTAAGCAAAAAAAATTGTATGTTTAGAGGTTTTAAAATAGCAATTTAAAAGAATTTAGTTTTTCATTTATGGTACTCAAAGTAAGAGCAACATGTAACTTATTGCAAAACAAAAGAATACAAATGACTAAAGTAAGTAGCCCATCAATTTGAGTGAAATAATGTAACATAGTTTAACTTCATATAATAACTGCACTATTAAGATGATTATTGTGAGAGAACAATATCACCATTATATTTCAAGAAAACCTCTTTCAAAGCTTGCATCAGTAATTGCTCTTCTTTTTTGCCCGTACACATCTTTTCCAACTGAAAATAAAACCTTCTCAGCTGAAGCACTTGATGGAATATTTGTATTTAATGAAAAGAGAACTGAATTTAAGACTTTCTGGAAATGTATCATTGTGAACAAATTTATCTATAAGAATACCAATTACTTGAGCACTTGTGTGTGCAGTATGTTATGCTCTCTTTTTTGGCAGACATCTGAAATAATTGTCTTTATCTTCAGCTGTCTTTGTTAAGCAATTCTGTACTTTATTATGCTGTGTGTTCTGTCTTTGTGATTATTTTGTGGTTAATTTGTTCCTTATGCTCTCTTCTGGAAACTAGTAGAGCTTGAAGCTCAGATAAAAATCCTAAAATAATTGAATTTTCATCTTTGAATATTTTGTCAAATTTAGTTTCTATGCTTTGCATTAATACTTCATCTAGGTGTTTGCAGATTTTCAACTGTTTATTGTTGAAATGACCCAATTTTGCTAGACAAGCATGTAGTGTAGGAATCAGTAGTCCCATAAATGCTTTGTCCTCACTCTGCAAGATTTAAGTACTCTAACAATACGTCTTATGACTTGGACATATTCTGTAATAAAAGGTTTTTCTCGGCTAAATTCAGCCTGTCAAGACCCAGTGGGTCAAAACCACAGTTGATGCTTGGTTGCTTGACTCCCTTCTAGATATTAATTTCTATGCAATATAGGGCATCAAACATTGAATTCCAACAGGTTTAACAAGAAACAACCAAACATACTCCTATTTCATTCTCAATTGTGTCAGCAACTAGAATATTTCTGCTCTGTTTTCTCCCTAAGGTTTGAGCTTTTTCTATTGCTGACTGAAACACAATTTTTTATACCAGCTTTATCTACATCAGTAGTAGCAACAAGATTCAATGTATGAGAGGCACAACTTTGATAGTCTGGCAAAATTCATATACATGAATGGAATGATACCTTGCCATCAACTGCTAATATATCAGCTAGAGAATGAATTTCTACAGGGTCTTTATCTCAGACATCTTAATCTATAACTGCATCATTACCAAACAGTTGATCAGGAGAAATGATGTAAGCATCATTGGAAAACAGTCTGTAAAAGAAGTTATCGCTATATTATTTAAACTTGCAACGTAAGCACAAAACATAATTTTGACATTTAATACCATATCAATATATATTTTATTTATATTTAATACTATTATTTAATATTATATTACTCCTATTTGGAGTCATTTGTTGTGTGCTTCTACATATGTAGTAAATGTTGTTCGTATACAATTAAGCTCTCCACAACAGTGTATGGTCCATTTAATATTTTATTCTGACTAACATCAGATGATTTTGTTGAGTTTAAGGAAAGACTCTCGGGAACGAATGGTGGCTATAATTTGTCAATTATACAAGTAATATGTACCTTCCCACCTCCAGTTATTTCATTTCTTCATTTAGTAATTAATGTATTCTGAGGAAACCAAAGTTTCACAATAAAAAGAACACCATCCATGATGCTACTATAGTGCGCAATCTGTTGGGACATTTAGACCACACTTGACATGACCTTACCTGACACATGACTTCAACTGAACTTGCTTCAAAAATTCAAGCCAAGAACATCAGTCTGACACATTTTATCCTATACAATGCTGTTGAAAGATTTCTACAGAAGTGTCATCTTGACAGAAGAAACAGTCCTTGCATGTTTATGCAAAAACAATCTTCTGGATGCACCACAAGAAGCAGAACCTTTTCATTGGGTGTGGTAGTGTTATGCAACAGAAAAAGTCCCAGAGGTGGGGAGGTACTATTATAACATGCAGTTTACCAGAACATTTAGACTGCACTTGATGTGATCTTACCTGTCACAAATTATAATGATACTTTAGATAAACAACATTATTTATTTATAACAGAAGGGGGCATGGGTAAATATTTCAGAATGCTATGGAATCCATCTTCAGTATCTAAAACAAAATTACATCATCCCTGAGTAACTAAAGTACATTGCTGTAGTAATAATAAATTAATAAAAACTAAAACACAAAAAGTGAAGGAATGACAAGCAGAAATACTGTACGCATTAAAAAAATGTGCGAGTTAAAAGGAATTGCATGTCAGTTGGTGTTTGTAAAAGTTGATGCCCAATGTTTCTTTAATCAGTAATTCCAGATCATGGTTAGTCTCACAAAGTATATTGAAATTTGATAAGATTATCTCCTGTTTCTTCACTATGTTGGAATATAAAGAGAGTAAAGAGGTTACACAATGTTTTTGTGTTCTCATGGAAATTTATATTTATTCATTGGCTACAACTAACTGACGGGATTTGATTTTGCCAGTACAGGAGGCCTTAGTCTCCATGTGTGTAAAGATATAGAAGCCATAAATATAAAGAAATTTGAAGGTCTTTAGTATGGAAACAATCTTGTATGAATGATATGGGTTTACAAACTAACCTGAATTCAACTTGGGGTAGTAATGATGAATTACAACTTTAAGTTAACTTTTTAAAGCTGGGATTTATTTATTAATGTATGGCAGACAAGAGTACATGGTAATTGTGTGTAAAGTTGCTTGTCTAGGTGGTTTTATAAATTTATTAGTTAGAAAAGTTAGAAACTGATTTTGTAATAAATATTGTGGGTAATCATTACATTTTACAATATCATGTATGAGAAAAATTTCTGAGTGTAAATATAAGGTATGTGAAATACAGTTTATAAGCTCTGTGTAATAAGCATGTTCTAAAATTTCTTTTGTAGATGATCATAATAAAACTTTCATTGTGTAAGGAGTTCATAAAAGATATTTTTTCTATACACTTGTGTTATGGTAATGCAAATGTGCAAAACTAAATTATTATTTTCAATCTTGCAATTTAATGACAGGATGTTATGAGTCCAGGTATTCTAAAAAATTTGAGTAGTAGGGAAATATAACAAGTCTCATCCACATACCTTCAGCAATGAGTCGGTCTAAAGTCAGCAGGGTAGGTGTTAAGTCATTTCTGTTTGAGATAAAAGAGAAATATATTAGCTAATATTGAACCCAGCAGGGAGCCCATTATTTGTTGAAAGAATTATCAGTTGTAATGTCAGCATGGTCTTAATTTGAGGCTCATCAAAGCCATTCTGCAAAATATTATTACATGAAAATTCAATTATCAAATATCTTTTGTTTCATCTAGAGGTATATTAATAAAAAGGGGGGAAAACTAATCATAAATGTTTGTTGTTTTTTGTGGGGGGAGAGGGGTGAATAGTTAACTTAATTCTCATGCAAACTGGAAAGAATTAGGAGTAGTGAAAGCATTGTTAGTTAGTAGCTATGCTAGGTACCAGAAAATTTGCAAGTCTGTAAGTATGAATGCTTAAGGCTGAAAGAATTGGTTGGAGGGGATGCCTACTTTGGAACTTTTAAGAGCACATAAAATAGCAGGGTGGGAGCCTGTGGCATATGATGAAGGGACAACATTTTCAGATATGATATTTTTGGTTTTCAGTTCTTTCAGGTATCTTTGGATTTTTTCCTCATATTGAATGATAAGTGATAAAGGGTCAATGTTAAAAATTTTAATTTTGGTACTCATCAAGAGTAACTTGTATTTTGCCTTTGTTTGGCCATGTAACATGAATATTTAGTGATAGCTCTTTTAAGGCTGAGATTTTTTCAGGGATTAAAGAGTTAAGATATCTCTTAGTATTAAAATTATAAAAAAAAAGTAGGAAAAGCCAACATTTTTATTTTTGTAATGAAGTATTCACTGGATTGGTCAAGAGTTCCTTTGTCATACACAGGAAGGACTTGTAGGTTGTGTGTGGTAATTTGAAATGGTTAGTGGATGTTAGCAAAATTTAGTTTATGTAGTGGAAGAGAGAGATTAACACCTTTAGCTAAGGCAGATTTACAATGATTATTTAGCATAAGATTACTCAGGTTAACAATCAGGTTATCAGGATCAAAGATGATGGAAAAGCTGTTAATCAATTTACTCAACTTTAAGTTATGGATATGTTCATGTTGGCCATTTTTTTATCTTTGCATTGGCTGCACTTGTTTGGTAGATAGGTGTAACCAAAACTGCTAATGATACTTCAAAGGTTAATCACATACATGTTGAACATTTCAGTAAGTTGTCTGTTCTATCAATATTTTAGTCTAAGTTCTTGATCCAACAGTCTCTCTTTTACAAATCCAATAAGATGACAAAGTTTTGCAAATTTCAGTTTGATTGTTTAAAGTGGGAAAACCTTTGGAATTATATGTTGGAACCTGCACTCTGAAAAAGAGCAAATGTAAAGGTTGACTGTTTTAATTTTAAATTCCCATTTTTGAATAAGCATGGTATACATGCAGTGATTCATTTCCATATCTTCATATCAGGACATTAGCAATCGGTTTCCATGGAAAACACAGTTACAGATTGCCTCACTAAGGGCTGTTGCTTGGAATTGTACATGTGCAGTAATTTAAATACATTGGCAAATTATTGCAATTTTAAAATATGCCACTAACCTGAAAGCCTTGGCAATATTGCAGCCTTTATGTATGGTAGTCTTGACAATTTTGTTCTGGAAGCAGTATTCAACATGTGAAGATTCTAGTGCCCTTCCAGTGCAATTGTAAGTATAACATCCTTTTATACTATGGCAGTTTATAATTGTGTTTAAATTACAGTATATCTATATATTCAGTGCACATAACTCATAAATAGGCTCTGAAATAAAATAATAGTCTGTCAGATTTCAAATGTGGTTTTAATAACAAAACAGGTTAATTCCAATATGTAAAAATTAACTATAGTAAATGTGATGACAATCCAGTAAAATATTAATGTTCCTAAGTCAGGTGCAAATAAAAAACCTCCAACATTGTTTAGTTTAAAAATGTGAAAATGTTAGAAACTAAAAACTAAAGATTTAATTACCTATTTCAGCAACTCCAGAAGTTAGCAGTTGTAGCAACAGTCTTAGCTACTGCTAGTTGAAACTTGCAATGTTCGTCTCATTAAAGTTCCTTTAGGAATGACTGTTCTTGTTGGCTGTAGTGATATGGTTAAATTTCTAAAGATGTGGACTCTGACAACTCTGCTGGACAAAACTATGAAACCATGATGTCCAATATTAGTTCATTGAGCTTTCTTTGAGATGCCAGAGAGCTTTTGCCAAACTTTAGAAATTGTTATTTTTATTTTGATGATCGAGTGTAAGATTTTTATTTGTGCTGTCATTATCTTTGTTTGCTTTAACTGTTTGTTTGTTTTTTGCTATCTTGTTTCACTGTAGACTCAAGTTCCTTAGGAATGAAAAAATATTTTATAGACATGTTTAAGTTGCTAGAAGATTTACTGTTCACACTGAATGTTTTTCTTCAAAGGCAAACAAAGCAAGCATTTACATAAGTTGTTGTCACTACTTCTTCCAGTAAACTTACAGTATTTGTTGAGATATGGTCATGATTTACGTGGAGTTTTGCTTGAACTGCTGCTACTTTCGTATGATAATGCTGCACATAACATCTCACTCTGACAACTGACAGAAAATATATATACCAAAAGTGCCCTTGATTAGTATGATGGCCTCTACTACAAGTTCACAATTCAGCTAAAAGAAGCTTCAACAGAATAAAACATGTTTCAGCAGAAATATAACTACCATTTATTTATTGTAATTTTTATTAGTTTATTCACTATTATTATTGTGTTAACCAGATAGTTTTAACTAATAATTGTTATTTATTTTAAAATAGCATTTAAATGTTGAAGTATCTTTGAAAAGTGTGATATTAACAATTTTGAAATGTGTATGTATGTGTATTGTATAGGATACTGTTTTCCACTGTATGACATATTCAGCTGTTTGATTAAAGCCATTATTGAACACTGTTGTTTTACAATATGCACTTTACTAAAGTTCCTGACTTCTAAAGTCACCGAGCACTGTTAACATCATTTATTGTTTTTTATTATTTTTATTTCTTCAATGTAGAATTCAGTATGCTGTGAAAATGAACAAGTTAAAAATGGTTAATTAGGAAATGTGTAAAAATATGCTATTGTTAATATTTTAATAGGTGACAAAACTCTCGATGGGTATCAGAAGAAGAAATATGTTTGCAAATTACTTTTTATCTTCCTTCTTGGTCATGATATTGACTTTGGCCACATGGAAGCTGTCAATCTTCTCAGCTCCAATAAGTATTCTGAAAAACAGATTGTAAGTGCTCTTTCATTGTTTTTTCATTTGTTTTACAAGTGTTAACTTTTATTATTTGTTTGTTAATAAACTTTGAAAAGAGTGCTTCTAAATATTGATTTACATGTATGTGGTTTCAATCGTACTACACAGATAAAAGGTCATGTCATTTTGTTTATTGTCTAACATTCAAAATTTTATTGAATTACTATTTAAGAAGGCAAGTAAATAAGTTGGTATTAAATTGTAGATTATAAATCAAATTTTAGTATTATACATTAGTTGATTTCTTAATTTAAAAGTAAATATGTAAAAAAATCCTAAATATCAATTTTTGTGCCACATGGTAAATTGAATGTTGTATTGGTTCAAATTAAATGTTTTTGAAGTTAATGTACAAAGTCTGTAATTTCTAACAAATTACATTGCAAAAGTACTGATATCGAATGTAAAAAAATATTTTCTATCTTCTCTATTATCTGAGTTATTAATATTAAATCAACAAAGGTAACCACACCCACCTCTTTAATTTTGAAAGAATCTACTTGCATACATCTAATTCACCTACTGAAGCATTTGTAACCAATCTAAAGCTCAGAATGTCCCCCTTGTGGTTTTTTCTGCCTCTGTAAAGTATTTGTGTGGCAAACTTTCTTTTTTTGCTACATTTCAAACAGTAAGGTGAGACATTAATGAGCTTGAAAATTTACTTGTCAGCAGGTCAGATTATATACTTAATTGTCTAGACATACATCTACAGGACTGGCATTATGTGAGTCAAGAAAGGGGGTGGGAAATTAATATTTTTCATAGCTTATAGGTTACAATAACACAAAATTAAAGTGTAAGTATTTTGAAAGTTTTTTTTTAAATAAAGGAATTAAAATTTAGATAATATAAAACTTCAGGTTATTTATTAGAATGTTAATTTTATTCACATAAATTGATAGTAAAATTGTTTACTTAAATTTTAAATGTAACTCAGTGACTTGTGCCAAAAGCTTTTAAAGGGCTAGCCATCACAAAGGTAAGCACATTTTTGAAAGTATTTGTGTAATTTAATATGCACTGTTTTAAACAACAAATTCAAATTTTGTGAATGGAACAGAATGTATAAGTTTGTTGCTACTTCACTGAGAATGTATTTTAATTTACATTTACTTGTGTACAATATTACTTTTATAAAATAAATATCTATGCAAAGGAATAAATATATTTGAAAAGTTTCATTCCATAAGCTGTCATCATCTATATAAAAACAAAAAGTGAAACTACCTACTGTTAGTCACACTGTATGCATGACTGTTTTATTGTACAATATTACTTTTATAAAATAAATATCTATGCAAAGGAATAAATATATTTGAAAAGTTTCATTCTTCAGCTGTCATTCTATATAAAACAGTAAACTGTTAGTCACACTGTATGCATGACTGTTTTATTGTTGCAGTGCAATTTTTTTTTCATACATAAATGGAATACTTCAGGAATAAAAAATTCACACAGAATTATTTATTAAAATAATTGTTTGGCTTGTGTGTATTTTTTTTACAGGGATACCTATTCATCTCTGTGTTGATCAGTGCTAATAATGAGTTAATGAAGTTAATCATCCAGTCTATTAAGAATGACCTATCATCTCGGAATCCCATCCATGTCAACCTTGCTTTACAGTGCATTGCTAACATTGGTAGTAGGGAGATGGCAGAAACATTTGGATCTGAAATTCCTAAACTATTAGTCTCTGGGTGAGTATAATTGTGTATTATTTTGTACAGTTTACACCATACAGACATTAGTTGACCTAAAAAAAAATCATACATCGATTGTAATGAAAAACTAATGTTACTTATTATTTTATACATTAGTTTTACTTATTCTAACCATCACTAAACTGTTTTTCAAAGGAACACAAGAAACATGTTTATGGCTGGAAATATGTTACAATCATAAGCTGGAAAATTCCGGAAAATATTGTGTTGAAAGAAATTGGTATTTTGAGCAGCATGTGATGATGTCAAATGATTTTATGATGTCTTTTACAAAATTTACTAAACTTACATTAGTTTAAACTTCATCTTCTTTATACAGAAAATTTAAAACAGATGCATCCATCACATTGGTCAAAGGTTGTGTTTGAATGTCACAATCCAGAACTGTTTGAACTTTGGAATTTAGTATTGTTTGCAGAAAATGTTTGAAAATTTAGATTTATGTAGCATGCATAATGTAACTTTTATAAATAGTTTCTTTGTTCTTTTTAATGTCTAACATCAGATTTTAATGGTCTCATTGAGCAGATATTTCAAGTGTGAAATGTTCTAAACATTGATGGTTGATGAGCACTGAATAAATGATCATTGGAAACTAGTTATTACTAGTTCTAGAGTCATAATGTATAGTCTCCAAACAAAATATCAAAGAGTATATTTATTGATGAAAATGTGATGTATAATAAGTTTAAACTAAGAGGCTAGCTTTGTTGTTTAGGGATACAATTGACGTAGTCAAACAAAGTGCAGCTCTCTGCTTGTTGCGACTGCTCCGGACACTGTCTGATATAATACCCAGTGGTGAATGGACTTCTAGGATTGTGCATCTTCTCAATGATCAGCACATGGGAGTGGTAACTTCTGCTGTTAATCTCATTGATGCTCTAGTAAAAACAAATCCTGATGAATATAAAGGCTGTATCTCTTTAGCTGTCTCAAGACTTAGTAGAGTAAGTTTCTAAAACATTGTGAATGTTTGTATTGTGCTATAGAGTAAGTTTTAAAGCATTATATATGTTTGTATTGTGCTGAAAATTAGTATTCAAGTACATCTGAAAGTCATTAATTAAGTTGAGCTTCTTAGTTCTTCATGCAGCTTCATAAATGTCATTATTTAACTTTACAGTTTACAACAAAAGCAGTGATATGGTTGAAGGAAATTCATGGAGGTATATAGTAGAAATATTCATATGTTAATGAGAAGTCGGAAATAATGGCAATAAGTGATTCAGGTCTTGGATCTTCTCCAAGTCCAAAAATAAATTCACTGGAGAGCACTAAAGCCACACTTACATTCAAGTTAATGGAATAGAAATGAGTTTCCAGTTAGTTTAGTAAATGTGGCATTCATTTTTTGATTAGGGGCTTGTGAAACTGGCCTGTCCTTCAAGATAATGTAAGGTCAACATTCTATTTTCAAATAGTACTACTAGTATTTTTTTTGCAAAGTTTCTAACATGAGCTAGTGCCAATAAACAGTAAACTAGGCCTACACTACAATAACAGAACATGTTCATAATTTATAAGCCGTGCATTATCACACATTGCATTGCAAAACTTGCTACTTGTAATTCAGCTAACTGACTTGGTAGGCTTAAACCTTTGGTGGATTTGCACAAAGAATTTATTGAGCTGAATTATTGACATATTCTATTTTCCTTAATTTTCTAAGCAAGAGGGAATTCACAATAGCTGCAGCATTTAATTATTTTATACAAGATTGTAGTAAATTATTTTATGGGACCTTATGCATAGTCAAAAATATCAATCAAATGAGTTTGATCTGAATCCTAAACTGTAATTTGATATCAAATAACTCAAGAGATGAAGCTATGAGCTAAAAGTTTGTACTGGTAAAAAAAAGAAGCCTGAGCCATTCTATGAGCTGCTATGCTGTGGCTTAAAATTAAGATGTAATCATATTTAGCAATGAAAAATAAAGTTCCAGTTTCTGGCACTTGGTTGCTACAGGAAAAAGTTTTATAGCATTCTCCTTTACTTGTACTTTTTATGGTTTGTTTAATGCAAGGAGTATTTGCAGTTGTATGCTTCACACTGACCATCACATGTATGTACTGACTTTTCTCACATGCTGTATGAGCTCTGTGAGTTAGTTGTTTGAGCTCTGATTTAAGTTACTTGCTGCTTCTGGGATCCTGTGGTATTGTATGACTGAACAAGCTACAAAAATATTTTACTGTTGGAAAAAACAAAAGACACATCACTCTGCACTAAGTGCATTTTGTGATATGCTATTTGTAACAATTTAGTTTTTGTAGTTACAAGTCCAATGTTTGTGATTCCCAGTGGTTTTCCCTTTATTATAGTACACAATACAAATATGGATCATGAGGGCATGATGGCCAAAGGGACATTGAAAAGTGGTCATCTTAGCCATGGATCTTAGTAATTTTCTGAGGACATCAAGACCATTTTGAAAAATACGGCAGCAGTTGTCTTCTTGACTACTGTGAATTTCCTTCTCTGCTGATTAGAAGTTAATTAGAAACATTTTACTCTCATAATTAGTAAATAAAGGAAATGTAGTAAAAATATTATTCAGAAAAGATTTGTTTATATGACTTGTAATCAAACACATAAACACACAAAGATGATGATAATCAAAATCTGTATTAAATTTACTTCTATTCAAATTTCTTTCCAACTATTAATTTTCATATTTTGAAAGTTAATTCATAGTCTTCAACCATTATAAAATCTTTAAACAAATTTTTTTTGCTTTCATTTGTCTTCAACATCAATATTTTGATGAATCTATGGAAACAAAGTGCATTTACAGTAGTTTTTGGCAGTAGTGAAGGTTAGCAATTGCATTATTTAATGGCCACAAAATAATGTAGCCATTCAACCTGATAAGTTTCATTATGTTGATTTCTGTTAGTTCTAAAATTTTAAGAAATATTTATTGCTATAGATTTTTTAATAGTACTAGCAAGTTTATAGACATTATATTACTACTTAAGTACCAAAACATTAAAAAATAAATTTTAAATACATGAAAAGCAAGTTTAAATGAAGTATTGCTCCTACATGAACTTTTATATGATTGGAATTATGCAGGTTGAGGCACTTTAAGTTATGTGTGGTGCTCGTTCATCAGAATATGTTTGCCTTTTTTGTGATAGGTGCATTGTAATATCAATGTCTTAAATGAATCATATCATACATTAACTTCTTTTGTGAGCCACATTAATTTCTATCAGAACTGAATTGTTCCATACCTAACCCTCAAATTATTGATGTCTTTATGCTCTGCTAGTGGTATTCATGTATGCATTTTTGTGTGATTTTATATCTTAGCATGTAATGACATTTACTATAATAAACAAGATGACTGAAAGGAAATGTCTTGTTTTCAATGAAATACATAGAACTCCATCAGTGGGACAATCTGCAATAGTGTTGATGCTATTGTGTGGCTTGTGTTATCAGGTGCTCTATATATAGCCAATGAAGTAATGGATCCTCAAGAAATTAACTATAAATAATTTATAAAATATGTTTAAAAATTTAATGTGTCCCCGTAAGTTATTCTAGTGTTAAAAGCTAATTTTAAGTTTACTTATTTGTTATTAATCTCTTAAATATTGAATATCTGAAAAACATGAAACTAATAAATGTTGATTAATATGCCATATTTAATTTTGGAATTTTATTGTGAAGAAATACATCCTCTTTTGGTTTTGTGAATCATCTTTTTTTTTTTTTTTTCTTTTCTCAGTTCACACTGAAAGACAGTAAAATGAGTTTATTGTATTTTGAAGTGACCAGATATTAAGTTTTACAAAATTTCTGTTTGAAAAAAAAGCAAATAGTTTTTAATTAGAATAGTATTTCCTGTGTTACTTGTGTCTGTTAATATATGGCACTGATTCTGAAAGGTCAGAGAGCTTGTTAACTTTTATTTCTTACTCAGGTATTAAGACTTCATAAAGTTTTTCTCTGTTATTAAATTCATATTACTGCAATTAATTTACTTGATTTCCTTTTAGATTGTAACAGCTTCATACACAGATCTGCAGGACTACACATATTATTTTGTTCCAGCTCCTTGGCTTTCTATGAAATTGTTGAGACTTCTACAAAATTATCCCCCACCTGGTAAGATGCAAATTGCATAAATGGGAGTTAAGTTTAATACTTTGTCTTAATACTTTAATTTTAGATATTATTGGGTTTATAGCTAAAACATACTTAATAATCAAATACCCAACTGAAGAAAAGATGGGAATTTACTTAAGTTTAATCATTTATCTTAATTGCATTAGCTATTATTAAGTTTATATCCAGAACGTGACAATCAAATACCTCAGTGAAGAAAATATGTAAATTTAGTTACTTTACAGCTAGTGTGATATATTTATTTATTAATGCATGCAATTTTGCATACATAAATTGTGTGTACATTCATAATCTTAATATGCTTGCATTATAGATAGTGGTGTACATATAGACAGTTGTGTGAATGTATATGTTACAGTGTCTAATTCAAATGCCTTTACAGTATTGTTTGTATTTTGGGTGGTGTTAAGTAACTTTTTATGGTATACCTCTCTCAGATATCATAAAATAGCAAATCATTATTTTTAACAAAACTTTTTAAATGGTTCATACTCAACTTTCTGAAATATATTGATTCAGAATGGACAAAATAAATGAACATATTTCATGTTAAACCAGTGTCCAAAGTTTTATGTTTTCAAGGATGATGTAGTATACAATATGATTGTTCTACAAGGTATTTTGTTTATATATATATATATATATATATATATATATATATAGAGGACCCAGGAGTTCGAGGCAGACTCATAGAGTGTCTTGAAACCATCTTAAATAAAGCACAGGAGCCTCCAAAGTCTAAAAAGGTTCAACACTCCAATGCCAAAAATGCTGTTCTGTTTGAAGCAATCAGCCTGATAATTCATATGGATAGGTAAAAGTATTCTAATCTGTGAAATAATTTGACACAGCATGATTGAATGTGCTACTTATGTAAGTTGAGCAGCACACTGTAGGAAATAAACTCTACTAAATGAATAAAAATTTAGTTTTTGTTATTTCCATGAGTGTAAAAAAATTAGATAAGCCTCAGTATCCTTAGTTTTTTCTCAGGTTTTAAGATGAAAGACTATTTTCCCCATAACTCACATAAGAGTACAAATTATCTTTAGCACCAAGGAACTTGGAACTCCCACCCATAAGTTCTCTTTCTATAATCATTAGCAAAAAATTTTAATAAAGGTTTAAGACAAAAAGAATCTAAAAATAATATAAAAAAATACAAAAACACAAATGGTAGATGCAAGTATGGATAAAACTTTTGTTATATCGTTCTTATGGCTAGGCTGTAAAACTGATGGTTTATAATGCTAAATAATAGATTTTGATATGCTCATTGAGCACAGCACAGACAGCCCATTGTAGCTTTGTACTTAATGACAAATAGAAGAGTAGTACCTATGTTTATGTAGTTTTGACAGATAAATACTTCATGTAAATTATGAGTAGAAGTTTTGTAAAACTGTGTTGTTTTTCTTTTCAGTGAACCAAATCTCCTTGTTAGAGCTTGTAATCAGCTAGGCCAATTTTTACAACACAGAGAGACAAATTTGAGGTATTTCTTTCCTGGATGTGGTTGTGATCTGTGTCAAATGTTCTTTTATAATTTAGCTTCATAGAAGTAATGTAAATGCATATATGCAGTGGTTGTTTCCCTAGAGGATTATTTATTTTATGTATTTTAGTAAACATGAGTCTTATTAATGTATGCATCTTTTCAAATGTTTTAGTGTTCAAAGTGTTTGCATAAATGTGTGTACAGGCAGTTATGTGAAAGCTGTGTATTGCAAGGTTTAACCATATTGACATCGTTTCTTGAAATTGATTAGTTTGCAAAGACGTTAGTAAATTAATGTTAATTTTGTGTTCCAGGTTTATTATCTGTGGAAATGCAAATTTTACTATTTTATCTTTTCACCCCTTGGTGTGGATTCCTGTATATGGTGAGGGGATCTCCTTGGGAAGGTTCTGTTCTTTCAGTCTACCTCCTCTGTGATCTAAACGTCCACCCACATATTTGCCATGTATAATCGTCCATAAAAGGGAGGAGATGATCCTAGTGCTTGAGGGGTCCAACCCTAATGCACCACTTTGGCCTTGAATTCTTGTAGACGGGTAGCCTTGGATCAGTTGGCTGGTCCACTTGGCTAGGGTCAACCAAGTACTAATGTTAGATGTTCTCAACAGGTGTTGTGGCCATTGTATCTGATACTGGTGTTTGGGTATAGTGCTCACAAAACCCTGATGTTGCTGCAGCGTCCTTGTTTGACATTGTAGTGCATCCCCTTGTAGGGCTCTATGGTGGGTGGGGTCAGTGGCCACCAAAATATTCCTTTATTTATTATGATCCTCCAAACAAAAACTTAAATAAAATAGTGAAAAAACAGTCCATAGGCAAACGACCACATCTTGCAGATTCTGATCAGCAAAATTCAACATCTGTAACACCTGTTGTACCTCATTTTCTTGTACTACATTCTCTTTCAGACAAACCTTTAGGGCAAATGTCTCCCTTTTTTCATTTAGAAAGCACAAGAGGGACTTACTGACTCCCAAAGTCAGTAAAGAAGCTTTGCCCTTGTTACATGGGTGGAAACATCTACATCTCAACACAGTGAACTCGTACTACTTTGAATTCATCACAAGGAGTTATCATTGAGAGGAATTTGAAGAACATCCTCAAGTCAGAGATTCTTGCTGGTTTCTCCACCTAACGTGTTTCTGAAGTAAGGCATAACTCCACTCGCAAAGATGGAATTATGATGCTGACCAATGTTCTCATTCTGACATTTACATCATCATGTCCACCTGCCACCATCAAGGCTCGTTATCTTAATTGTAGGGTTTAGAATATATGGGTATACCATATTGGTGACTAGAAGATGCCACGTCATAGTTCCTTGATGTTTGTTTGTTGCGGTGGCAAAGACCACGAAACATATGAGTGTGAAACAGACACTCATTGCATCAGTTGCAATGGCTCTCACCTGTCCTACTTTCATTCTTGCCCTAAATGGTTGGAAGAAAGAGGTGCAGCATTTGAAAAACATTAAAAGCATCACTTACCCTGAGGCTCAGATGTTGCTGTCCACCACTTTATCTCAGACATATGCTACTGCACTTCATTACACTACAACAGTGGGAATGCAGATAGATCTCTCTGTGCATCCAAAAGAAACATTCTCAAACCAAATGAAAAGTCTTTTGATCTCATTGGGTAAAGAAGTTGATGAGTCAACTTCAACACTCATCTCTGTCCTTAATATACATTCCAGCAAATCCCAAGATCCACTTCCTTTGGTTTCAGTACAGGCATTTACAGGTATGTCTTCTCCCACCCCAAGATGTAAAATGATTGTTCATTCACCACCTCGGTTGCTGTAATCCTCTTCCAACAGCAAAGACCTGCACAGTTGACCCAGGGCAAGATCCATGGAGGTCAATAGAACTCCCTCAAATAAAAGTAGTAAAGATAAAAAATGTGATTGTAAAACAGAAGAGTTCTCTACCCAATTCTCTTACACACAAATAAAAATGGCCACCTTGATAAAATGAAACTGTTGAGGTTTACGTTCTAATCTGGATGACATCAAAACACTGATTTCTTTCTACCATCCTGTATGTCTTTCCTTACAGGAAACATTTCTGAAACCTGCCGATACAGTCACCTTCCGGCAATTTTCCTTGTACAGAAATGATGGGCTGTGTGATGGATGAGTGCATGGAGGTGACACTGTTGATTGATCAGCATGTGCCCACCCTGTCTTTGCTACTTGACATGCCCTTGGAAGCTATAGCCATCCATGTGTCCTTGGGTCGTACCATCACTGTTTGTTTTCTCTATGTGTCGCCTGGAGAGACCTATGATCAGTCAGACCTTGATGATCTCATTGAACAGTTGCCGTCTCACTTTTAATTCTGGAGAACTTTAATGTACATCATCCCATCTGGAGAAGTGTTGATATTGATGGCAGAGGACGCTCCATCGGGCATATGCTCTCTGATCACAACCTTTCTCTTTTCAATAGTAGTTCTTATACTTATTTTCATGCACTAGTCAGTCCTTTACTGGTATTCGTCTCTCAGTTTGCTCTCTTTCACTATTCTCACACTTTTCATGGAGGGTTGATAATAATCCACAAGGCAGTGATCATTTTCCTATAATTTTAAAAGAGACTTGCTTTTGAGCAATGGCACCTAACCAATGTGCCCCAGTGGAAGCTGCATCAAGCAAACTAGCCATCTTTCACTGCTCTTGCAGAACTTGATCTTGCCAATGACTGTGTAGCAGCTGCTCAATGTGTTCCTAAAACCTCAACACGTTTTCCATGATATCCTTGTCCGTGGTTGAATCATGCCTGCCACATGGCATG
Source organism: Tachypleus tridentatus (assembly GCF_004210375.1). Lineage (NCBI taxonomy): Eukaryota > Metazoa > Arthropoda > Merostomata > Xiphosura > Limulidae > Tachypleus > Tachypleus tridentatus. The sequence continues at coordinate 23,984,568 of NC_134832.1, read as the reverse complement.
GAAGGCTCAAAAACAGGCATGGGTTACTTTTTTATAGGTATCCCACACTCTTGCACCACATCACTTTCCAGCAGACCCATGTACATGCTTGGTGGGTAAGACATCAAAGCCAGTAGGAATCTTGGGTTAAGTTCACAACCAGCATATCTTCTACCACCAGTTCCAAAGTCATATGGGACAAGGTTCAAAAGTTCAATGGGCAATATAATTCTAACTTTTGCTAGGTACCAAGCACTTCTGCTTCTTCCTCCACCATCTTAACTACCAAGACTCGGGCAGAGCGATCACCTTTTTCCTTTCAAATATGATTGTCTCTGTGACTAATCGTCCCTTTACACTGGTGGAACTCAAACTGGCCCTTCATCGGTCTGGCAGTACATCGATCAAACCTGAAACCTATGAAATTCTGCACCATATATCTCCTGCTTCTCTTGCTATTTTTTTTATTGTTTTTAACTGGATCTGGCAAAAGAATGTTTTTCCTGATGCCTGGCACCAGGCTATTGTCCTACCTTTCTCTAACTACCATCCAATTGCTTTGAAAAGTTCTCTCTAAGATCTTAGAGACAATGGTTAATACTCCTCTTGTTTGGTTCCTTGAATCAAACAACCTCCTTTCCCCCACCCAGTGTAGGTTCCAATGACAGCTCTTCACCATGGACCACCTGATTCGACATGAAACGTCAATCACAGAAGCCTTTCTCAAATGACGACATCTTGTATCAGTATTCTTTGACATTTAGAAGGCTTATGATACAACATGGAGGTATGGCATTTTGTGAGACCTCCATATATATGGGTTGCTTGGCCATTTGCCCATTTTTATTAAAATTTTTAATAGACAGGTGATTCCAAGTTTCTGTGGGTTCAACACTTTCCCATTGCTTTTTAGAGGAGCTTGGAGTCTCTCGGCTGTGTTTTGAGTGTCACATTTTTCAGTATAAAGATTAAAGCTATCACTGAAGAACCCCCTCTCACTGTTGCAAACAGTCTCTATATTGACAACTTTCCCATCTCATGTCGGTCATCAAACATGAGGTATACTGAGCGGCAGCTAGAGACTACCCTCAATCGTTTACTGAAGTGGAGCACAGCAAACAGCTTTAACTTCTCTTTAAAACCGCTTGCATGCACTTTTGCTGCCAACGGAGTATTCACCTTGATCTCGAACTCTGTATCAGTGAAGTTGTGTTGCCTATTGTCCCTGAGACAAAGTTCTTGGGGCTTATCTTTGACCATAAGTTGACATTTATACGATACATCAAGTAGCTATGGGTCAAATGTACAAGAGCACTGAACATCTTCCATGTCCTCTTTTCCATCACTTGAGTAGTTAGCTGATGTTCTATGCTAAAAATATATTGTGCTCTTATTCGATTGAAACTCGACTGTGGATCACTGGTCTGTGGTTCTGCCAGGACCTTGGTGTTAAAGATGCTGGACCCATTCATCATCAAGGACTTTGGCTCTGCACTAGGGCTTTCTGCAACTCCCCAGTTCACATCTTATACACAGTGTCTCATGAACCTTCTTTGCACCTCTGCCATTTGTAACTGTCTTTACTATATGCTTCGAAACGTTGTTCCTTACCAAAGCATTCCACCTGAGATTGTGTTTTGCTTACTCAGTTGGCCATACTTTTTCAGAACAGATGATCTGCCATTGCTCCTTTTGGCCTTTGTATCCAGGCACAGTTGGATGAATTTGGTCTGTCCATGGACAACATTGCTGTATCCACTGGTCAGCCCATCTTATCATGGCTTCTTACAGTTCCCAAATGTGATCTGTCTTTGTCATCTGAGAAAAACAGACACTCCTGATTAGAAATACTGTGTGTTACTTGCTGAACATCTTTCGAACTATCCATCCACTCCTCTTTATACAGATGGTTCGAAATCAGGTGACTGTGTGGGCTCTGTCATGGTTTGTTACAATTTGGTTGTTGCACACAGAATATCTTCTACAGCTTCTGTGTTCACTGCTGAACTGTGTGCCATTTTTCTTGTTCTGGATCACAAAGAAGTTAAGCAGTACTGAAACTAACTGCACTATTTATACTGATTCACTTAGTTCTCTACTGGCCCTGGAATTGCTTCATGTTAGTTCTCACCCTGTTCTTACTGATATTCAAAACTGACTGGCCCATTTCTGTTTAACATCTACTTCTATCCAGTTTTTCTGGATACTAGGCCACTTTGGTATTCGCGAGAACAAGCTCGCCGACACCACAGCTAATTAAATCTGTTCTGGCACTATCACTGCTGTGCCTGTTCCATATGTGGACTATGGTCCTCTATTCAAGACTTGGCTCTGTGCCAGTTTGAAATCGACTTGGAATGAGCAACGTGAACACAAACTTTTCCAAATAAAACCCTCTATTGGACTTTGGCCTTCTTGCTATTTTAAGGATAGGAAAGAGGAACTTGTTCTTACTAGACTACGCATTGGTCACTGTTTTTTAACTCATTGTTTTTTTTTATCTGGGACTGCATCAACGTGTTGTCTGTGTAACACTTGGGTCACAATAAGCCACACTTTACTTTCTTGCCGTTATCATGACTCTCAACGACAGCACCATTTTAAACATGTTCTGTCCCAAGGTTTATCTGTAAAGTTAGACAGTGTTATTGGTGATGATGACACTGTCCACCTTGGAAATGTTTTTAGTTTTTTAAAGGGCATTAATCTTTTTAATGCTACTTAAGTTTTTTTAATTTATACATTAGACCTTTTTAATGTGATTCCCTTTTAAGAATCAAAATACATCTAGTTTGATTTGAAATTAGAAAATGGCTGTAATGTCAAATAACTCGAAACCAGGACTGAAAAGACCAACTTCAGGTGACTAACACTACTGTTTGAACTACCCATTAGTCATCCTGGTGAGTTATAATTAAAATTTTGCTACAAGTCTTTTAAAACTTTTGTTACTTTACTTTCTGAAAATGGCCATAACATCAAATAGCTCAGAACCAAGACTGGAAAGGCCAACTTCAGGTAACTAATGGTGGTTTTTGAACTTACCTGTTAGTCTTCCTGGCAAGTTATGATAATTACAATTATACTACAGAAAGTCCTTTATAACTTGTATTACTGTAGTTTCTTTCTTACACTGTAGACTAGATGTAAAAATTGGTTTTAATGCTATTTATGTTTTTTTAAACTTTATTTTGTTTTACCTTGATTTCTCTTATGAATTTTACTAATTTTACTTTAATTTTAACTTTTTACCAGATGTTTGCAGATAGCCTAGTTGCTTTGTGCCATAAAACACCAAATTAACCAACCAACCAGTATTTTCTCACGTAGTCCATTTCAAAATTAATGTTGTGGTTGACAAACTCAGTCATAAGTTAATATCTTTATACATCATGCATACAAGTGTGTGTTAGAAATAATATAAATATTCTATGTTTGTTCTGTAACCTAAATTTTCCACATAGTTTTCATGACTCAGTAAGGAATTAACTGTATTAGTATTAAACATAATGTATTTTTCAAAGATATTTATTATATCTAAGTACTTAAATTATGATGATTAAGTTCATTGATTGGTATGATTAAAGAAGTGTGATTTATTATTTCATTCTCAGGTACTTGGCCTTAGAGAGCATGTGTTTATTGGCTACATCAGAATTTTCTCATGAAGCTGTTAAAAAACACCAGGAAACTGTTGTCACTGCCCTGAAGGTTTGTTGACATAAATGTCCTCATCAAAATCATTGGGTCTTTATTAACTCTCTTTGTTACTACTCAGTGGATTCCACCCACAGTATGACCCTAAAATGGCCATCAGAGTTTTCATACTTAAACCATATGTTTTAAGTCATATTTTACTAAACATTTGCTCATGAATATTTAATTTTCATTTTAAGATTAAAAATACTTTTCTTCATGTGAAAATTTTCATATTCATTTGCATAGGTTCTAAAACATTCTAAATAAATATCAAATTTTTATGGGTTTTTTCTTTTCAGAGAAACTGCTTTATTTGTTATTTTCTTTACCTTAACCCTGTACAAGGTCACTGAATGTGACCAACCTTGTAATTGCCATAAACATTAAAGAATGAAAAATGTGAAATAATGTGAGTAGTACAGTTTTATTCTTTGATATTAACCATGAATTTCCAGATTACATCCCTTGAGAGTTTCTACTCCAAACTTTTTTGCAAATATTTTGTATGGTTATTTTACTGTTAGCAGCTTAAATGGAAAGTAGAAACCTCCCAAATATAAAGGAATGAGTCACTGATCCTACCACTATTACACCATTAGACTATTTGTATAACTTCATCAGTAACAAATAAGCTTGTGCTGTACATTTACCAGACCTTTACCACAGAATTTATTCTAATCCTGGTTCCAAAAACACAGTGGAACAGAGTTTATCAGCTTGTTTATAATATGGTAGTTGCAGTGACAACTGTCTAAAGTAATAATGTGGGATAAAATGTTGGTGACATGATTCATTACAAAATGTAGGCCAATATGATAATGTCGATAGTGATTTGGATGTTAGTTATCCTCTAAGGGTGGTTAGAATTTTGTAGTGTGGGTAGACAAAGTGTGCAAGTGCTTACGAACATGTGTGTGCATGTGTATGTGTATATTACCACTGTTTACCCATAAATGATTCATTTTTAGTTATTTTTGTTAAAATAGAGCAATAAATAAAAGCTATTTAAAAAAGCAGTGATCCCTAGTACTTAAAATGTTTTGAAGGTGAGTTGTTGTAGTGCATTGTACTTGCTTGCTAAGCCTTGTTTATTTTCTCAAGTGAAGGGAAAAGAGAAATTCGTTTCTGTAGATTTCAAAGATGCATTTTATAAAACCAAAAAATTATCAAACTACTATACTTTTACTCATAAAAGCCACTGTGATGTATCTGGCTTTCTAACTAAGCTATATGTGGATTTTTGAAATATTCTTTCTGTTCAGAGAAATGGCTTACAAGTTTGCCCATCAATTACAAACAACTGTAGGATTTATGTAGTTTAAAATGTTTTTTCTGTTTGTTACTAACATGTACTAAAGAACAATAAGCATGAGTAGACAAGAGGTTTCAAAAAATCAGAGTAATGGGCAGGGTTACCCTTGTAAATTTGTAAAATATACTGATATCTCAACAATTCAGAACAAAAAAGCTGGAGGTTTTTATTTTATACCCTAGCTTGTAAATGTCTTGAGTTTTATGGTTAATGAAAATTATATTGAGTTTATGGTTAATTAACAAAAATAGACATTGTATGGTAGGCATAATGAAAGATAAACTGAGTAATAACATGAATATATGCTTAATGACAGAAAATAGTACTTTTGGAATTTTAAATATTTTCTTTCCAATTAAAAAAATTATGTATTTTCAAAATTGAATTATAAACTACACTGTGATGCCAGTTTTATTGACAAACAATGATAATAGTTGATTAAATTTTGAAACAACTGAAACACATTGTGACATGCACCCTTTGACCTGTACTTTGAGAGGGCCTAATATATGTGTAATACATGTTGATTTCATTATTTTATGACTGTAATGTTTTTACATGTTTACACTGATTGATTTTTTCCTTTAAAATAATTTGAAATTTGTTCACATTATATGTAACAAACTATATTTTGAGTCATTTAAGTATTATTGTAACTACACCTGATGTATTTACAGTTTACAAGTGTCATTTCTTCATTTGATAAAAGTTATGTTTTTGATTTGAAAATTTTATTTTCATTTCAAGACTGAAAGAGATGTCAGTGTCCGTCAAAGAGCAGTAGATTTACTGTATGCTATGTGTGATAAAACTAATGCCGAAGAAATTGTTGGAGAGATGCTGAATTACCTGGAAACAGCTGATTATTCAATACGTGAAGAAATGGTAAAGTGGTCTCTCTAAACAGTCATTTTGATTAGCATAAAGGAATTTTATGTTGGAAACTTTAGAGTCCACTGAATGTACAACTGTTGTCTGCTTAGGAGCACATAAAATGTTTTTGAGTCTTTCTTTAAATATTTATATTACTATTTATCCTTTTTCTTCTACAAAATCTATTCACTGTTAAAATTGTTGGAGAAATATTTCTTAATATTTTCCTATAAAACACTTTGAATATTGTAAACAAAACTCAGTACAAGATGTAAAAATGCATTGATGATTTTGTAACATTTTTCCATTATTTAGGCTACTTCTATGAGTATTCAAAACTTCAAAGTAACATACCATTATACATGATTGTTTTTTTTTTAAATTGTGTGCATTTAATTTTTGAGACAATGAGTTTCATAAAAGAAACTGAATATCAAGTGTTGATATACTTCATTGTGTGTTATATGGTTATTACATTTCTCTACAGTTCATTTCAAATCTTGTTAAAAACAGCATCAAGAGCCTGTCAGTAATGATGCTGCAGTTTCCCAACCTCACACTGTCAGTTAACATTGATGAATTCTGAAAAACATTTACTGATTTGTGATAATTGTAAAAATGTCATTAGGCCAATGAGGATATTACACCATGGCACATTTTACCACAGTGTTCAAGTGTATGGCTGTGAAAAGTATAAAATAAATCCTTATGGTTTATTACTTGAAAGGATATAAGAAAATATTGAACACTTTTCCAGTTACAACAAATCAATGTTCTTAAACATTTAAGGAGTACACAAGACTCTAGAATATCACAAATTCATTTCATGTTCTAAATCCTGGGTCTTCTACTCGCAACTTTTGTATTCTATCCATAGCAATAGATACCATAATACATAGCATGCATGGCAGCATGTAATTGAAAAGTATGAAACATAAGTTAAATTTCTTGATACACGAGAAAGTGTAAGGGCCAAAGTTTGATACTTAAGCTATCTTAAAGACATGTATGAAAGAATAGCTTATATACAAAAGATGTGATGGTAAGAAATCATAATAATCTAAGACATTAAAAAAATGGTAAGCTACAAAGTTGAACAAGTATGTATTGTACAATGTTAGAAATGGTAAGCTCCAAAATTGAACAAGTATATATTGTACAATGTTAGAAATGTACAATTTAGTTAGCAGTGACTTATTTTTTTGCTGTGTTACATTGTATCATGAAAGGCACAAGATGAAATGGTATATTAAAATGATTTTTCCTGAAGTTTAAAGTTTTTTTATTATTAGATGCAAATTTATTTATTTAGCTTTGACACACTGCACATTAAAATCTATAATTGGCATTTTCCAAAGGATATTTTATGTATACTTTATTAAATAATTGTATGGTTGCAGTTATTTAAAGATACAAGTTTATAAACCAAGTAATCCTGTTGGTAAATGAAAATAAAATTTTATAATTAAATTACCACATTTAACATATTCATACCTTAGTTTGGAAAAAATATATTACAAGCATTAACTTTAGGTACTGACTAATGCTTTTTTTCATTATTTTACAATTTTAAGGTGTTTTATTTGTTGTAATATTATTGTTGTATTGTTTTACAGGTTATGAAAGTTGCTATTCTTGCTGAAAAGTATGCCTCAGACTACACCTGGTATGTAGATGTTATTCTGAACCTCATCCGAATTGCTGGAGATTATGTTAGTGAAGAGGTGAGAAGTGATGCTGTTTTGCAGAACTTGTTTTTTTTCCAATCTGTAAATTCTATGAGTCTAGGAAGACACATTAATTGCTTGAATAAAGTGTTCCAAGGTTTCTTTAAATTATCTGGCTTTCTAGAGTAACATGAAAATAGGTGAAAAAATTCATTGAATGTTACAAGCAGAAATATAATGTTTGCACCAGAATCATACAGTCATAGACAGCCTTATGTAGATAAGAGTTTTTTTTCCTATTTGCTAAAAACATTCATTAGCTCTGTGAAGTTGATTATCTAAATCGTCTCAAGATAGAAGACTGGAAATTTTTAATACTTGTGTTTGAAATTAATATCGAAATAAACTGTTTTAATGACAATTGTACTGACATAAATTGGTAATAAAAATAAGTTAACATTGTAAAGGATTGTAATGTGCAAATAAGCCAGGCCCAAATGTGAAGGGTTAAAGATAAATAGTTTGGTCTTAACCTGTCTTTATCTTGCAAGTTAAGATAGCATTTAATATTGGTTCTTTCTGCAGATTTTCGTTACATTTATTTCAAAGATATAAATACAATTTCTGAATTAAAAGCTTCCCATGTAAAAGCTGAAACTGTCATCCTACTTTCCCAACTGTGTGAAATAGAAAATGGAGAAATTGAAGGTTGTATATTAGTTAAGTTATATATTTTGACCAATTAACAAACTTGACAGTTTGATACTGAATCAATTTAGAAAGCTTTTACTTTTCTGTTACTTAAATGTAAGATTTTATCCTTGTACTAAACTCAAACAATTGCATGAAATAAATCATTTTTAGTATTGTTATTAAAATAACTTTAGCGATCACTATAACTCTTTACTTATCATATGCTCGGTATCATGATTTAAGTTCTATTACTGCTGTAAGTACACCCTTTTCAATTTGTCAGTTCACATCCCTGTTGACAATGTTTCAGTTAGGTGGACAAACTTTCTGTTACTACAATCAATGAATGTATTTTATATATATAAAGTAGTATCTCTTGGTATCTAGTAGTTACAAGTTAATAAGAAACTTTATTATTTTTAACAAAACATTTAAATAAACTTAATGTTATCAGTATTCCCAATTTCTTTCAGTAACACTTATTTATTAAATAAATATTTCCTAAATACTTATGCAGTAAAGATAATATTTGTCTAATTGAACACAAAGTTTGAATTAAACTACAAATCAGTGCAACCAAGTTTTTTGTAAAAACAATAAAAATTATTTAATCAATCATGGAATGTTTGTTCATTACTGTGTTTTAGCATTTGATGACTACTTAAAGGAATGGCAATTCCAAATAAGTCTACCATTTGATCAGGAGTAAACCTGAATATTTCATTAATTGTTTGTTCCTTGAGCACCTTAAAACAGCTATGTTGGCAGCATTGGTCATCTTGAATATTCAAGGTGATAAAAGACTTATGTTACAATGCATAAACTGTTCCTGGTTTATGCTTACATAAAGTAAATTTGAACATTCCAGAAGTGTTGTCCTTAAAAAAATTATCTGTTGTGCATCCTTGTCCATTTGTTATACGTGCAATAAGTTAAAATTTTATTAGGTTGTAGAAGTATTTTTTTCTTGACAGGTTTGGTACAGAGTTATACAGATTGTCATCAACAGAGAAGATGTTCAAGGGTATGCTGCCAAAACAGTTTTTGAGGTAAGTCTTATAAGCATTATTTCTGTAATCAACAAAATATATATGGGTGGGGAGTTTCCAGTTTTTCTCAGAAGGATAGAAGATGAAAAACAAAGAGACTCAAAACTCAGCAGATGTAATTACAGAATAGTGATAACTCATCTTTTTTATTTAAAAAACAAAAAAACTGAAAAGTGTTTTATATTAGAATATGTAGGCCCAGCATGGTCAGGTGGATAAGGCACTCAACTCTGAGGGTCACAGGTTCAAATCTCTGTCGTGCCAAACTTGCTCGCCCTTTCAGCCATGGGGGTATTATAATGTGATGGTCAATCCCACTATTCACTGGTAAAAGGGTAGCCCAAGAGTTGGTGGTGGATTATGATGACCAGCTGCCTTCTCTCTAGTCTTTACACTGTTAAATTGGGGATGCCTGGCGAGAATAGCCCTCGTGTAGCTTTGCGCAAAATTCAAAACAAACCAAATTAATAAGGATATGTATGGTGCAGTTTAAGTAAATGAAAATTATTCTGGTTGAAATGACTGGTAGTTATAACAACAATTTTGGTTGGTATTTTAGCCAAAAGGTTTGATATAGTATATTTTCATAACTAAGGATTTCTGTGAAAAGCTGATTATTATAAAATTAAGATTATTTGTATTAAGTAATGTTTAAAATACTTAAGTACATAAACACATTGGGAAGAAGGAGAACTCAAATGTGTAAATCTTACCCCATCTCTACTGAACACAACATAAATTTTTATTTGGTTGTTTGTGTGTTAGTCTTTGCAGGCTCCAGCTTGTCATGAAAACATGGTAAAAGTTGCAGGGTATATTTTAGGAGAATTTGGAAACCTGATTGCTGGAGATCAGCGATCAAGGTAAGTTAAAGCTTTGCTTCATAAAAGTAAATATTATTTCTCTTTTGTATGATGACGGTGTTTGCAGCTAGTGGCTAGTGTCTAGACATAACATAAATATGGTGCACTTTATTTCATTTACAGTATTTAAGATGTTGAACAAGTCCAATGTTATTTTTTAATTTTAACTGTGATTATTATACTTTTATTAAAAAGGTTTGCATTGTTAATCATACTAAATGTATTTAGGGTTAGCCTTAAACCTCATAAGCTTGTTAAACCTATTGAGATATATTGGTTTATGGATGAAAATATTATTAGTGATGAGAAAATGCCCAACTGGTGAGAAATGCATTATTAATCTTTAAGAACTAATGTGATAAATATATACATTTAATTAGCTATACTCATTAATAAATTGATTTTTAATTTCCTCGCTTGATCTTATCAGAAGTTGTTGTTATAGAAGACAAAATTTTAAATTTCATATTACAATAACAAAAGAACTATTTAACACATTGAAAAATAGATTTGAAGAAATAGTTATTTTTTTAACAATTAAGTGAAAACTGAAGAAAAGAAGAATTGAGAAAATAATTAAAAAAACAAAAATAATCTACACAATAGATATAAATAAATTTAATTACAAGAAAACTAACTTAAGACAAAACAACAAATTTTCATTGAACAATAACAGTGGTCTAAATAAGTCTTAGATTGATAGGTAAATAAATGGTAATGTTAGTTTAATGTTTATACAAGAATGAATATAATGTAAAATGGATGAAGCTTTATTTTTTTACAAAAAATATAAGCTTTACTTTCAAAATTAAATATGGTTCATGTATGTGTACAAATGTAATGAGATTAAACTTGTAGTTTAATAATAAAAAAATATAAATATAAGTAATTTTAGCAGAGTTGAAATTAATCCAGATGTTTGAATACATTGTATTAAAAATTATTTAGGAGCCTCACTGCATGCTTATAGTCCATTTTTCCATACATGATGATTACATATCTTTGACAGTAACCCTGCATTGTGGTTTTCATTGCAAAATGCTCTCATAACACTGGCATGCACACCCTTCTTCCCTCAGTTTTCCATAAAAACCATCTAATGTGAGAAAATAACAATTCCACAGCACCCATTTGAACAGTCCAATCACACAAAAATCCCTAAACACTGTGTCCACTGACTTGACTGATAGTCTTTAGATGGAATAACATGAATACCACACTTATTCTCTAGCTGCATGAGATATGTAATGTTTGAGCTGGTGTGTAATGGAAGCAACTGGTGTTACTTTTGTAAATGGAGATTCTCCTTGATTATATTGCCCACTGTTCTCTGAGATATGTGAACACTTTTTGTTACTGACCATTAGCAAAACACTGCACTTTACTTACTATGGTTGGAGTATGACTTGTTGCAGGTCTCTTTATAGATAGTCCTGGTTTCCCAAATTGACCTACATTCCTTTGTTTTCGGTGCCATTAAGTATAAGGGATCTCCTCATCTCAGAAATTCTATATCTCCATTCAGAATGCACATTTATGATTTGACTGCATGAATATTTTGGATTAGAAAGGGCTGTTATTTCAAAAAACAATCAGATTTCATTGGTATCACAAGCAAAATGTAGTTCTTTTGGATGCAATTCCACAAGGACTGTATATTAGGTGTAGTTTTTATGTTAATTACTAACTTGCATATTCAAAAGTATTTTCAGGTAACATACTCAACCTTCAGTATAAAGTTATTTTAATGTGAGAACCTAAAAAACTATTGACATAAAATAACATTTTATTAGTTATAGAGAACTGAAAATTGTTAATGTAGACGTTTATAAGAACAAATTGCAGAAATCTGATGATTATTGCTTAGGTTTGTTAATTTCCATGCACTGAATAAGCAGTGCTGCATCTGTTTTTGTGTGAAGTGTTAGAATTCATGCAGTTATGATCTCTAATATAACTATTAATACTGTATTATTAATATTACTATATGGTCACTAACAGTAATTAGGATTAATACCTGAAAGATTTGTTTATTTTTTGTCACATGCTCTTTCGATTAAAAATATCTTGCATCTATTACAGCAAATTTCATCACTACACATTTTACAAATAAGCATTTAAAAGTAGATAGCTTTATAGTGTTAACTTTCATTTTAACAGTAAAAGACATTTTTAAAACTAATTACTTGGGAACAGTTCTTAGGCCATTGAAGTAAGCTCCTTTTACTTGTTTATTTTTTTAAATCTTATGATAAGCAAATTTTAATAACTAACACTTTTGTTGCAGTCCTTTTGTTCAGTTTAATTTGCTACATTCGAAATATCACCTATGTACAGCACAGACTAGGGCCTTGTTGCTTACCACATATGTCAAGTTCATCAATCTGTTTCCAGAGATCAAAGCAGATATTCAGAATGTAAGTTACAACCAAGAAGCATATTTTATTATTGCTTTATTAGAACAAATGAAATTATTACAAGCTGGTGTAATACATGCACTTTTAAGATTTTATTTACTTCTGTAGAAGTGATTATTAATCTGAAAATAATAAATTTAGTATTGTTATTAAGACACAAAATTCAAAAGTTGCATTATACAAAGTAACCTAGTGAACTAAATTTGTTCGCTTTTCTAAACTATGAGAAGAAAAGGTTGTTTATTTGTTTGTTTTTTTCAAATATCACAGAGTTAGGTGTTCTTCAAGTCAGTAAGTGACTTGCCTAGAATTAGTACATCATCAAACATTATGAGGCAACCATGAAAGTTGCCATGGAATAACAATCCATAAGACCCCATCACAAAAATACTGGTTTATTGTAAAAGGTGAAATTAAAGCTATTTTGCTTTATAAAGATGAACAAATATCAAGTTTCAGGCAAGTGACTGTGAGTGTAAAACCATATCTGTGTTTAAAGCTGATTTAAATTAATCATAAGAAATGATGATATACAAAATAATTGGGCACTGTGCACAAACCTGCTAATACACAATGGTGCCAGTACTGAAGTGGTCCCAGCACTGTGCCAGCATGCTTTGCAGTTTAGCACTTGGTCAGTCAGTAAGCCTGTTTGAACAGCACAGGAATTTAGCTTGTTTTCCTGATTTTTATTTTACCAATTCCACTAAAATAAGTGAGAAATGTGAAAGTTCATCCCGATGAAATTTTCTTGGGCCAACCACTTGAAATCTTCGTTCTGTATCCCTCAGGGTCTTTCAAGAAACTTGCAACAGCAGCTTTACTGTGCTCAATCTCACCAGCGATGGCATGTTGACAGATACCTTGCTTTTGCAGCTCGATAATTCTGCCACATTCAAACTCTCTCAACTTTTTAGCCTTTGCCAATGTAACACAGGAGATGTCAGTGGGAGATGTTGACAACACTAATGCTTAAACACAAATGACTAAATTTCGTTACGTGTTTACCGATTAACGCTTCATTTCAGGAAGGTCTTAAACTTTTGACCAGCTAGTATTTAGGCGAATTTTATAGTGTTCACATTTTCCCTATTAAATGCTAAAAAAAGTTTTTATTTTTATTTTCCCTTTTCTTATTTTCAACTTTTGAAGCTCTACTCAAATAAGTGGTTGAGTCTAACAATGCAAAATGCATATTTTTTCTTTATGTTCATTGGCCTTAAGATTTTGGCCAGCTGTGTATAATTAACATGGTCCTTCATAGTCTTTGCTTCAGTACACTTTTTTTACTTTTATCATTATGGCTTAAAACTTTTTTAATTTGTATTGTATTAGTACTTGTATGAATGTTAAATATTCTTTCTCAATATCCGATTGTTAGTTCATCTTTTTTTTAGCTTCTAGCTAAATATATTCTGTGATTTTTGCAAAATAGAATTTTATTAATGAAGTCTACTTGTTTTTTTGAAAATACCATTTACAATAATATGCCTCAGTATAAAATGTGACTCTTGATTGGTGAGATCCAGTAATATATTCAATAGTATTGTCTATATAAAAACAATGATTGCTTAATTCTGTTTTGTTTCTTATCCTGTTCTGCTATTTCTAAGTATAGATGTGCATAGCTGAGATCTTTGTTTATAGATCAGTTATGACCCAGTGGATATAATGTCCATACTTTGAAGATTCATGGATAGTCGTCTTGCCACAAAAGTGTCTCTGCACTTTTGAACCATAAGTGCATTGTTAGAATGGGGTTATATCTAACTTTTCAGTCAGTCAAGAGTAGCCCTAGATTCTAGTGCTGTTGCCTAATTGCATTTCCTCTAGGCTACCAATTTAAAATTAGGGATTACAATGGAAAAATAGTCCTTGCATAGATTTGCACAAAAAATCTAAACAAATAAAGTATCTGGTTGCCTGACTAAACATTTACAGTAATATTTCCCTTCTTCTTTTTAATATTATTGAGTCTTATTTTTGTTTTGTTTTTTTTAATGATTTTACTTCTCTGGAGTAATTTAAGTTTTGACTCTTGTAATACTGAAGAAAAGTAAGGGATATTTGTTGTTTATAAAAAAAGTAATGATTAGAGGTAGAGACTTATGAGAACTATTTTCCTGTTATAGTGAGGTGTAGATACAAATATGTTGACTATGAAAAGTGTCTCCATCTTGTGAAAACTTGGTTCAGTATGAAGTTTAATATGAAACTGCTTTTACAGATACTGAAGAGTAATAGTAATGTTAGAAACTCTGAAGTGGAATTACAACAGAGAAGTATGGAGTATCTTCAGTTGAGTCAGATCGCTAGTTCAGATGTTCTGGTAAGTACCACTCAGATGTTTATTGTAAGATGACAGTAAGTGTGAAGATCAGATGTAGCCTAGTGGTTAACTTGGTAGTATTCTGCAAGAATTATGTTTTGAGAGATGGTCTGCCTTGGTATCCATTTCATCCCAGTAGTTTTAGGTTATCAGCACAATAAACCATTTATGCACCTCAGTGAAATAATTTTTGTTTATTAATATAAATTTTTGTTTAATCACAACTAATAGCCATAAATAAAACATAGATTAAGCATTATTTTGTCATTACAACTAACTTATTCTTAACCTGATTTGTGAAAAAGTATCTTCTTACAGAGCCAGTTATAAGTTGTTTTAGCTTTGGAAATTTATTAATTGTACGTGTGGGAATGATAAATTGAATTATTTACTTCTGAAGAAAATTTTACTATGTATGTACATTAGAAGTATATGAAATTTATATCACTTGATTATAAGAAATCACACATAAACATTAAGTTAAATATGATAATTTGATGGAAGAAAATTTGCACTAACATTCCATGTAAATTACTGCACCAAATAAAGTAAGACTGCTAATTGATACTACAGGGGCTCTACTATATTACAGAGAAAGTTCACTTGTGTATTATGAACAAAACAAAAGAACGTTTGTATTTTTGTAGTCTGCCATTTTGTCTTGGATGAGCATAGATATTTTTTTAACTCTTATTTCCATTTTTATTTTTTACCCTGAACACCTGTTACTTTGCAAAACATTTTCTTCTGCATAAGCCAGTTTTTTGTATAATTACATTCATTAAATTGTGAAATTAAAATTCATAATCTTAAGATTTTCTAAAACAAAATTGAATTTTGAATTACATTATAATTTTGAGACAATAGTCAGATATCTTGTGAGTGATTGGTTAGATAAAACTTAGCTTTTTTGTGAGAACCATTATTTGTATTTTAAAAAAAATTAAATAAATAAAATTATTTCAAATAACTTTTTATTCTGCAGGGTAAGATTTTTTTATTATTTAAGTTATGAAGAGTAGTTTCTTAGATTGTTTATCATTCAAGAAGTTCAAGTTCAACAAAAATGGACTATTATTCTTTTAGAATTTGAATCTTGAATCTTGTCATTCATGTCAGGTCTTTCAGTAGTCTCAGTAAAACATGTTTTTACTTTTACCTGGATATGATTTCCTTTTATGATACCCAATAAAATGTTTGTGAATCCACGTCACTTATGTCCTCTGCATAGAAATTATCTTAGTTACCAAGATAGTGTGATGTATATTGTAATTAATGTACTGAATGTAAGCCAGCATTGTGCTCAATTAATAAAACAATTACAAATTCAGAAATAGGCTCGCCTTTCCACACAGTTTAATTATCTTATTTGGCTTTTCTGCATATTCTGCCAAAGAGATCTACATGCCACTTATGTATTATGAACTGCCTTGTGATAATTTGATTTTAATTTCACATGATTTTATGCCTTTTTCCTGATTCCCTGTAATTGGTTTCTACTTGATCAGCTTGAAGAATTAGTACTCTTACCCTCTTTTCCATTTTCTAGTTCCAAGTTTCACATTTTTTCTTTTTCTCCACTTTTCCATGTACCCTCTGAACCCTTCTTCTTTTACTTGTACTACTTCTAATAGTTGCAAGTAGCTGTTCATTTCCTTCTATGCTTCTATTCCTCTGTACTCTGTTCCCCTGTTTATATGCAGCTGCAAATCTGGGAAAGGGTTCCAGACTCCCATCCACTTTTGTTCCAGAAATAGCTGTATTTTTTAATGTTGTATAACTAGAGGGGTTCATGGGGAGTTTGGAACCCCTTCATCACTTCTACCAACCTTTTCATAAATAAATAAATTATTGTATTATTTAATGTTTATGTATGCACATAACTAGGGAAGGTTGAACCATCTCAGTTGTTTTCAGAATTTATGAACAAAAACAGCCAGTAGTATCAGAAAAACATTAGATGTTTTTTTTCTTGTTTGTTCTGTTAATTACAGTAAAAGTTTTTTTTAGGTTTTCTGAAGTCAGCACAACTAAAGTGCACAGTAATCTTCTTGTGGTCTTAATATAAATGGCAATTAAATATTGCCATGGTAAATTTTCATGCCTTGGCATTTTATAGCCATTAATAATGTATGTGAATTCTAAACTTTAGATATTTATTTTCATCATGTTAGTACTGCTTAAGACAACTGTAATTCTTATACCATCAAAATCAATTTTTTATTGTTATAATATTCACAAGAAAGCTGTGTTGTTGATATTCAATAACTGAAAATTCATATGCTATGACTTTATAAGTGACAAGTCCAAAATGTTTAAAATGGAAGTGCTATAACTTTAAGTGACAACTTGACAAAAATTAAAAGGGGGCATCCTGTTTATGACCATTGAACTATAAATTTAGGTGTAGATTATGTTTTTAAATATGATTATAACTAATTTTAATTTAATA